>NC_055700.1:9822715-10168965 GCF_017639745.1 Melanotaenia boesemani | reverse complement strand
ATATATACATATACATACATATACATACATACATATACATACATATACATACATATATATATATATATATATATATATACATACATATACATACATACATATACATACATATACATACATTATATATATATATATATATATATATATATATATATATATATATATATATATATATATATATATATATATATATATATATATATATATATATATATATATGTGTATGTATAAATAATTAATAATAATAATAATAATAATAAAGGAATTAATTCAAACAAAACATTAGCTGAGATTTGCCACTACTGGCAGATTGATTAGTGGCATTACAACCTGATATACAACAACTACTTTATTTCTCTTTTACCTGTGAGATTAGCTTTAATGTACTTGTCCTGCCATGCACTTCAACACTGAGCAAACAAAATGGATGCCAGATGTTGGTAGTAAATGCAACTGATAAGTAGCGACATATGCTTGTCCAGGTTTGACCAACGATCTGACAGAGTGGCAGACTGATGTAGTTCTTGTTCATTTCAGGTGTGATCTATACAGGACAGCTGGGTGACCCTTCACTGGACCTCCCCCATTAGAAAAAGATGAACACAGGGTTGAAGGATAACAGAGGTCATGCTTCAGGTTACATGCACAGCTGTCACCTCCTCCTGAACCTCTTCTCAGTGAAAGTGTGTGTGTTTATGGACAGGATCTGCCAGACTCAAGAGTGCAACAAGAGTCCCAAAGGTCACTGTGCCAACTGTTGGCGAGACAAGGCAGCACTGGTGGGGGAAATCATTTGTTTACCTTACTTATACTTAACTTTGTTCCCAAAACATGCAGCATAGTAATAATTTCTGTGAATGAATTATAAGAGATTAAATTGATTTGATAAACATCTATTCCAACATCTGACTGCTTTCTTCTAAAAATACATGAAGATTAATTTCACAATTTCTTAAGGCAATAGCTATAATTTGTGTAATTGTAATTTTCTCAATGCTCCTTCTTGCCAGAGAATTTGAGAAAATATGAGAAAGCCAGAAGTGCAACTCTGTATTAAATAATTAGTGCATTGTTTATGCACGACTCCACCTGCAATGAGTTCTTATTGGTCTATAAAAATGACACTGAGTGAATAACTGTCTGCTACACTGTAGTATGACAAATACGGAAGAGCTGAGCCAAGTTATCATTGCTCCACAGGCAAAGCTTGCTGTGGTGCAATAGTGGGAATTTGGAGCCTGAGGCACGTGAGATAACCAGCATGGAGAAAAATGGAGAGGAAAGAGAGAAGTTAAACAGGAAACAGTAAAGAGCTTAGTGAATTATTTATTCTCTTCATTGTAGTGGTTTCTTCCTGCTGGCTGTATTCAGTTTTCAGCAGGAATCCTCATTATATCCTTGGTTTGCAACAGGAAATTTGATGCTTTGTGTCATTGTGTTGGAGGCAAAGCTGCAGCACAAGGATGGCAGAGGAGTGATGAAGTCCTGGTATGGAACATGGTTAACAGCTGATCTGACAAGTATTGGAGGCTCAAGTCCTATGGTGTGTTTTACAGCTTTCAAGCTGTGCCTTTCAGTATACCATTCATCAGTAACCCACAGAGAGACCAACACTATCAAGTCCTTTACTCTTCTGTTATGATTAAGAGAGCTGTCATGTTATTAATTATGGGTGCATTTTAATGCATCTTTTTCTCTGTACAGGACTTCTATGTTTTTCTCATCATGTGACCACTTGTGCTTTCAAAGAAAAGTATTTGTAACCATCCATAATTAATTTGCTCCAAAATATTTTATTAATAAAACAAATTAAATAGATGAGGCCTGTTAACTGGAAGGTTATATTTGCCAACATATTTTCCAGCAGTAAAAAAGAACCAAGAGGAAAACAAATATGTACAGGTCAAGTAGCAGCAAACTTTCCGTAACTGAAGAAAGACCTCAGCATTTTCTGAATCACTCACAAGAACAGCAGAATTTTAACCAACATCCTGCTGATGCGCAGGATGAGCAATAATCAATGAAAATGAGAAGCTATCTGCCATCACCTCTGATAAAATCTGCATTCTGTGGTAACGTGGCACACTATGATGCTCTCAATCTTGATATTTTATTGACGCAGGTATCCCCATGATCTGAAACAAGTCATGACATCATTTAAGAAAGCAGATAGAATAGATGCTTATCTCTGCTCCAAAGTGTGCAACATAACACAAAAACCCTGCTTCTAGGATAAAATAAGGACACTAATTACTAGCAATAAAAGCTGCAGCAGAGTTTGTAATTTGGTTCACCCTTTAAGTTGGGATGAAGTTTTGACATTGCTACTACATCCTTTCCCAGCTGGAAATATGCAATGTGGTTCCTGCTGTCTGTCAAGCTTTGAAAATATTTAAGTTTGACCTCATAGAAACCAAAGTGCTTCCATATGCTAGCTTTAAGCATGTGAATCCATTTGTTAATCCTTTTAGAGCAGGGATCTCACACTCTGGTTCTCAAGGGCCACTGTCCCGCAGGTTTTAGATGCTTTCCTGGTACAACACACCTGATTCAAACGTAATGGATCCAAAAGCTTGCTGTCAAGTTCTACATGCTGACCCATTTATTTGGCCTTCGAGGACTGGAGTGTGAAATCCCTGACTTAGAGTCCTCCTTGTCCACATCTTGATGCATCAATCCTGCATTCTGAGTTTTATCATTTCCCTCACTCCTACCACTTACCAAGTAAACCTCATTCAATGGATGCTAACTGCCCACTCAAGAACCATGTATTCTTTAACACTGAAAGAAAAAAAAAATTACTGCTTTGGCATCTGAACTCAAAAGGATTATTAAAAACTGTATCCAGTTTCTAACCAATGACACAAATTCTAAGTTAGTTAATATTTAAATGAATGCTTAATTTATGTAATAAACTAATTAGCCAAAGTTATTTGTTTTACAAATGCAAAAGATTTAATTTCTTTTATGTTCCTGTTGGAGCATGTCAAAAGTGTGTATTTTGTCTTGTTTTCCTTCTCCTCTGTTGCTATAAAAATCAACCTGAGTTGGTATTTCATACTGTCATCAGCTTTCTCAAACATGCCCTTCGGTACTGTAAAGTAGCATCACCAGCCATGGGTCAATGGTTGGGAGTAAATATCAGTGTGGTGATGGAGGAGGCATGCTAGGTTGCATGGGAACAGACGACCTAGTCAACCATGATTAACAGAGCGTGCCCACACAGTAAAGGCGATCTATAATGCAGATCCATATTACAAAACAGAAAATCAGATCTATAACTGCTTGGTGAGATTATGTTTGGTCATTTGCTTTAGGACTGTGTGGAACATGGAGATGTGAAGAGTTTTGTGCAATCTTCCATGACACAGTAGACTGAATGATAACACAATAATTAAATGGAAATTCCCACTCTGTAAAAGAGTAATCATTATCTTTATGACTCAAGAGATGGCATTTTGAGATAAAAAAGAAAGTCCTCAAGTACTTCCTCACTATTTTGTCACTTTAGAGTTGTAAGTACAGCTTATGAATCTTTTAAAAAAAGAATAAAGAAACAAAAAGGTAGATGCTCTCTTAGTTACAATTTTATAAATCACATAAATGCACCACTCCTCACTTCTGTGTAAAGATTTTCCTTACGGGGAACTGAGATCATGCATAAGGAATGATACAAATATGCAGCTTTAAGCCACAATAAGTAACAAGCAGCACAAACATAAAATACAAAATCCAGCCTCATCTCTTTGTGACACACCTTTTTTTCTGAAGAAATCTGTTTTGTTATTTGTGTTTTTGCTTCTGTTTAATGACTCACTGAAGTCAGCATTCAATCACAGCAATCTGGTAGAGCATCATCTATAGTATGTGCCTTTAGACATGCTTACGTTATGTTGCATGGGTATTTTACACACTAACTCACACAGCTGTACTGCTACATCTTCGTGGAAGGCAGAAGAGGCAAAAACAAGAGTTACAGTCATAACACAGCTTAAAAAAAACTACTATGTCTGATCTCAAGGCTACTGAGGTTAGAACAAGCTATGCTCAGTTCCTTAATTACAATGCTTTCTGATGAAATGCGGTGATGTTGGGCAGATATGGAGGGCAGTAGGTTAGTATGAGCTCGGCAAAATCCTGCCATGCTACTTGTAATTGAGTTCCTGAGCACAGTGGTTTCTGTTTGACTGACCATGCTCTGCACAGGCCTTTTCATGTGTTAACACACAGGGTGATTTGAGGATATCAAATTAATGACATTAAGGGTAATAGGATGGAATTTCACGTAGCAGCTTGGCACATGCATCGTTATTTGTATTAGTGAAATTATATTATGGAATACACCTGGAATATAACCTGATTATAAGCAGGGTGGATATTAAATTTGATGGTGGCTTCTGGAGCTGGTGTTAGAGCAGAGAGTGAGCCCACCAGGCCTGTGTATTGTGTGGAAGCATCAATGCCTTGTGCAATGACGTATGAAGCCAACAAACTCATCCTCCAAAGGCCTTCATCATTTCTGGAATCGGCTTTCTCTACGCTTCTTTGTGCCTTCCAACCAGTAGTGCAGCTCTAACTTGTGGTCCCTTATCACTAGATCTGTTGTTGGTACCCACACACTTCCTCTCTTCTTGTTTTTGTGTGTTAATGGGGAAGACCAAATTCCTTTAATGCATTTGGACGTCATTTGGAGAAAATAAAAGAATTCAGGCAAATTATTCCAGGAACTTAGATGACACATTATAGCATAATTTGTACTGATAAAACATTTTTGTGCATGCTACTGTATCATACAAAACTGTGCTAGTTGTGGGCTGGGACCGATCTTATAATGTGTGAGAAATAATCGCTGCTCTCTGGCAGGAAGATTGCAAATCGGATGGTTTCAATATGGGTCAACATCTCATTATTGACAGTGGACAAGCTAATGGAACTAGTTCATGGGTGCACTTGGCACAGAGCTTCATTGGGGTTTCATTGAAAGCTATGCAGCAAGCCCTGAGGTCTAGCTGGCTCAATTGTTCTATGAACAACTGACATGCACAAGCGTTAACACAAGCATTCACATCAGCGACAGAAACAAGCAAGCATACAAAGAATCCCTCTAAACTATTCAACCACAAGTAAAAAACTGCAGCAGGGGGATAACTTGGTTTCAATGGCATTCACCACAAATAGAACATAGACTACGGCACATGAGCTGGAAGCTTTTGATGCCCATTATCACCTAAAAAAGAAAAGAAAACCAAAAAAAAAATAAATAAAAAAAAAATAAACACACACTTGTCACAAGGTTTAGACTAAAGCCAACCAACACATTTCCCAGTTAAATGCAGAGTTTAAATTTCTCCAACACCTCAGTATTAAAGATATAAACTACAATTTGCAAATATTCTTAGACATAATTCAAGCAATGGTATGTTGGAAATTTACCTTAAAAAAGACACATGCTTTTTTCACAACTTTACAGAATTTCTTGAGGATTTATTGAAATTAATGTGACAGGCTTTGGTCAAAATTACCACAGAAAGACTACGGCTGGGTATTGTCACTAATGTCCTGGATTGATTAGATTCACAACAGCTTTTTTCGATTAAATTCAATTCGATTCAAAAGTGATTCATTTATAGCTAATTGTGTAACACCACCTTTTTTTCTTGAAGATTAAAGATAAGTATTTTTTATAAAACACTGAGTGCATTTATGTGATAATCAAAACCAGTTGTGTGGGACTGATCAGATTACTGTAATAGTCTGATCTGACACATCTACATTTATTTCTGAAATACCATAACAATACCGTGTTTCCCCGGATTCAGAGCTAAAATTGCTGTGATAAATGTCCTGATGAAGCAGTTTTATTCTGTTGAGTCGCTCTAAATATTCCTAAAGTTCATATCTCAGATATTGTGTTGATGTTAATGAAACCTACTAAAGATCCATTTAAAGTCATAAAACGACACAGAAATTTCTACAATGATGTAGATTCAGCTTGCTCAGCTGTGCGCGTTCCCGTGACGACCGTGATGCTACACCGGAGCAAGAGAAATACTCCATCCGCTCACTGGAGCAAAATGCTTCCATCTTCAGCTGCCTAAAAGAATGTAGAAAACGCTCATATTTTTGTCTGATTTTCAGCTGGTTGGCGTGTTTTCCAACCCATGCACTCTGTCCTCTGACAGAAACCTGTGTGTGCGCACATGTGTCTGAGTGTGTGTGCTCACTGCCGTAGACACAGAGAGCAATTATGACATGTGGTCATGTAAATCAGATAAATAGCATCAGACTGTTTACTTTTGATAAAAGGATGAAGTGTAAACCAGTTCTAGAGGAAATGTGACATAATTTTGTGGTGACATCACTTCCTGTTGTGGAACATGGCAGCGCCCGCGGTCTTAGCATTAGCTCCTAATATTAGAGCCTGCGGTCTCCAATCAATCTCCAAGTTTTATGAAACGATAATGAATTTATTTAATTTGATTCGATTCTGCAATGGACTGGTGACCGGTCCAGGCTGTACCCTGCCTCTCACCTGGTAAATGCTGGGTTAGGCTTCAGCTTCCCCACGACCCTTAATGGACGAAGCGGTATAGAAGATAGATGGATGGATGGATGGATTCAAATCGATAATCAATTTTTTTAAATCTAGCCCTAAGAAAGACAGTTCAAAAGTCTCTTTCATGAATTTATACATCAGCTCAGAGTTCTGCGTCGGACCAATTTTAACCAAACCCGTTACCACCGGACATCTCCCTGTGAAATCTGGACAAGAGGTTGAATGTTGTCATTTACAATAGAAAAGGAAAAGACAACAAAACAGTAAATATATTTGAAGGTTTTAAGCAAAACATACTCTTAACATTTTATTTTAATGTGAATAATATTGCACTCAACCACTAGGCTCCTACCTATGATCTGTTATTTTGCCACTTGGGGGGGGCTTTATTAATTTGATTTGGAGATTGCAGTGCATAAACAAGATATCATCCACCATCCCTGGTTTCAGCAGGATTCTTCGTTCCTGAATCACATAAGCAGCAGCAGAAAAATCTTTCTCATTGGCTGCTCTGGACACCACGATGGTGAGAACATTCCTTGAAGTAAGTGCAAGGTTTGGAAATACTCTTGCAGGGCTTCACAATAAAGGTGCCCCCAGCAGCTAATAAGTAAAACACTATTCATGTCCTCAAAAATTAGAAAGAAAAAAGGAGAAAAAAAAATCATATTCTCACCCATGATGCAAATGTGCTAAATACCCTCCACCCATGAAAGTTATTTAATCCTATGTCATTTTTACACGCAAAACAGCATTTTTTTTACCCGACCCATTACAGAGCTCTGCATCAGCTCACACTGACCTGCTCATGGGCCCACAATGAACCACTCACTTCACTCCACACCTCTTTTCTGCAGGTTTTACCTCCTTTTAAACTGTAGGTACTCAAAACTGTTTGAAGTACATTATAATTATATGACAGTGCATAAAGTAAATAACAAGAACCCACAAAAACATGCAGAGCAAACTATCACCTGTCAAACTGAGAGTGAAGAGGGCAAATTAATTCTTTAATATAAATTTTCCGTGTGCAGTTGGTCTTTATTACTATTTTAGGTAAATTGTGTCACAAGTCACATGTTGAACTTGCCAAGGTTGGTTAAATACCACAGTAAGAAACTTTAAGAGTCAACCTGCAGTTTTATGCTCTATGCAAAACTCATGTAGTAATTCCTCCACCTCACACTGACTCCATAAACCCTGGGCTTTGTGTCAGGTCTTTTCTCTGCGTTTAAGAGCTGTTGCTTATATTGGCTACTTTACCCCCAAGTCACCAGACTTATTTTAGCAATGGCACCAACGGCTGAGCTGCCAACGAATCATTAAAAGAAACACACAACAGTCTGGTAGAACATTATAATCTATTTTCTGCTTGTAGTTTAGTGAAAAATTACCCGATCATAGGAGTGGCAAAGCAAACAGTGAAAGCAAAACCGTTTCAACAGTTTCATGGCCTGATCTTGACGTTTGGGTGGACATAAAAATGAGAAAGCTTAACAAAATCAGAAACGTATGAGTTAAAAACACTTAAAACATGGTTACAAGTTAGAAAAGACCTCAGACTCCTACTGTGAGTATCTAGAGCAGTGAGGATCACACACAACAATGCTTTTCTACCATGTAAACTAGACAGGTTTTAAAAATATGAAGAGGCAGGTCTGCAATAAATTATGTTCACTACCATCAAAATTAGAACACTTTCTTATGCTGGCAATTAAGACCTATCAAAATAAATTTATTCCACACATATACAACGTCTTTAAAGGAAACTAAAACCGATAATGTCAGACAATAACAAAGCAAAATGGGAATTAGAGACAAATGTCATTATTCCAGCCAAAGACTGGACTCGATCCTATAAGAAGGGACACACAATAACAAATAGCACCATGTGGATTGGAAAAACATTTAAAAGGAAATCAAACTACATATGTCTGAATATAGACTTATGCTTTGAACCATTTGTTTTTATACCTGGAAACTTACCAAAAGATATTAAAACTGTAACAACAGCTTTGCGATCAAAAGTCCTTCTTTTGATTGCTGGAAAAATGATAACAGTGTCTTTGCTCAGGCTCCGGCCCCTAATAATTGCACAATGGTAATAAAAAGTTAGACGTTTGTACTATAGAATTAGATTACTGCTAAACTACATTTAAAAACCAAGACCTTCTTGGATCTTTAGTCACCAGTAAATTCATACTTGCCACTTAACATAAAAAGATAAATGAGAGGTATATAAATGGATATGTATGTGTGCACTTATACATGTATGCCTCTGATCTATCTAGACCCCTCCCGTTATGATCGAATGAACAGCAAGACATGAATCACTACATGTATACTTGGTGAGCTGGATTACTAGGAAAAACTTCTTATTTTGGTTCACTGGAAATGTACAGACACTGGTTGGATGATGTCATCTTTGTACAACTGAAATCAAGTTTTTAGAGAAAGCTGGTTTATTCCACTCTGAGCTGAACTGGTTGTTGATTTGATAGTAACCACAGTAACCCAGTTAACAAAATGATCAGAAAAGATGGTAAAGAAGAGCGAATCTGGACCTAGCTTTGGCTAAGTGGTAAAAAACTTTGTGAAAAGTTTGTAAGACATACTTCTTTACTTTGAATTGGAATGAATTTCCAGTTTCGTTACCCAAAACGAAGCAGACTTTCTAAGCAAACAGACTTTGAATCATATCAAAAGGCTGGTGTGAATGTGCCCCAAGGTAGCTTATAAATTACAGTCCAAACCTGTAAGGGGTCTAAAGTTAAATTCTAAAAACATTTTTCCCTCAAACACAAATTTTAAACGTTTACCAAAATGAATCCCTTATATTTATCATTTGATGTTTTTCTTCATCTTATTTAAAAAGAAAAAAAAAAAATTGGGACAAGTGATTGTTGGCCAAAACATGTAGAATGATGAAATCAGATGCAAGTTTATTGATTTCCTTTCCAAACATTATGAAGACCAAATAATGAGCTGAGAATTAATAAATGGATAAAAATAAAAAATGCATCCCTGTCCTGAGAAGGCTACAACAATGAGTGGCAAACATTAACCAAATTTCACTCAAAGGGCGCCATACGCTTGTCTGATGCAAAGTGTTAAAAATGGGAAATCACAACACACACATATACACACCATCCTGGGTACCCCTCCTGTTCCTTCCCTACTGACGCCAAAGCCATTGGTATGATTTCCTGTCCCCTGTCTCCATCGTTAAGAGCCACTCCCTCTTTTCAGTCCAGACCAGCCAGGACTCAACATCTGTTTCTCCAACTTCCCATCTAGCAACGTACCTCATTTAGCAGAACCAGTCACCGACAGAAACCTACACAAGACAAAGAACCTTCCAGTGAAACACAACCACCTGACATGAACAGACTTAAAGCAACCAGATCCTTCAGGTGACCTTGTGGTTACAGCGATTTGCTGCATTTTCTTTTTTAGCATACTTCACAGCTTAAAGTAAATCTTTCAGTAGTGAGAACATGTTGGCTGACAGGCAGCAGGTTCACCTTGGGTAAAACCAACAGACTGAAGGACCACAAAGTGCTATAAATACCCAGCTTGTCAGTATCTGTAACATCAAGCAGCATCAGAAGAGACACTGTGACATATAAAAGAAAAACAACCCTCAAAATACTGAGTTGAATTCAGAGTCCTCAGTGATCAAGCAGCTGTTTGCCAAGAGAACACAATGCAAACAAGCACTATAAAGCACTTGAGATAGGATACTGATCCTACACACAGACAAACAGCCACAAGGGAACCAATCACTTCACTGCTGAGTGCAAGACAGAGACAGATACAGAGAGACAGCAGCAGAGGCAACAGTAAATGGCCTCAAGCAGTGAGGAATGGTACCACTCTCCTCCTGTAGAGTGCTGTACAAAGCTGATCTTGTCTGTACAGCAGGGTACTTGTTATCCTCTTGACACTCTGTGCACAAACTCGGCATTGGGCTGGACGGACAGACAGACGCCACATAATACAATGAATAATACATTTTAAAGTTCAAATTCCCTGTTGCAAGCTGAACTCTGCATTTTTCACAGCTTCACTAGAAAAATAGGCTTGGATGAAAGATTGTCACAAAATCAAAACTCATCTTCACATATTCACAAAGTTAAGCAGCAGTTGTTTATAACAATGTCAAAGAAGAAGCACTTTGTGTTACAGATTATGATTAAGTTAATGTTCACACTTCGGCTCCTCCTGTCTGGGGTGGAGCTGACAGTGGCATTCAAGAAATACAGAGAAAGAAAAAGTAACAGTCAGGCTGTGGCACTTTATGCAGAACTGATTGTTTTACAGCAAATATGAAAAAAGCTGTTTAAATTCATTGCTACTTTTTGTAGACTTTGCACTTTTAACTGACTACACATTGACAGTTTAATGTGTGAACCTAAAAACATCTTAAACACAGCAAAAAAAGAGAACCCAGAAAAATACAGGTAGAGGGCAGCATTTTAGAAAAATGCCCCACCACACACTGATAGATGGTTATAAGACATGATCAGCTCTTTTCACACATAAGCTTTGTTTATGGCACTTAAAAAGATATTACTGTGAACTTGCAAGTGCTCTTATTTAGTATTTTACATGTGCAAAACAGCTAGTGATTAGGGCCGGAACGACTGATCGGGTGGCAGATTAAATCTTAACCTTTTCAAAATAATCATCATCGGCTGGAGTTTTGCCGATTAAATGCTGATATATTCTTAATTTATCATAAAACAGTAAATGCTGTTAAGTGTCGGAGTCGTGAGAATGATGTTGTTGCGCTGTTTGCCCAATAGATGGAGCTCTGATTCCAATCCTCAGCTACAGGAATAAGATACAACCAGGCAACATAACAGGAGTGGGCATAGTGGAGCTTGCCAACAGGTAAGCTTATAATGACGTTGTGAAATTAAGAATGACTCAACATGTCTCCAGTTTCAGTTTAACTCTGTCATGTGTCATGATAGTGACTCATGGTTCAATGCACCGGTCATGCTTTTCATTTACGTTGCATTGCTAAAGTTGTGCTAACCTAGCTGAAGATACTCCCTGTCTATTTATGTTAGCAATAAAGTTGCTGTATTTATTTTAACCTAGCATAGCGTTAGCTAAAATCTTAAAAGCCACAAGGCAACTGGTGAAAAAACTGTACAAAATGTTTAAGAATACATAGCGACCGTTAATCACTTCGTCAACTGCGTGTCGATTTGAGGAGCAATGTGAACACAGAGAGGAAAAGTTAAAATGATTAACATTACACTCCGTCTTCAGCAACCGTAATGATGTCACGTTTTACTTTGTCAGAAAATACTAGAACGTGACACAGACTGTAAACAGAAACTCTCTGTGGGTGTTGTTGTGGGGTAACATAAGAGCCAGACTATTTGTGACCATTATACAAATGCAACTGTGTCAAAGATGACATGTTTTCACATCTGAGAAAAGGCGTCTGGTTTTTATTTTGGTTCATATGAGTCATGAATTCATGGCAAAGGAATTATAATAGTATATAATTATTGTAATATAAAGATTATATAAATCCTATCCTATTATATAAATGCTTTGTTACATGTTTTTGTACTTGAAAATTCCTCTCTGTTGTTAAGTTAAACAGTAAAATATTTGCCTGCACTTAATATATTTGTTATTGTAAGCGTTGAGACCAAAAGAGGGGTTCAATAAATATTTTTTTAATTAATAATGAGATTATCAGTTATAAAAATTTTTCTGCCAAATATTGGAATCTGTATTGGACAAAAAAATTCATATTAGTCAGGCCAAGAGTCAAGGTAAAAATTGTAAATCACACAACTGGAAAAAAAGGCACAGACAAAATTAATATTAAAATACTATGAAGAAAAGGATGATGAGTTTATTGCATTATGCTGTGCTCATCTTTGCCTTCACTTCCAGCTGTGAGTAAACAACAGAAGATACTGGCAAGAACTCCTCAAACAACTAAATAATTGTTTCATAGAAAGATTAATTAAATAAAGTGTTGTTGCAAAAAATTATGTGGATCTTAAATGAATATGACTTGAATATTATATTTTGTATATTATAGTTCCCTTAGAACCTCATGAATTGACAGAGTTACACACTTTGCTGCCATTTAAAAAGCGCATTCACCCTTTGAGGATGAGGAGAAGCATCCAAGAAGAAGTGGGTCAGGCTGACACAATCCAATAGTAAGTCTCACTTTGCCCAAGGGGCTACAGACTCAGTCAGTCACTGATGAAGTAAACATCATGTGTGTCACGATACAAGCTTATCATTTACCGTTTTGGTTATGATAAAAAGGAATCAAGCCCCAGTTCCTCCTGCTCACCCCAATCTAGTAGTCTAGCTATTTAAATACTCCCACACCCTTATTGACTGGCTACGTGGCTTCCATGAACACCATCGGAAAAGGGGCACCTTATCCTTGCAGAAGACAAGAGTAGAGCCAAAAGGGAGGGGGGTTGTAACTGGGTCCAAAACAAGGTTTCACAATCAGGGCTGCACCCAACTAAGCAAGCACACATACACATTGACACAAACTCATATCTGCCTTGACAACAACAGTGACTCTTTTGCTAGCAATGTCAACTTCTCTCTCCATTCCTGATTTAGACTGGTGTTGGAAACTGGCAGCAACTGTGGGACATCCCCTTTATTGTATGCCAGCTCACTGACCCAGCCAGGTCACTTGGGGTTCGCAATGATCTAACAAACATAACCACATACAGGCCCAACCTGATCCAAAACCTTTGTCTTCATCACCACAGTTTCCGCAATATGATTGTTGCTTTGAGAAATATTAATACCCATAACTATTTCTGCTCTGTCCCTGCCGATCACCTAACTTTGACATGACTTTGAGTTCTTAAAAAAACAAATGCAGACAGGTTGGATTATTCTTCAGCCTTAGTGTTATCAAGTATTGTATGTGTAGTGCATGTAATATAAAAGTAAGTGAGCAGAAAACAATATGTTTGATTTCTTGGTTTGAAACTAGACACAGTATTGTAGATTAGGTTAATATATTTGAAACACTGTCATGTGAAAGTGAATAACAAAACATTCACAACAAGTATTATATAGTAAAATACCAAAACAGGTGTTTCAATATCTAAGCAAACAGAAACGTAAGTGCTGTCAAAAATCACTGGAAAACAAGAACTGAAAGGTTGTCACAGGCTATGTTCTGAATTTCACCAGTGGTTCTCAGAACATCTATGTTTACTTTTAGCACCTTCTTACAAACTTTACCATCACATCTCTTCACTAGATGCAATTACCTTACATCAGTATGAAAAGATAGAACAACTCCAAGGCTTGGAGCCAGTAAGTATCTGTTATTAAACATAACTGCACTTTAGCAAAAAGCTGTATGCACTGAAAAAAAGAGCAATGCAATTAATATTTAATGTATTTTTATATGTTTTAAAAGTTTAGTCAAATTGTACTTTTGTAGTTTTTAATGTAGTTTTCTTTCAGCAGAATTTCATTACATATGCCTGTAAAAAGTGGAAGGAGGTAAAAGGATGGGCCCATGACATATGGAATAAAACTTGGGGGAGAATTGTGCTCTCTAAGTTTCCTGGGGTAAAACAAACTGCAAAGTCTCTGCAGCTTTGCCAGCTCATCTAAAGCTGCACTAACACGTCCTGATCTGTAACACCATTCAGTGCATCTGTTTGAAACATATTACTAACCCCACACATCCCCACAGAGAGCCAGCATGGCTACTGGGACTGAGCAGACAAGCCAGACAGACAATGCTCAAAACCATGCAAACACTGACTCTACTAAGCTAAAATGAACAGATTTATTGGGCTGAGCACACCATAGACTGTTTTCAAAACAAGGTATTATGGCAATCTGCACTGTGTAATTACACAATGATAGACTCAACTACCTTGATTAAGGAGCTTCTTTGTGCAACCAGCTCACCAGGATGGATCACTTCACACAGCATAATGGGGAAACACAAGCTCACAACAAACATTAATAAATCAAGTAGAATTATCCCTGAAGCGTAGGTCAACAAACATGCTCAGCTACCATGGTGAAGCTAAGCAGGGAGCGTAGTGTAACCAATGACATTTTTTTGTATTCTGCAACAGGATTAAAACCCCTGGAATCCAGGAATGCCGGAAGATCCTCACCTGTTGAGCCAGGTTAGGGTAGCTATGGCTTCCTGTCTACGAATCTGGATGTGATAAAGCAAAGAAGCAGCCTGTGATAGAAGGCCTGCATATCAACCTCCTCAAGCTGAATCCACCCAAGGCATCAGTGGAGCAAATGAGCACTTTTCATAAAGCCACATGACACAAAAAGCACAGTGAGGAATGTCTCATGCATTTCATTTTGCCAGTGAGCCCATTTTACTTGAAAGCTCCAAAACTGGCAACAGCAGTCTTAAACAAATAAGTACACAACCTTCAAAACAATGAGTTTGCGTTAATTTCATAAAAACTGTTGCATAAATGGATATGATACAACTGTCCAAGTGAAACACAGTTTAGGAAATACTTTTTGTCGAAAGCCTTGTAAACCTTCATGTACTTTTTTTTTAATATATGTCTGTTTATTGGAGCAAATAATATCAATAAATAAATGTATATCCCATTTTTTCCCATTCTGGTCATTTATATCTAAATAGAATCCAAATTACTAAACAACTTTTCCCCAGTTTCCAGACTTTGTTTACTCAACAGCAATATATAATAATCATTTCATTTACATGAAATCTGCATAAATCATAAGTAGTGTGTATAATGGAGTTGTCTTTACCTGTGTCCTCATCTAGATCTCCCTGTAGAGAGGAGTCTGTATCCTCTGAGGACACTTGACTCTTCCAGTTTATATTTCCCATTCAAGAGGCCTTAGTCCACACAATGATCGGTCCAGACGATATTGATGGTTACACTTTCTGTATGCTGAGACTTGTTGGTCAGGCTTGTGAAACTGCTGAGAGTTAGTCATAAACTATCTGGTCATCATGAACATTCACACTTGACTCATTCACATTACACTTACATGTTACTTTGGAGGAAAGATCCATAAATAGCGCTGACAAAATTAAAGAGGAACTGAAAAGCAAGCTCTTTTTTTAAATCAGTAGTTTCTAAAAATAAAAATAAATGCTCTTGCAAAAAAAGGAGAGAAAAAGTCCCATAATCCTAGTCAAGGTCTGAGGGAAACACTGAAAGGTGTAATCAGTAGTCCTGCAGAGGGTCCAACCTCCAGTAACCTGGATTGAGGACATAACCAACAGACCTGGGGAAATGAGCAGGCCACCTGCAGGAATAAACGACCTGCTCTCGAGCATGTAGGTCAACACACAGCAGTGAGCCCAAATGAAGCATAATGTTAACAACACTTCTGAAAACACAGTCTCAAGCATAGACAGAAGTTGAGATATAAATATGACCCGCAAATAGATCTTGTATTGAGTTACATAAGAGAACTCTGAAAGCAATCCCGTCTTTAGTTCCTTGGATGATGATGCTGAAGATGCTGAAGGCAGAACAGCATTGAAAATATTCATGTTACAAAGGCCTGATTGCCTTCACAGATACAGCCTTCCACTTCTCATCGATTGCCTCTGCCCGGTCATTACCATACGTGTAATCCATCCTTTCTCTACCTTATTCTCCTTCTATGCAGAGACTTAATTCCTCTCAGCACTCCACCTTTCTCCACCCTTCTGTCTTTTTCTAAGCTCCATTCCCTCCCCCTTTTTGTTTTCCCATACAGAGAACACACACAAAAAAAATCTAATTACACCACAGCTAAACCTATAGAGGAACAGCAGGCCTCTCATTCTGTGGTAGAGGGAGGGTAGAATGCTTGCTCCCATCAAACCTCAAAATTGCAGCATGTCAAACCAGGACTTAGAACTTGCCCTGTGCAACAGTGGGATCACTCATCAGCAATGTGGGCAAACCAAATTGTCTGGAGAAACCTTTTGTAATCAGAACAACTTTAGCTCTTGCTCAGAGTTCTGGTGACTAAAGCATGCATGGCTTGCTATTTCTGTACATCACACCAGAGGATATTTCAGTCTGAAGCATTGCAGTCATCACATCACAAACGCAAAGCCACCTAAATAACTTACACTTTAGCGTTAACTCTAGGAATGCTTGAGAGTAAACTCTTTGCATTGCAGCTAAAGTCATTCATTGGTAAACACAAAGATACACACTCCCACACTATGCAGGGGGGCAGGAAGTCTAAAATAAGAAGTTGATAGATCAGTTCCGCTGTGGCTGGTTACTACCATTGACTGTCCAGTCAGAGAAGAGTTCACAAGCTAATTATAAAACAGTGCTACTCCCACGATTTTGTTACCAACCCTGACGTGCCAAAAACGATGGTGTCACAATTTTAGTCCCTAACGGGAAAATAAAAACACAAGTTTTCCAACAGTGATAGTGAAATAAAGAAGCTTAATAATTACAGAAATTAGTAAGAAACAAGCCTATAAATTGCCTAACTAAATTAATCTGCACTACAAGCCAATATTTTAATGATAATCTAACAATACACACTATGTGCAGGTGAAAATGTGCAAAACTTTCATGCATAAGGAGAGTAAGAAAAGATGTAAAGAAAAAAAAAAACTTTGCAGAATTATCATAAAATGTCATCTGACAAAATCAGAATACATTTAAAAATGTTGTGCTGTTGCATGAACATGTTATTTTTATGAAAACAAAAAATCTCCAAAAGTCTTATTGTAACAAGAGGCTACCATCCAACAATGGAGAGTACAGTTCATGCAATTAAATATATATATATATATATAAATAATGAAATAATGGAATTCTAAAAACTAACTAAAAGATTCTAGTAATAATGAAGCTTTCCTGTTTACACAATGTTTCTTTTATGTATTTTCAATATTCAACTTTAAAGAGTTTTTTTTTTTTTTATTTGGTCCCAGTCAAGATTTTGAGTAAGCTAATCTTTTATTATACGGGCGAGTGAATAAATGGTTAAATGCAGATTGTTCAAAGTGAATTCTCATCTGTGAACCTCACAATAATTATGCTACAGCAACACTAAATCCATGTATGTACCAACACACTTCCTTGTCCTCTCTGCTGTCTTTAGCTGAGCTCTGTAAAATCTTTAGAATAACTCCAAAATATACATATATGTGCAGATTTTTTAACTGTATTGTCACTCTTGTCACAAAAATAACAGCAGTAACCACTCTACAATCACACAAAGGCTGAAAGTGTTACTGCAGCTTCCCTATGTAACGCGATGAATAACAGCTGATCTACTGATCTGTGAGGGGGATACTATCTGGAGTGGAAAACCAACTACAGAAAAACAGAAATGAGAAAAGTTGGGTTAAACTCTGACATGTACTGAAAGAAAAAACTTAATGAATACACAGATGGTTTACAAACTGGGTCCAAAATGAAGACCTGTCCAAGGCTAAATGTGAGTAAATTTGGGGTATGACAAATAAATAAAAAACTGAGCTAACAGGCTGAGACTAATGTGAAGCTCCACCATGCCAGCCAAGATGTTAGGGAATCAATTCAGAAGATCTTAATACAACTTAGTGCTTTGAACTCTTCAGTCTGTTGATAATTTTAAGACAAGAAAAACAAGATGAAGTGCACCACTCACCATTATAATCTGCTGAAGGAGGTTCAGAGCAAAGTTGTAATCTATCTAGGATTCTTTTAAGTGATGGCACCAACAGCTAGAGTTTGGAAATCTCTCAGAAAATATCACATGATGCTACTTCACCACCAGTAAAAACAATCATCTAAACTGCAATTTAAAGAACATCATTTACACATTTGTAGTCTTCAACACAAATGTATGGTTTGTTAAATGTAGATAGAAATGTAGATAAGTTAGTTAAATTTTAAATAGTTTAAAAATCGAAACAGCAATGTACAAAGAGAAGTGCAATAGTAATCGTTATCAATAGAAAGCGAGATAGAGATACCTAGAGCTGTTAAGATGAGGTGACACAGGTATAATTTAACACATCATGCACACGTAAAAACATTTTTTTAGCTTCTTCAGATTCCAGCTCTAAACACATTTGCTGAATTTTACAGTCAAACAACTCTGGCATCCTCCTGCTTAAAGTCCATACACGTTATAGCTAACTAAAAACACACTCCCAAATTTCCATTTTTTTCCACCCAGTTCATTTCCCTAAGGAAAGCAATGAGATGCAAGTCTGACTGTCAGCTGCTCTTAGTTTTTGGGCAACAACACATAACACTGAATGTGTTTTTGGATAACAGTGCAGGCTGCCTGAGCGGTGAAGTCATGCGGGTCTGTATTGAGTGGGCTTCGGTGCTACAACAGATAAATCCACCACATACTTCATCTCAGATATAGCATCCTTAACTCCACACAACAGGTAACACTGTGGGGTGTTCACCTCCCTGGAGAGGAAAATGCAGTGACTTTGGGACCCTGTAACCATGATGATTAGGGAGTATGTTGATGCAGCTGGTGAATCTAGCTATATCTCTACTGCTGGAGCCTGGCATCCATGTATGCATGGCTAGACCTACACAAACTGTGTGCTACGGTAAGCATATCACAATCTTAAACTTAACCCATGAACATAACTATGTGCAAAAATCTTCACACCTCATTATTTTGCTCATCAAGGCACAAGCTGAATCCACTATCACCTGTAAGGTTTTAACACTGGCTCCCTTGGTGAAGTCCCCAAAAATGACCTTTACAAAATTTATTTCCAGTCCTTCTACACACTCTCTTCTCTTTTTGAGGAAAAGTTTTTCGACATTCAGGTTCTTGCTGCTGCAGGGAGCTTTTTAGTGCTGTTAAGTCTGCCAGCTCTTTCTCCTGCAAGCCAGTGTAAAAGTACAAAAATGCCATATATTAGAAATGGTCACAATAAAGGAAACTTACATATACAGATCTGTATGAACGGTAGCAACTTACAACCAAAAATTTCATCAACTTATTTTAACATTATTTCTATAGTGTCACAAAAACGAACATGGCCTAAACTCCAAAAATGACAAATGTGCAGCATATCAGTGACCCCTTAAAATGCCACCTCTTGAAGAGGATGGAGATGCAATAGATTAGTAATGTATGTATCTGAAGCAGAATCCTCAAAAACGTCCCTGCCTCTGAGTTTTATTTAGTTGTGACCATATGTAGTCATCTGTCTTGAAGACACGCAAGGAATCGGAAACTTTTACGCCTCTGAGGAATGACTGAGCTGGTGGAGGATGACACTCCCTCCCCGCCTGTTACTAGGGCTCTGCGCTGGTGTCTGTCCATTTACTGCAGGCAACACCGGGCAGAACTGTGTGTTAAGCGAGGCAGGGGGACAACTGGTGGAATGGGATGCAAGTATAACTGGCTGGTATAAAGTTTCCTCCCAAAGGCATTCCCAAGACCACCCTGTTTCTTCTCATACTTTTGCTTCGCACTACTTCATTTGTCTCCTAGTTGCATACAAAATGAGCAACGCAGGCAGACACAAAGAGGGTTACAGCCACGAAAAAGAAAATGCCACGTGCACAATACTGAAATCAACACAACACAAACACACACGGCGGTCTTGGGCGTGAACAACTCCAGTGTAGAAGGTATCAGCGCAGCTAACGTTAGCTATGAAAAGCTAATATTTAGCGGTTGCTAGCTACCCTTATAAACCCGACTCAAATGATGGTTACTGAAGCAGAGACATTTTTCGGGAACCATATGCTGGTTTATTAAAGGGTCTTGACGCGTTTCCTCCCAAATGGAAAGCTGAGATTTGTTCCCAAATGTTACTAGTCCTTTCAAACAACCAAACCATGATAAATATGTGACCACTGAAATCAGACAGAAAGGTGAAACGCCGGTGAAGTCGCATGCCAGCTTTGGGGTGATACTACATTTGTGTTCTATTTTCCAGGCTAGCTAACCCAAGGTACCCAAATCCCGAAATTAGCGTATACCAGCTAGCCGATACAGTGACACTTTATTTTAACTGGGTAGTCGAGAAGGAGCAATCCACGAGGCCCAATTAAACCACCATTTACACTGTACACATTTATCCTGCATTATCCGGACCTCCATAATTCCAGTATTTCTCCATATCCCCCACATTTTATCTATCTGCGCCCCGTTTGAGGAATACTGTTATTCAGTATCCTGAGGTGGAGCAGTGTGGTTGAATCTAGCCAGGCAGGACTTACCGTGCTTGCTCTCTATTTTTCTCGACATTTTCGTAGCCAGCAGCTGTGATCCCACTCGCAGTCCAACAAAACGGTAGCTGCTGCAGACGAGCCTCGCTGTGTGTCTCCTCCGCTTATTCCCTCATTTTCGATAAACGGTTTTGTCCATGAGATGATTCCACTGGATTAATATCACGTATTTATAGGCCACACACATTGGCACGGTCAAAAGATGTCTTAGTCCGTCTCTGGGTAATTTTCACTGGATCCACACACATACAACACGTTCACGTTAATGCCTTGAACCTAGACTCGGGCAGAAAGTCCTCATCCAGAGTAACAGCGCCCCCTTGCGTGAGGAATTAGACATCAATCTGTCAACAAGAGGATGGGCGTTTTTTTTTTTTTTTTAATGTCTTAGAGTTGTAAAAATACTGTTGGGTCTGGTAAATATGGAACAACTATTTAAACGAAATAATGTATTTAAAATGCAATTTTAAAGAAAGCGGTCCAATGGTAAAACAGAGGTAAGGAGTAATCTGAGAGTATCATGTATAATTCTTAAGGTTAATTTGACTTTGACACACAGTAATTGACTTTTACTTTAGTTTGACTCTCAAAACTTGAAGGGAAACACAAGAGTCCCTTACTGGCTGCACTGAGCATTTGATTAGATAACATTGTTTTTGGTAAACTTTTTGTCCCCACTCACCTGGGTACATTTCACCTAACACTTTTTTGAAAACCAGCAGAATTAAAGAGATGAAGAAGAAGAAAGGGGGGAGGATGACTTCTAATTTAACCCTGATTTCACAAGTGCTGACTACTTATTTTGCTCACTTAGTTCTGCACATTGTCCTGGCCATTAAGATGCAACCATCTATATTGTGTCTTTGGCATATCACATAAGCATGCAACACATCTTTTTATGAATAATTGATCTGACTGACAGAACGATCTAAATTCTTTGAGTGATCTGGGTCAGCTTGCACTCTTCTGACACACTCTTCAATGCAGAGGCATACGTTATAATACTGAGATTAGGAATCCTTATATATCATTGGATGTTTATTCCAAACACTGCACAGCTTACCTCAAACTGAGGCCTTGAGTGTTATGATTTGCATTTACACTGCTTCTTGTTATTGCTTGCACAGCAGAAGCCACACCCATATAACAAGTGCAAAGTGCTTGTTGTTTGTGTGCGGGTGAGAGGCATGTGGGAGTGTGTGGCACATGGGGAGGTGTGGAAGGAGTGGAATACCTTCCCTGAGGCTATGATAAAAGTCAAAGAAGGAAGACAATAAACTGCTAAGCAAAGCAGACAAGTCAAGGCTGGACAGAGGTATGCTAAAGTTGAAATTTTAATCACTGTTCAAAGATTTACCGGTGAAAGATTTCCAAAAAGATCCTCCTTAATATTTGAAGAATGACTACTTTTTATTTTCATGCTTTACAGTTTGAAAATAAGAACAATGAAACGATCCGAGGCAAAAGTTTGGGCACCCTGCAGAACCCATGTTGTCAAGGATCACAGCGTGTAAATGCTTTGTGAAGCCAGCTAAGAGTCTATTAGTTCTTTTCTGGGGAAGCTTTTTTCTCATTCATCCTCCAGAGGTCTTCTAGTTCTGCAAGATTCCTGGTGCATCTTGCTTGCATTGTCCATGCTGAGATTTCTGATAATGTTAAGAAGTAAAAATATATAAAAGCAGTAAGGGCTGAGGCCAAACCTTCAGCTTACAGCTTTTGCGGTATGATTGTAGATTTGGACGTGTGTTTAGGATATTTTGCTCCAAGAAGTCAAAATCTTCCCAGCATTTGTTATAGATGGTAAAATGTTTTTGTTCCAGAATATGCAAGAATTTCATTGCATGTTCAATAAAACCCAAAAGCATGACTGATCCACCCCACACTAAAAGTTGAAGAGGTGTCTTTTTAATTAAATCACTGACAATTTTTTTCCCCTCCAAACATACCATTATTCATTGTGGCCACATACACCACTACTCCGGTGTCAGCTAAGGCTTTCCAAACACCTTTTGCAATTAAGATGAAATTTTTATTTGCCATTATATTATATTATATTATATTATATTATATTATATTATATTATATTATATTATATTATATTATATTATATTATATTATATTTAATATGTCTTCTGATTCCATGTTTACCTCCACTGTTCCTTTAATTTATTTATTATATTTATATGTGCTTACTGTGAATAACAAGGTAATTATAATGCAAGCTCAAAACTTCAGTGGTGTTATTCCTTTATTACTATTGTAAAATTGCAAAAATTTGAAATAATAATCAAATCTTTTTTAAAACAATGAAAAGTGTTTCTTTTTTAACTTACTATCTTTTGAGTTTAGTTTATGTTGTACTAAACTGTTCCAAGCAACGTACATTTTAAAAGTGGGGTACCGAAACTTTTGTATGCCACTACAGTATGAACAGAGTAGGCTCGTTACATTTAGTTACATTTAGTTACATTTAGTTACATTTAGTTACATTTAGTCTGTAGGTAAAGATGGAATGACAGCTGATGGCTGGCAATATCAGTCATATGTAATGAAAATAACGACTACATGGATGTTTGCCTACCATGTGATTGCCAATCATGTAATTCAAGTTCTGGTATCACGGCCATGCAAAGAAACCCTTTGCTGCCATCTAATGGTGCGAAAGCACATTACAAACTAGATCCTGTAATTCTTCATTCTACCACAAGATGGTGCTCACGAGCCGCTGTTAATTTTGCATCCAGAAGTTCAGCCTTATGCACCCTGCAGTGATTTATTTGTGGTAACGTGTAGGCAGATAATAGTGGAGCCTATGACTTGTAATTAGAAAAAGATTAGCCTAATTTAACAGATTCTGGCATCACAGTAATACTATGTTGCGCTGATAGAAGGGATTTAGATTAGATAATGATGAATGAAGTCTACAAAAATGTGTTTGGTAAGTCTATATTATTACAAGACAATAAGTTGACATATAAAAGAAAGCATACTCATGTTTCTTAAGTGCTATGATCATATATTGAAACAGATGATCAAATGTAAAGTAGGCATCCATGCTCACAGGATCAAAATGTGTAATGAATGTAGGAAGGAATGTTCTGGTGCAACCTGGGAAGTTTCACACTGGGCTGAGAGTCTGACTTAGTTAGCTGTGGGCTGGATGCTGTTCATAGCAGACAGTGTTAAAAAAGGAGAAGCAAGACCATATTGTTAGCTGAGAGTTGTCAGTGGGTGATGGGAGAAGAACGGTGTTTGATCTCTGCAGTTGTGGGCGAGCTCAAACACAGTTTAAGGCTCTGTTAACCTTGGCCAGCGGTCAGACCCCTCCGTCTGTCTCACATCTAAGAGTTGCAAAAAGAGGGATGGGATCAGTGAGGCTTAAACGCCTGAATAATTTAACTTAGAAGGAGAAAAAATATCCTCACAACAATCAAAGTCCTCTATCTTTGGCCCTTTTGTCAACATACAGTTGAGGGATTTTTCTAATGAGTTTTTAAAGTTGAATCTAAGATTGAAGATAGGGGTTAGACACAAGTAAAGGTGGACTTCAGATGGAGAGGCACAGAGGACAAGATGTGTAGGTCATTACCTACTGAATGCTGCATGAGAAAGAATCACTCCACCCTCGCTACAAACACGTTCAGACATTGGTTGACAAGGTGTGGAAAATTAGATGAGAGAGGTTGCTGACAACTAGCATGGAAAAACAAACAGAGCTACATCCTCTTTCCTGTGTACATATTTATTAAACAAAAGCCCTGAACGGTTAGAGAAAAGCATATTTCTGGCCATCCATTTCCCAAATCTGATCTAAATAGTTTTCTGGCCTGTGTGACTTCAGAACTGATCAAAAAGATGGTTTTGCAAAGATAATCTGTCTAAGCTTTTTAAGTTGTTTTTCTTTTAGCTAGATTAAAAATATTGTTAGACCAGGTCTTTTGTGAAACTGTGTTACAGCTGTAGTACTGACATTAAAGAATATCTAAGTTCTTTTTTCTCTTTTGAAACACACCAACCCTTCTAGTGGCTGAAATTAGTATTACAAAAGAAAAAATGCCTGACCTAAATAATAAGAACAACAACGACAACAACAAAATAAATAATAATAATAATAATAATAATAAACAATAACCCCCTCACACACTTTTTGTTCTTTTGTTTTATCATTTTCTCTGAAGTTATGCACCTAGTTAAGCTATTTTGATTTATTGGATTTCCACTTGTGAACCCTTTCATGGTTCACTAATATCTATGGATGCATACACACTAACAGAAATTATTTATGTGCTGACACAGGTATTGTTATGCTGTTTCTTACAGCTCTACAGGGTAGCAGCTCTGGCTTTTAGAAAGCAGCTTGCCATTCAAGATCGCTGCATCCTGTATTGACGACACTGAAGGACGCATTGTCTAAATGTTCTCTTTTTTCATGGAGCTTTTAAATGGTGGGGTCGACCCATCTCTGGGGTGGGACCCTCTATTCCTCTGTGTCAGTCTTTCCAGTGCTCCTGATTGGCATTTAACTCTGAAGCAAGGGTAAAGAGGGCAAAGAGCATAAAATGAGACTAGCCACAGGGGTTCACAGTGAGACTTGACCACTCGCTATCTTGCACCTCCATTAGCTGCTCGAGTCCTTAGGGACTGCAGGGGCCCTCAGCCTGAGAGGTGAGCTCATGGCTTTGGGTGTTAAAGCACAAAGCACATGGGAGTGTGTAGACCAACCCTGTGATGTGGTGACACTGAACAATTACAGTTCTTAAGATTATCCTCTTGACTTCCTTTCCACCTCCCACACTTTAGAAGGCTAAATGTCAGCATTTATCCTTTCCTTTATATTGCTCAGCAGGTCACAGGCATTTAAAGGGTGTTTGAGGACATTACGTCATGTGACACTTAACATTTTTAGTGCACATGTCACTTTTGCTCCTTGTGCACATTTAGTTTAGGATTGAGTATATTTGTAATGTTAAAATTCTGTAATGCACACATTTTTCATGTGAAACTGAGCTCAGAAAAGTCCACCCTCTGAACAACTGTTTCTTCACACACTCATCGCACTGAGTGTAAAACTGGTCAATTGCACTGGCAGGTGTTATCAGTGAATATAGTTGTCAACGATGCGTCACTGTCTATTCACACTGGTTCAGCCCAGTTTTGACAGGAGCAGTTATGATGAACTGGGTGCAGAGGGAGACAGTCTGGTTTGTGGGTGTCACACTTCAGCTCATGCCAGGTTCTGGATGAGGGGTTATCTGTAAAGCTGCCCTGAAAGTCCAGCACCATGGCTCGGCTGTATAACAGTCCAACTTACAATCCACACAAGAGTCATTTAACAGGATCTGTGATTAAAGCTGTGAGTAACTGAAGCAGGGCAGTGTAGCTAAAGTCACTTAATGGATACTTGGATGGCAGACAGCAAAGTTTGTGGATGAGGTGAAGGATAATTTTAAACTTATAACTCATGATTAATTTAAGAATTTTAATAGTCATTGCACACAATGAAGTTTAAATTTTAAACAAAACTTTAAGATAAAGCGTATAGGAGAGTATTTTCAGTTGTGGATATAGACTGAGTAAATGAGAAGTCTCTAAATTTAACATATTTATTACCCTGCCAAAGTAATGCAAGGACATTTCTATCATTTTTGCAAAGGAAAAACTGAAGATGAAAACTTGGCATGGTGACGAGAGCTAGGTGAGCATTGCATTTACTTAAAATGTTTTAATATATTAATTTTTATGCTGTTTCTAAATTGAAATTAGCAACAATGATTCAAAATAATGTTTTTAATCAATGTTTTTGCCTCAAGTCTCATGTTATTTCATTAATGATTCGAAAAAAGTTGGTGTTGCCCTGGTTTCTGGGGCATTTGGCTGGGGAATTGTGGATGGTGCTGACCTACGTTGGGTGGCCCGGTTCTCCCGGGCGTCGGGTGGGACCTCTGCCTGGGGTGGGTGGGTTTGTTCTCAGGCTTGTGGAGCCCTGAGCCCTGCACACTGCTATGGATGGCCTGCCCGGTACACAGCTAGGCTGGTGGTGGTCGTCCCCAACCCCCCTGGGGCCTGTGCTCTATGGTCATGGGGGGATCTGGCTGGGGCCTTCCTCTGCCATCGTCTGGGCAGATGTGTGGGCATCCCTAAGGTTGGCTGGCTGTGACTTGTGCTATATGATGGCTGCTGGCCCCCCTAGCCTCTAGTCTGCCTCTGATCCTTGGACGTCCAGTCGGATTTGCATGACTGCATGCATCACGGAACACTGTTGATTCCTTATGCAGTCACACTCACACTCACTAAATTGCATGCTTATACAGTCATTGTGTTGTCCCGTGGGTTTAATTAGTTTTTTGTTTCTAGTGTTGTGATTGATGTTTTCCCCAGCTTTTCTTTTTATCGGTGCTCCCGATGATTGTCTGCTTTTTTCATACAGAGGATGTAGGATGTTTTCTGTTAAGCCTCCTTACAGGTGAAGCACCTAGTTGTCCATTTTTTGTTTTGGTTTTACAGTTGTTGCTTTTGCTTTCTATCTGGTGTATCTTTGTCTCCTTGTTTGTCTCTTTACTCTCCCCTAGAAAATGAAAGAATGAATGAATGAATGAATGAATGAATGAATGAATGAATGAATGAATGAATGAATGAATGAATGAATAAATGAATGAATGATTCTTTTCCTTTTTCTTCCCCTTGTTGGCCCAGCATACACATGTAACTTAGCAATATTAAAAATATAAGAACAATACTCAAGCATCAAGGGGGGCCTGTAAATCCATAAAGCCTTATTTCCATCAGATCCACTAAGCTCACCCTTGGCAAAGAAAAGAACATAGTAGCCAGACCATCATTCTGCTGGCTATGATGCTGAACAGGACAAAATGAAAAGAAAAAAGGAGCAAGTTATATAATGTGGAAACAATTTAAATCAGGCATATGTTTCAGCACTGCTTGAAAAATACATTGTGACACTCCATTATTAATGTAAAACTGTCCTACTTATGGACACAGACACAAATGTGAGCATATTCCTCACAGCATACACTTCCTGGCAGTTTTAACATTTTACTCAATTATTTAGAGACAGCTTTTTTATCTTGTTATGGGGAAAAGACTTTAGCCTTTCCTTGCATCTTTCTTTGAAAGCTTATAACAGGAAAGATTTGGATCTTGCACAAACACACTGCAGAAGGCAGGGAAAGCCCTGGACATGTTGCCAGTCTATCACAGAGCTAACACAGACTGACAGGAAAACACACTTCCATTCATTCCTGTGGGAAATTTACAATCTCTAATCCACCTGATTGTATTTCTTTGGGCTGTGGGAATCAGGGAAGCCAGTAGAAACCCTGAATAACGAGAGAACAAACATAATGCACCAGTGGCTGAAGACCAAATCTGGGACCTTGTGAGGTCAAAGTGTCACCCTTGGTTATTTATTCATACATGATTATACAGCTGTTCTTCTGATCTCCAGGACAACCATATAAATGTCAATTTATGGAATTCTGCCTGTTTTTATGCAGGTCACATGGTGGGATTTATTTTAATTAAAAGAGTGACATTTTTCAGTGCTAGTTTATATCCATAATATTAATTTTTATATGAAAGTGTTCTGTTATGTTATTTTCACTCAGTATTGGCATATTTTGTCCATCTGTGCTGTACTCTATGGCCTGGACGTTGCATTTAAATTAGAGCTCTATAACCATCTGGAACATTTTATACCATGTGTGCACTAACGTTTGAAATTTTGGTTAATGTAAAGCTGACCAGGATGATGATAAGGAAGAGATCTTGTATCTCAGTGGAGCCTTCGTGTCTAAATAATGACAAAGAGAATAAAATAAAATTTGGACCAGATATAATCTGGAGGAAAAACACTCAAACTTAATTTGGCTTTTCATAATCTTTTAACTCTCTATAAATTATCTCATGGTTTAATCAGTGCACTCGCACTAATCTCCTCAATCTTAATTTCAGTGACAGCAGACCAGCACCTTACGGTGACTAATATTACACAATATGCCCTAACCACGAATATTAACTCTATGTTTCTCTTAGGAGAAAGTAAAGGGTTTATTAGAGTTAAAATATAAATTGTATTGATTTTACATGTTGCATGGGCAGAAAACTGACTACAAATGAAAGTTAATACCACTCTGCTGGTCAACATGTTAGCCACCCACCTCCAAGGTCAGGGATATCTAATTCTTGTCCTCGAGGGCAACTTTTAAATGTTTCCCTGCTGCAATACACCTGATTTAAATTAAATGGATCTTCAATAGCTTGTTATCAAGTTATACACAAGCTTATTGATGAACCATTGATTTAAGTCAGGTATGTTGAAGCAGAGAAACAAATAAAACCTGCGAGACAGTGGCCATCGAGGACTCGAAACGAAGATTCCTGTCCAAGGTTACAATGTGATTATGGAAGAAAGGAAGAAGAAAAAAAAATGAAATAAATAAGAAAATCCCCTTATAGGGTTTTTCACTTCTCCTTGCCCCAATTGAAAAATGTTATGCGGTTAAGTAAAGACCTTTGGAGAAATATGTAGATTTAGGGAAAAGACACTGTAACACAAACCTGACTGCACTAAGCTGAGATGTGAGGTAGTTTGTAGTGAAATTACAGCTGTTTAAAAATGTTCTAAACAAAATTCATTCAATAAGTCCCTTCATGTTTGCTTATCTGGTTGATTCACAGATACCGTATAATACTGAGATATACTATGAATTTTCATCTAATTATCAAGGTCAGAATTTCAAAAACGTTGAAGACAAACTTTTTAAATTTTGAAATATTGTTACAGGCTTCTCACTTTCCTGCCCCCAAATTCCTTTACATGAATTCGAACTGCTAAATGAAGTGTAGTGAACTGTTTTTATCATGAACTGAATTATGGGAAGAAATGGTCTAATTTCCTTTACTAAAGGTTGGTGAAGTGTTTCCTTTTCTAAAGGACATGATACATAGGGGTAGAAAAGCTTCTTCCTGTAGCATTAGAGAATTTGAACAGCTCTTATCATTGCTGCCACTAAGGTATCCAAAGATATCCCAAATAGCAAAAAGTGTTTGGACCAAATTAGCTCAAAACTTCAAATTTGTTTGGCTCATATTTACATTGACTTACAGCACTGACTCCTTGGGAGTGTGGCTGCCAAAACTCAGCCACATGACCACCACATGAGGCCCACAAGGTAACTGCTATAATCTCTGTTCAGGATGGCTATACATATTTAGGCCATTTCTGGCCCCCAACACTTGCCATTATCCACTTCCAAGCCACCAACTGACATCTGGAGAAGATGTGGCCCATACAGCACTTGCAAGAGCCTTAACTGAGCCATAAGTAACAAAATTAACCTGGATTAGGCCCCACGTGCTATTTGGTTCACTTAGTATAAAAAAAAAACATAAAACAAAAAACACTGTCTAAGTAAAAATGATTATTTGACCACTTTGCCTTTGATGGATCCCAGATGAGCTAAAATATGACCTCACTTCCTGTTGGGCAGCTTCACAACCAGTTGATTCAACTGGTTGTGATGAATGCACATTTTGTAATAAAAAAAAAAAGTTGTTTGTAGCTGTGTAATCTGTGCATGGGTTTAAAACTTTCATGCATTAACACACTGTATAATTCCGTATCATAATCTTCCTTTTCTTTCTTTTTTTCTTTCTTTCTTTTTTCTTTTTTTTTTTAACCTGTCCTGTCCAGCATCATAGCAAGCAAATTGATAATCTGATTGCTGTATCGTGCTGAACAAATTTGCTCTGCCAAGGGGAGGCCTATGGGTAAGGCTCCTCTTGATGATCTGATTCATTTATTTATTTATTTACTTTGAATCACAGAATCTATGTAATCTTGCTGGACCTGACCGGAGGGGACAGAAAAAGATGGAAATTAGCAAAAAGATGCAAAAGGGAAAGAAGAAAGGACACAAAAACATCACAGACAGAAGGAAACGACCCTTCAATCCACACCATCACACAACAACAAACTGTTACACTTGTACATGAACACACCAGAAAATTTCCTACAACTTTTACAACAAACAAAAACAAAAAAGAAAAACAAAAAAACAAAAAAACAAACAAACAAAAAAAAAAAAAAAAACAGAGCTGTTACTCATTAAAAGTTTTTAAAAAAAATAACCTATTCAAAAAGACATATCATGAAAGTAGCATAACAGCGACCAGATACTAACTCACAGGAAAAATAAAGATAAAATTATCTCTTAGTATAAAAACCCACTGGACTACTCAGTAACTGTGTCAGCATGCAGATGAGGAATAAGGAGTCATTAGTAATGAAGAGTGGTGAGTGAGATCGTGCAAATGTGACCACGCCTCCACCGAGGTCAGAGGCAAACCAGAGCAGCCCACAGACCCGGGCCCCCAGCAGCAGCCCTGGAGCACTAACCCAAGCTACCCCACCACAAAGACGACTCCAGCCCCACCCGAAGGGCAGCAGAGGAGAGCCCCAGCAAGAGCTCCCACGGTTTTGGGCACAGGTCCCAGTGGACCAAGATCGGCAGCCGCCAGCCCCGCCAGGGACTGGCCACCCAGGGCAGCCCAAACGAAAGGCCCAGGGCCCCAGGAGCCCAGAGGCGGCCGTCCCACCCCCCAAAGGCAGAGGGCCCGCACCAGAACCCCCCAGACAACCACCTGGCGTAGGCCAGCACACACCTCGCACACCCCAGGAACCAGGGCACCATGGACCCCCTCCCCCCATCCTCCACCTACTCCGATCTGCACCCCATATAACCCCACACTCACACCCTCCCCTGTGCCGTACCCACAAGCACTCACTATGACACAGTCACGTCACACATAACCCACCCACCATGCCCCGTGGGGGACACCCCAGGCGGACCAGAGGACAGTGAGCCCCAAGAACCCCCCCCTTGAACCTTTGGAGAGGTCGGGGGGGATGCACCTCTGGGCTCCTGGGGCCCTGGGCCCTTTGCTTGGGCTGCCCTAGTGGCCGGTCCATGGCCTTTTCAAGGCTTAAATTTTCTACCAATTTCCATGCAAACTGACCTGGGAGACCCCCTTGGCAGAAGAAAACAAGAGAAATTAAAGGGTCCGTTTTGTGTGACAGCTTCTTCTGCCACCAAGCCGTAAATAAAATCTCCTTTGATGGGATCCTTAAACTATGCGTAGTACACACCTTTTCCACAAACACCTCAATATGAATGGATTCTTGCATACAGACAAATGCACAATACAAACATCTACTGTACAGCAATCTTTTGAATTATAAAAGGAGGACATGGACACAGGGACAAAAAGAAAGAAACACCCTGCTCATTATCGCTGCCACAGTCAGTCAGCAAACACCAAACATTGAAGCAAAGGGAATTAAAGACAACTTTAACAGACAGCAAAAAAAGAAGCAGCAGTTCTGGCAGAGCTGTGTTGACAACTTTCCAAGAGCTGATTTAGCAAAGGAAACTGCATCTTTATAGCTCAAATGACATCCATTGGGTTGTTCAGGTTACGTCAGCTCCAATGTGCTGCCATCTACTTTTTTGATGTAGACAGAATAACCTAGTTTGCTATGAAGATTGCAACCCTGAAGTCTCTTTGCAACTCAACTCAGGCATTGGGATGAATATTTGTCTCTGTTTGGTTGGCAAAAGCAAACCCTGTAGTGACACATTTCACTCTTGTGCAGCTTAGTGCACAAACTGCAAATGCACGTAAGCGAGCACACATTCAAACATTCAGGTACTCTTTCTTTTGTTCTCCCTTTTCTCTCCCACTCAGTTTCAGCCTCTCTGAAGTATACAGTACATCACTAGTTGGAGTGTTACTTTGAAAGAAGCCAGGGGCAGCGTGAAGGCAGAGAAGACTGAGGCAAGCCTTCAAAGGTAGAAATGTTTGGACAGCTTGCGAGAATCAAAACGCTTGCTCCTCGGCTGTTCTGCTAGGAGCAAGCGCGAATGAGGGGACATGTACTAGTGGAAAGGCTGCTATGCATGTGGTGTGCAGGCCTGTCAAGTATAATGTATAACATGTGTAGAGAGGTCACTATAATGTGATGTTGTCTGTTGCACACCCTTCTTTATGGCTCATCCATCATAGACTGACTCCCGGAAGACCCACTCTTTGTGTTTTTTCTCACACTTCTGCTTATGTCCTGTGTGATATGCCCACTATGTGCCAGTGGAATAGAAAAGATTAAAGATTATAAATACTGCTTGTCTATGCGCTCCCCAGTGTGTAGACTGCGAAGAGAGTAGCATTAAATGAAGGATACAATGCCGGTCTTCAAAGAATTGTTTGACTTGGATGTTCGATGTTGTGGTTAACAGCAAAAAAAGCGGGCAGACAAATGACCAGCTTGCCCTGCTCATCACCTGTTCTGGGCTGTCTGAGGTCATTCACTGATGTAAGTGAATAAATATGTGCTTAAGCCCATGTGTGTTTGCAGGTGTGTTTGTCTGTAGATAAAAAGACAGACAGGAAGTGAAGTGGCAGACACGCCCTCATCATCTGTCGCTGATCATTGTGTCTATTTGGGTTTTAGTCTGAAGTTGAGCTATATTGTGTTTGTAACATGGTTACAGGTAAAAAAAACAAAACCCAGGGACAACTCAGTTTATGAGGAACTATTCAGATGTATACGCTGACATCTAAATGTTTATTTTAACTTCTATTACAGTTAAGTCATGTTGATATTATCAGGCTACAGAGACTCAAATCAGATTTCTTTTCCATTGATGTGATTCATTTGATTTTTTTGTCAGTGTGTGAACACAGAAATTAAATCTTAAGTATAAATTTTCAAAACTGTTTTATGTTGCTTCACTATGTGGCTCCAGATAAGGTAGATATCTGCATGGCAAATACAACATGCATGAGGATGTTCATATCAGATTCCAGGTGCCTTTTCTGTTTTTGTCTACTTTTGCTTATATGAGGTTTTCTTTGACTTCTTTTGCTTTTTATGCCAGTGTTTCCCAACCTTTTATCCTTGAGGACTGCCTTCATGCAAATACTAAGAAGCCATGAACCCCCTGCCTCAGCTGAAACCATGCTTGGTTTTATGCTTTTAAAAGTGAGATTTTAACCTGAGAAGCTCCCATTGCTGAGCTTCTCACCTTATCTCTAAGGGAGAGCCCGGCCACCCTGCGGAGGAAATTTATTTAGGTTGCTTGTATTCATGATCTCGTTCTGTAGATTCTGAACTGATCTGCCTGTCGATCTCTCACTCCATCCTTCTCTCACTTGTGAAAAAGATACCTAAACCCCACCACTTGGGGGCAGGACCTCATGGCCCGATGAAGCCTAAAAAAACCACATCATCTGCAAAATGCAGAGACCCAGTCCTAAGTCCACCAAACCGGGTCCCTTCAACCCCTCGGCTGCACCTAGAGATTCTGTCCGTGAAAGTTATGAACAGCATTGCTGACAAAGGGCAGCCTTTGCGCAGTCCAAGCCTCACTGGAAACGAATCCGACTTGATGTGCAGTCAAATGTCTTCTCCAAGTCTACAAAGCACATGTACACTGGTTGGGCAAACTACTATACCATCTTTGAGACCCTGAAGAGGGTGTAGAGCTGGTTTACTGTTCCACGACTGGGACAAAAACCACACTGCTGCTCCTCAATCCGAGATTCAACTATCTGACAGGCCCTCCTCCTTCCTTTCTTCCCCCATTCTCCTGTGTCCTCCTCTGTCACTGCCACTATGCTATACTGATTTGATCTTAATGATCATAAGCTTGGCTATTGCCTAACTTTAAAACCAAAATGATTCGTTCTTTGAAATACCATGATTCTTTGACTGTTTGTGTGATTGATGTAATTCAAAAAAATTCTAAAAGCTGAGAACTGCAGCTTTGTGCTGATATATGGCATATAGCCGGTTAACCAGCGTCTAGATTAAAAAACAAAAAGAAGCTGGCTTTGGACAAGCAGGAGAAATGTCACTTTTCATGTTACAATCTTGTGTTTGTAGTGTAATAAATGACTTACTACTTTTACACATTGTTGTGGTTTTCTCTTCTTGTGAGACTTGCTCTAAAACACAGAGCTGCCGGTAGCCCTGCCCTTTGGAAAACGCAAGTGGACCAAACCACTTTGAGAACTAGGGGGGTCATAATCTTTTAACAATTATAAAACACGTTTAATGTTTATAATTTGCACTGCTTGTGTTGTGTTATTTTAAACATTACTGTAGAATTATTAAATAAATTATTTGTATTTACAATGATTTTTGGGAGGGAAGACTTTATGGCAGGGGGGTCATGTCCCCTGTGTCTCCCTCCGAGGATTTCCGCCTATGACATGTGGACACTCTTATGCATGAATGTGGTGTTTGTTATGGACAATCCATGAGCAGTACAAAAGTCCAAAAACAAAACACCACACGGATTCAGATTCCGTGGTCGTTTCCCCAATCATGCCCCCTCAGGGCTCACTGTCATTGCCCATGTGAGCATTGAAGTCCCCCAGCTGAATGAGGCAGTTCCTAGAATGAGAGATCTCTAACACTCCAAACAGGCCCACACCTGTTCGGCATCTCTCACCAGCAGCAACTTCAGAATGGAAGAGGGTCAGAAAAAAATAAAGGGCAGGGATATATTTGGCTAATCACAGTTAGGTTATTTATGGACAAACAAATGAATTAAAGTTTACTTAAGTTCCCGGATGGCTGTGGATGACTCCTACTTATTCGGGAAAGAGGGCGCTTGCAGAGCATTTAAGCATTTGCTATATCTCACACTATAATACATTTTTTGTATGCCACTGAATAAGAATAAGAATAAGAATAAGAATAAGAATAAGAATAAGAATAAGAATAAGAATAAGAAAACCATTATTAAACCCTCAGTGGGGAAATTGCTTTGCTGCAACAGCACAGGTGCAGTAAGCAGAAGCACGCAGGTGATATCAAACAAAACACACACACAAATAATAAAAATATTATATGTATAATACATTAAAGCAAGTTTAGTGTCATTATTAATAAAATGGTTACTCCATCCATCCATTTTATATACCAATTTGTCCAATTCAAGGTCGTGGGGAAGCTGGACCCTGTCCCAGCAATTAGCAGGCGACATTAACTATTTCCTACAATGGACTGGCACACGCTGGACAGGTCGCCAGTCCATTGTAGGAAATAGTTAACGTTTAATATTCAAACCTGTTGGTAAGCTTTGCAATTCTGCCGACATTTAGTTTTGAATAAATTATTGGTGCAAGGCTGCTGATGCACATCACCAAAATGGCATGATTACAGAGGAAAGCTGTGGTGTGATTTGGATTCAGAACACTTTGAGAGCCAAAATAGCCGTATGAGTGATAAATAGATAGAAATAGCCCACAGTGTCCAGTTCACAGGCCCGCTGCCCCACTCTTTGATCTTTGGTCCTAATGAGTTTGCAGAACAGAGCCAAAGATGAGAAGACAGCCCTTTTCAAAAGGAGACCTGGGGTAAGAACTGCTGTAAGCAGGCCTGAGATATTGCTTCAACCAACATTAGTATTCCCTTAAGTATTCCCAGCTACATTAGTAAAACCTGCCCACCCAACTCTCCAGAGCAAGGTCACTTTCATCATTTAGACTAGAGCAAAGTTATAGCCTACAAAGGGCTTACAGGGACTGAAAGCATACATTTGTTTATGATACAAAATGCTTTTTCTCCTGTAAACAGATAGCTTAATAATGTCAATAATTCCCTTTGTAGAAATGGCAGCTTCCCTCCCACCACTGGGTAGATCTCATAGTTGGATTTGTTGGGAAGGATTAAGTACTAAACCACCGGTGGGCTGAGACATTGCCAGGGGAAAAATATTTGTTAAACTGCAAAGTGCTTGTGTACAGCATATTCAGTTAAAAGCAAAATCCCTCTGTGAGAATATGCAGCTGGATATGCAATCAAAAAGAATATTTAATGTCTTCCCCTAGTTCAAATTCAGCATGCGGTGCACTCTGGAATGCTCATGCTCTCCGTTACTGGTGACAAGTGTGTATTAGCTCTCCATATATTAGCCTCATATCACTATCGTCCATGTCATCATAAGCCACACACCACAAACCTTGCTGTGATTAAAAATCTTAGGAAAATAAAAAGGACATGGATATATTTGGCTAATCATAGTTAGGTTATTTATGGACAAACAAATTAATTAAAGCTGACTTAAGTTCCCGGATACAGGAGAGGCAAACTCCTACTTATTGATGCTAAAAAACCATCAAGGATCCAGTCAGTTTTTCTATGTGGGACTCATTGAAAGTGCTTAATGATTCCCAAGTCCCCTCAAAGGCTGTAGAAGAAGCAAGATATCAAAGAGCAGTTGACAGGCAGAGTTACATGTTAAAAGCTCATTCCAATGAAATCAAAAAGCAGCCACACAAATACACATCGCCAGATCCCATGTTGACATACTGTCTCCTTCTCAAGACATACACATTTTCTACATCTATCTTTCTTCAAATCTTTTTATTTAATTTTTTCATAGTCTTCAAACAGCTCATGCTCAGGCATAGCCAGGCATGTTTTTGCATCATTAGAGCTAGTGGGTGTATTTGGAGACAGACTAATGATAGCTCAGCTTTCTGTCTCAAATGAGAGGCATTGCTCATTTACCCAAATAGATACATAGATAGGTGGGGGGGCTTGTAATGATGTAGCCTTATCAAATGTTCTCTAGCACAAGCCAAATGATACACTTTCAGACTTGAGCCGTTTGAATTGCAGTCACGATTTTGGTATGTGACAAGTATTAGGCATGTTAATGTGTATTTTTCAGGGGAGTAAATCAAATGGACACCACTGTGTACATGCTGTTGTCTCATTGGATGAATATTATCAATGATCAGGAGCAATAAAATTAAATTAGATGTGCTGTATGCTGTGTAGTGACAAATTTAGCTACAATTGTTATGGACTCAGAGATGCTCTCTTTTCTTTCCCACCTTTACCCACCTTTTTTTACATCTTTGCCCAACAGATGTTTGTCAACCTGTAGACATATCATATTTTTGTAGCCTGTAAAGGCAGTTAAATAATGTGCCTACTGGTAAACTTTTTGTTTTTAGACACCACAAACCAAGCGTGTGCATTGACCTGGCCCATTATAGAATATTAAGAACCAAATGCAGTGGCCCTCTTTGGCTTGGCCAGCCCCAGTTGGAATTACAACATGCTGACAACACTTCATAAAGTCCCCCCAAACCCTGCATCTGCGACAGCCCAGGGCAATACAGATTAGACTCTAATATGAATTGATCCCTGCTCCGTCTCCCACCAAATACCATGCTTGTGTGTATGTGTGTGTGCGTACATGCCCACGCTGTGCTGCTGAATTTTTTGTACAATTTGTAAGCACACCCCAGCTGCCCTCACATTCACAACAAACACAGCTCGTTTCTGTACCCCAACCTTCTATTTGGCAGTGCCCCCCTTATTTTTCTTATTCTGGGTCTTTCTGTGAGATTAATTCCTCTCTTCCCATCTTTGGGCTGTCAGCTCAGGGTTTGAAGTCATTTTTTAAAAGCTGCTGGTCCAGAGGACGTGAAACTGATTGAGTTGTGGCCTTTTTCTGAGAACAGGATTAATGCGGAACTCTTGAAACCAACAACTTGGGTAAAAGAAAATATAGAAGCAGAGAAAATGTGCTTTGGGAAAAAATTAAATAATGGAGTTCTTTAAACCAAAGAATTATGTGCTAAAATATTAATTCTGTGCATGAAAACAACAGAGCAACCTTTTGAAATGAATAAATGATTATGAGGCCAATGTGACTTTCGGAAGTGCTGAAAGTGCAAAACATAACTACACTACTTACCTGTGCAATTGACTTCGGTAAACCCTCCTGAACAGCTTGTCCTGCAGTGGCTTATAGTTGGGTTACAACATTCTCTGCATCCCAAAGTGGTGCACAAAGCGCTGTAGTAAGGGTCTTTCTATGATGTATTATTAAAGTTTGGAGAGGGCTTTTTCTTTTTAGTTTTTCAGAAGAAAATGCAGTGTTTGAGGACCTGTACATGGCTGCAGTGTTTTCTCTGTGTTGAGGCTTTGCAAAGGTATGCCTACATGTTATAGCATTTTGTTGCCACTTGGGGGCAGTATCAGAAGTATGTGGGACAACTTGAGCTCTGGGTTGCTCTTGCTGTTAATGCTGATGGTGGAGCTTCAGCTTTGGTCGCTGTCTCTACTGTAAACAAAGACACAAGTTAAAATGGATATAAATCTGCTTTGTGATGGAGTGATGCTACGTGTATATCCAGGCACCACCATTATGACTCAAAGCAAGAACAGTTATGTATAAAAGTAGCCAAAATAAACCGTAGACAGAAATAAGGTAATAAAGAAACAACCCCATCTCCTCCAGCCCCATGGCATCAAATAGATCACTTTACAATTAAGCAAATCAGCCAAACCTATAAGTTATGTCATTAGAAAATTTCTTTCCACCAAGAGGTCATTTTCCGGGATTACTTCCATAGTTTGCGAAAAAAGCTATTTTGTTATGACCACCTGCCTAAAGTAGGTCCTCCTCACGCAGCAAAAGTAGCTCTGACCAGTGGAGATGTCAACAGATCCTTTGGGCTCTGTGAACTGTGCCCAAAGATTCTCTGTGGATTCGACTTGTTATCCACAGATGCCATCAGATCCTATTAAATTATTGTCTGGGAAGTTTAGAAGCCAGGAGAAAAACTGAGAAAAAGACTTTTTGACATGTTCTCTGAACCCTTTCTAAGTAGTTTTTGGAGAGATCACTGCTGTTTAGGTAAGCAACAAGTTTAAAAGTAACATATATGTGGAATTCACGTTACCTGTAAGTGGTTTCATGTTGTAGCTTATATATAAGTCAAAGCCTGAAAAACAGAAGATGCTGACAGATTTCTAGCATATTTATCTAGCACAGGGACATACATTTGGAGCTCAGTACAAGATGCAAGATGATGATGATTATGCTATCCAGTTGTCAGTTATTGCGCATCCTTTATAATGTGTGTGTTAGGTAATACACTATGTGTGCGCATAAGTGGACACAAATCATAATGTCATCTACAGTATCATTAAATTATTTCTAGAAGAGTGAAGTAGCAACTCTGCTGATTCAGAAATCTAACAACACATAAGCTGCTTCATGTCTGCAGGAAAGTAAATCTGCATTCACGATGGAGTTCCTAAGAGCCAATGTTCTCAACAGAGGGAATGAATCTGAGGTTGTGCCTGCACTTTCTCATGAACTCCTCCCAACACTGTCCGCTCCTCTCCTCTATCCTTCCTGTGGCCACTCGGAGCTGAATAGCTGATTAGGCACACATTGATTAGTGCAGGCTCATTAGCATCCTGTTTGCGTTGACTCCCCCCCCAATGTACCATTTCCAAGCAGCACACATGCATACATCCTCGCGCATGCAGAGGCAGACTCTGCCTCTGCCTCTTTCACTGAGCCCCCTGGCTGCTCTGACTCAAATGGATTAACAAGCACAATATTTCTGCCAGGGACAGGAAATCACTGAACACTTGTCAGGAAGCCTGCAATCGATGGAACTAGCATCACTGACCTCCCTCTCACCACATGCTCTCACTAACCCAACCTCACCACCTGTGTCACAGAACCTTTCCACACCATGCAAAACACTTCTTTCTCATCTAAGACCATCTGCAAGCATGCAAGTTGTTGATTTTATATCTGCATCTTTTTTCATATCCAATCAGTCACATGTCAAGTTCCAATGTAACATCCTGTCATTTACACTTGCTAACACTCTTTCACACACATATTCAAGAAAGCATTATTAAGTGATGTAAGATTACAATGCCTCCTTGGAACAAAATCAATATACGCTAAAATATGTGTGCATGGGTAGCCATCCAACTCTGACACATTTTTGTTAAAATAAAGGACAGAGAAAAAATAAATGTGTTGCTGATTTCTTCATTGGCCATCTGTTGCTGGAAGATTCACACAGAGAGGAGGCTGCATTGACAATTGAGTTTAATGCATTTTGTACCTGTTTTTGATTCGCAAATCTCAGTTGGTGTCTGCCTGAATACAAACATTTCATTAGTATTTTGGCTTCATGTCATACTTCTCAAAATAGATTTGAAGTATCAGCTGAAGTGATGTTTGTCCAGGTCCATTTTGCAGAAGAAAGATGACATTTTATATTTATATTTTTTATTTTCAAAACAAATTGATTTCAAGCTTCTAGTTACAAGAAGTGGTAAATATTTTTTTTCAGGTGAAAAGGCTATGCTGGTCATGGAGGTTTTTTTTTCCCTGGCTGCTGTGAGGTTTCTGGAGTGTGACAAATAACCCAGCAGGCCTGGAGCTCACAGCTCAGTAAGCATTCTAACAATGCCATATTACTGCATTAATATTTAAGGTCTAATGTTTCCCTAACTGGCCTTTCAACAACAAGCTAAGGGCCTCTTTTTACAGTAAAAGCTTGCTACTTATCTGAGCGTCGTACATGTTATATAAAATATGTATTTAATGAAAATGAAAATAGCTTAATTAAGATGAATTTTGATTTCCACATTCCTTGCATATCTTGCAGGGAATATGATGACTTCAAATTTGTATATAATATTATTATTTTTTAATATTTAAATATCTAGATCACAAAGAAATCATAATGTCATTATACAACAGTGTTTGAAGCTAACTGTTTAACTTAAAGGGATTAACTTAAAGGGATAATACAGTCTTTTTGATATAAATAATAAATTGAACTTTAATGTAATATAACTGATGTTTGCTCAGCTTGATGCTTGATGTGGCTTTGGTGTTACATGGCTGCTTGTTCTAATATGATCAAAAAGGTACATTGAGATAATGCTGGCAAAGTCTGGATCCACTCATCTGACGCAAACTTTATTTTTTGTATGTTTTTAAAACAGTCACATGTTTTTATTCTCATATGAATTATACATTTACATATGAACCTACGTTTCATGTATCTTTGCATAAAAAGTCAAAACAGAAATGCAGTATATTTAAATTGTGTAAGTAAAAAAAAAAAAAAAAAAAAAAATCCAAGTAGATTTGCAATGAATAGTTTGTTTGCAAAGTTAATAAACATGTTTTCATTATGTTTACTACATTATTTTTACATAATCTAAAGTTTGCCTGGTTCTTCTTTTTCATTTGGATGACACATGATCTGAGAATTAGCAACACCACTTATTTAACACAATGAACTAATGAACCTTGAAACACAATGGAGGGCCCAGTCTGGCTCACAGGATGTATTTGGTAAACGTGAAAATGATATAAAAACTTTCACTGCAATATTTTAATTAAAGTAACAGTAATAGCCGATTTGTTTATGTGAGGTTGCAATTTTATAATTAAATCTAAAACATTCCAAGACTGGAGAAACTTGTTTGTATTATGAGGTGAATCAGGTCAGGTGGTCAGGATTACTGCAGATGTGGAACTGTACATGTATGTACCATTAAAAAAAACTTCTTGCTAAAACAATCTTTAGCTACTGATTTAGTTACTCTAATCAAAGGTGAAAAGAATTTTTTTTAGTTTGAGATACATGTGAAAATACTGTTGTGATTTATGTTATAATAAATGTGTAAATAAGTAAAATGTGTGCAATGTGTAAAATAAATAAAATATGTAAATAAATAAATTACATAAAAATAAAATAAATAAAATAAAATATAAAGTACAAATTATAAAGTGTATAAACTTTACAAAGTAAAAAAAAAATCATGAAAATTATGTTTAATGTGCACAAAACAAATGTATAAATATATATATAAATTTTAAAATGTGGATAAAAATTTTATAAAAGGTATGACATTTATCTGATAAATCTATTTAATATAAAAAATATATATTAAAATATTATAAAAAATATAAATAAAAAAGAAATAAAAAAATGCAACAAATATGTAAATAAATAAAATATGTAAATGTATAACTAAAGCTAAATATGTTTGAAACTCAACTAATGTTTGTAAAGAAATTTCAGGTTATTCATGTTTTCTAAAAAGATATTTCATTAAATTTAAACAATCTTAATGATGAACTTGTACTTTTTTGGACTAAAAGAAAAGGGAAAAATGTTTATTATTTATCAGACTGGTTATCAGACCAGACGGGGAGACTGGAGGGGTCCTCTGAGAGTGATCAGAGGTAGAGCTGGCAGGGGTTTTTACCAAGACCCTGCATTTAACACATAGCCCCATAATGTCTGCAGTTAACCACACTTGTCTCTCTGCCCGAAAAGACCAACATCAGCAGCTTCAATAACTTTAGATAGTATTTGGTGTGAAGTATACTTTTATATAAAGTATAAAGTCGTTAGGGAAGTTCAGTAGTGCCACTTTTTAAACACTTACGAGAAATGGTGAAGAGTAATTTTCTGAAGCAGTTTGTAGGACCTAGACATGGTTGAAAAGGTGCTGTATATGTGTGGATCATGTATCACGTTCTATTCGGGAAACCATAAAAATCTAATTTTATTTGATCCAGCATAACGCTCATGCTTCCTTCAAGTTTACATAGATTTTAATCTGACCTTGCATGTGATAAGCCAATCACCACATTCTTTCAAACATAGAGTGACATGATAACAAAGAGCAGTGTGGAGCTCGTCTTCTCCACAAAATACCAGATTACTTCAATGCACTGTTCAGTATTGAAGTAAGCGTCAAAGTCACAAAGTTGCAACAAGCACCAGGCCATGTCTCCAGAAAGAGAGCTTAAGCCTGTTACCACTTTCCACTATGTACATATATATATATATATATATATATATATATATATATATATATGATACGAAAGCACATGCTAGCTTGATGTTTATCCGCTAACTTCTATGTCGTCAGCCTAAACTTTTCTTTGTTCGCGTTAGACAATAAACATATCTCCCCAAATGTGATTTTGCAGTAAATATTTTCGGTTTCTAACTATTTTAGTTTATATAAAATGGAAACACTTTTGCGAACAGCGAACTCCTCTCCTCTGCCAGCGTCCTGTGGCAGCTAGGCTATGATGTGATTCTGAATAAGTGTCACCATTTCAGCTCCCCGTCGGGAAGAACCACTATATTTTCACCTCATCCACAGCACAGTTGTACACCTTAAAAAAGAGCGATGTCTTTCTTCAATTTTTGGAAGATATTCAAGTTTGGGCCTGATAAAAAGAAGAAGCATTATGAGCATGTACACAGAGATGTCAATCCAGAGGACATCTGGGAGATTGTTGGGGAGCTGGGAGATGGAGCGTTTGGTAAAGTGTACAAGGTCCAGAATAAACTGAATGGGACCCTCACAGCTGCTAAGGTTATTGACACAATGACAGAAGATGAACTGGAAGACTACATTGTCGAGATTGATATTCTGGCTACCTGCAACCAAAATCACATTGTCGAACTGCTGGACGCCTTTTATTTTGAAGGCAAACTTTGGATTCTGATTTAGTTCTGTGCCGATGGTGCGGACGATGCCATCATGCTTGAATTGGAGAGATCCCTGACTGAGCCCCAGATCCGGGTGGTGTGTAAAGAGACTTTGAAAGCCTTGATTTGCCTCCATGAGAACAAGGTCATCCACAGAGACTTGAAATCTCGAAACATTCTCCTCTCCTTGTATGGAGATGCAAAACTGGCTGACTTTGGGGTGTACCATGACGATACAGAGAAGAGATTCTTTCATAGGCACTCCATATTGGATGGGACCTGAGGTGGTGATGTGCGAAACTTCCAACAATCGTCCCAACGACTATATACGAATAGAAAAGTCCAAACCACCCACTTTCATGAATCCCTCTAGCTGGTCGCCAGAATTTAATAACTTCCTGTGGAAAGCTCTTGATAAGAATGTGGACAACAGGTGGAGTTCAGCACAGCTTTTACAGCAGCCTTTCGTCACCAGTGTAACTCATAGCAAACCTCTTAGAAAGCTCATAGCTGAGGCCAAAGCTGAAGTCAAAAAAGAGCTTGAGGATAGCAAAGAGGAGGAGGAGGAGGAAGAACCCGATACACCTGTGGTGGCTCCTGGGCACAAGCATGCACCATCAGATGTCAGCGTGGCTAGCTCAGAGGATGACAACGTGCCTCCAACTTCCTCCAACCCTTGAGTCTGTTAAAGAAAACATGGAAACCAAACCTGTTGAGGACCAAATCAGTGATAAGCTTTCTGATAAAGGACTTGGCCCAAGTGAAGAAGATAAAACTGCGGAGGAGAAACTCTTAAGGTGTCTGATGCCGGTAATGAATGTGTGGCCCCGGGAACAATAGAAACCAACAAGGACTTTAACCCAGAAGAACTGAAGAAGTTCCTGGTGAGATTGTAGTGTCAGAGCCAGATGAACCTGCAGATACTGTGGATCACCAAAACATATCAGAGATAGTCACGAAAAAGACGAGGCATTGGAGAGTAAAAGACAAAGAGAGCTACTCCAGTAATAAATGAAGATGCAGAGAGTCTGAAAGAAGATGAAGAAGAACAAGCTTCTTCTTCAGATGAATCTATAAAATCACAAGAAAAACTTGAAGATACACTAGTAAATCTAGATTCCACATCAAAAGAAGTGACACAGGTAGAAGAAGAAAACAAAGAGCCAGATAACGAATTAGAAGACATGGATAATGACAACCATGAAATTGGATACAAATGTACTGGACACAAATATAAATGGGGACACAGACACAAAGTCAAGTTTGGAGAGGGCTAACACTGAGGTTCTGTTAGAAAACAAGACCATAGAAAGTGAATCAGAGGAATAACCAAAGGATGAGGCCCCTGAGAAGTTGGAGCAGCCCGAACAAGAGTATGAGTCTAGAGATTAGGCAAATGTGATGTTTTAGAACAAACAGCTGCATCTAAAGATGTCTCTCTGAAAAAAAGATGAGGAGAAAGCAGCCCATACAGATGAGAGCACTTCCCAAGATGCCATCTCTGTTCAGGAGAGTGAAACAGATTCAGAAACCAAGATGGAGCACCTGTTGTGATCAAGTCTGATGTGGAGAAAGACTCTGATTCCGGAAGCAACAGCCTTGACCTCAATCTGTCTATCTTCAGCTTCCTGTCCAAAAGCAAAGAGGGGGGCTCAGTGTTTGTTCAGGTGTCAAAAAAAAAAAAAAAAAACTCTGAAGAAGACACCCAAGTTTATGGTAGATGGTGTTGAGGTCAGTGTGACGACATCAATGATAGGACCAGATAGTTGCTACACAAAGTAAAAACCTTGTGACCTCCCCTCACCCAAGCACACCATGCCCTGTCCCTCCATGCCTACATGCACTTTCCCTCAACACCAATGGTCGAGGGGAATAAAGGTCACCTGTGCCATCCAAACATAAACAAACACCACCACTTAAACCAAACAATGAAAAGGAATAATGGCTCCTACAATACATACAGTGTAAAATTGTAACAGGTCTAAGCTCTTTATAGCTGTAGTGATCGATGTGGCAATCCCCAAAAATGGAAATTTGTTTTTTTTTTTTATCAATTCTTATTCTGAGGGAAGTTTTTTTTATGTCATAGTTCATAGTGAAAATTATGGAATGAGGTGAGTAATTTTCTTGGAAAATTTTATTGCCATTATAATCATATAATCATAATCAACATTTTCTCTAGTTTACAGTATGCCTTTTAAAACTTTAAAAACTCCAGTGCCTACAGGGTCAATAAACTACATGACATATTAAACACATACCAGATCATGCTTACTGACACACACAGTTTTAATTTAGGTATTCTTGAACAAGTTTAAATGCTTTAAGATTCAAAGATGCATTTTTGCTCAAATTGTGCATTGTTGCTGTACCTCTTGGCACTTTCTGTTTTAAACTCAGCACAACACTTTGACCATTTATACTGACACTAGAGGTGCAGTGGACTCACTACAGCTTTTATCTAAAAGATGGCACTACTAAAAAAAAATGACATTACACCCTAGAAGAAGTAAGAAGAAAATAGTTAAAAGAGTTCCACAGGAAATATTTGATTTATACACAAACATGCTGGGTTGTTTGAGTATAACCATATTGTTAATACCAACTGGAAAACTCAATGGAGATATTCCAGACAAATTTGCATATGTGTATTTGTTTGTTTTTAAGTAAATATGAAATTATTGTATAATACCCACTAGTTGTTGTAATTAATTTCAGCTAACTTGACTGTTTATCCTTCTTTTGTCTTAACCCTTTAAAAGAAAGTAATATGAAAGAAAAAAGACTAATATATTTAAAAAAGAACTCACTGGTCAAAACTGCTAATTCATATCATTCCTTTTCTTTCTGTATTGAGTTTCTAAAACTGTATGTGTGGAATTACACCAGCTTCTCTGGTTTTATTCCATTTGTTCTCTTACTTTAATAACAAGGTGACAACCTGTTAAAGAGTTTTTACCTGCTGTGAAATTTGGAAGAGGATGAAAAGACAATTAAGAAACGAGTAACAACTTACAACGGCCCTGTGCTTTTTCTTTCATTTCAAATTTAACATCTAATGACAAGCAATCGAGGATGCAATGAGATAAAAACATCTTATACTCTGCCTCCATTGACCTTGACTCATCTACAGCCTTCTGACTCTGATGTTAAATTTTCATCAAAGTCATTATTACTCTGAGCTCTGCACATCTGTCAGGATTTTTATTGCCAGACTGATTAGGAAAACATTTATGATTTGAGAAAAATTCTCTGGAGACATGCATCAGTCATAGTCACACACCATCATTCAGCTTGCGTTACTCACCTTATGGCAACATGTTTTTCTGCCATTTACGGCACCATTTTTTTTTAAATTTCCTATTTATCTCATGCCTCACAGTCTGTGGATGTACTTGCTCTCTTATGGCAAAGGTTGTGGTCATCAACAGGTATGTGTGGGAGCATTCCAAGGTTGTGCATTTAAGTAACAGAGTTGGTGTGATATGAAATGAAAGAGAAGGCTGGTGGGATATATTCAAACCTGGAGGCTAAATTTGTGCGACGGAGAGGAGGTATGTTGGGGGGAGAGCTGCTGGTGCACTGTAACTGAACCCAAAGCTGCAGATTAGCAGGAGGCAGTCTCTGACGTATGTGTGTATGTGAATACTTGTGTATGTTCGCCTGTGCATATTTTTGTGTGCATGCATATTTGTACAGGAACGTTTGCCATTGCTGCGATGGAAGGAACAGATGGGCGGGGGAAGTGGACTCCTGTGCCTGAGGAATACTGTGGCGCTGAGGATCAGAGTGCCGCCTACGTTCCACCCTGGGCCCCAGTTACCCACTACAGCACATGGAGCCAGTCCAGCACCAGCCCATCATGGACCAGCCCCCCACGCCATCTGTCTCCTAGGACAGACAACCCCCCCTCCATCCTCCTCCTCCTTAGCGCTGTGTCCTCGCCAGCCCCGCTCCTTTGCCACGCCACCCCCATCCTGAAATGATAGAAAGAAAAAAAAAGAAAAAAGAAAAGAAGAAACCCAACAGTTACATGAACATTCCGTGTTGCTTTTTGGAGCTTTGAGAAGACAGAAGGAAAATGGAGAGATGACTCAAACTATGCATAAAGAGCCAAGTGCCATATATTCAGAAGATGGAGCAAAGCTTTATTCACGATTGTAATCTTTCATTTCTTAATTTGCTCTAATAGCATTTTGGTTTGCAGGTGGCACAAAGCAGAGGACAGAAGGAATTTTAACAAGTTAAGTTAATCAGACACACACACACACACACACACACACACACACACACACACACACACACACACACACACAAACCTCTTACTTAATAACCACAGATAATTGCAAAACACTGCATCTGGCTATTGCAAAACCTAATTACACTTGTATAATAATGTAGTCTGCATCAAATTTGTCCTGCAGACTGCAACACTGTACTCCTGTTAACCTTAGCCAGCCCAGTCAAGTAACATTGATATTTTACATTTATAGATGCCACAGATAAGCAAGATGCCAGAGCTTCAACATATACAAGCATGAGCTCTATTAACCAGTAAACAATTGGGACATTAAAATTAGTTTGACCTCTTTAACAGGAAATGGATAAGGTTTTGGCAGCCTAACATGACCAGAGAAACATCAGCAAAACCCATGCTTTACTTTTACCTTCTATTAGTATGCAAATCATCTAATAAATATATTGTTTTATCATCATAATAAAGCAATATATAAATATATAAAATAACTAAATTGAAATTAAACGCTAGCAACAGGCTAGATAAGTCAAAAGATACAGGGCAGATTTCAAGCATAGACGCATGAGAAAAGAAATGTTTTTAACCTGGATATAAAAGTGTCTACATTTGGTGAAAGTTTAATCTCCACTAACAGTTTGTTCCACTTGTTTGCAGCATAACAACTAAATGCTGTAACTTATACTTACTAGGTCTATATTCTCTGAACATATCACAAATGTATTTTAGGCTTAAATTGCTCTGGGATTTGTGAACTAGCATTAGAGTTTTAAAATCTATTCTTTGACAGACTAAAAGCCAGTAAAAAGAACTTCAAACTAGTGTAAAATGGATTGCAAAAGCCAAATCAACAATAACAATGACAAGAAAATGGTTTTGGGGCAAAATTCCTGCACATTTGTCACATTGCATCACATTGCAGGGTGAGGGAGACATCTGGCTTTTTGGCTTTGAAACATAGAGATACTACGCATCCGTGGTTGAGAAACACTGCAATTATATAAACAATGAGGTTTCTAAAAATATGAAATGGCATAGTTTAGTCTTGTGGGGCTGCCTCAGTGCCAAATGTTATTAAAAACAATTTCTCTACCATATGTCATCTGCTACAGGCAAGCAAAACGATGTCAGACTAGTTCCTTTTTTACATCACAGAGTTAACTGAAGCAAAGTAAAGACAGCACCACTTCATGTGAAAGTTTTAGCCAGCCTGTTGCCACCTAAAGAGGTTGGAGCTCTGGAACTACAAGAAATGACAGAAAAAAGCAAGTCAAATGTTTACTAATCAAATACAACAGTTTTTGAAAAGCAGAACATCTTAATTTTTAGGTTTCATTTATCTGTTTGGCCTTTTGTAAAGACAAGCTTTCAGACAAGCCAAGGCAGAGGTTATGTTTTTGGTTTGTTTGTCTGTTAAAATGATAGATATTTATTACGCTTTTAAAATCTACACTTTTTATTTTCTTAGTAATTGTGGTACTTTGTAAAGCATGACCAACTTTATCCTTTTTCCTTTGACTGCTCTGTCATTTTAAGTTGGACATAAGAGAGTGTCCCGCTTTTAGTTTAGTTGTATTGATGCGGGCAGATAAAACCTTTGGCCTGTTTTAATCACCCGTCATCTCTGTCAGGAGCCTTTGGCCTTCTAACCGAGGGGGAGCTTCTGATGTCCTGTATTGCCCTGCTTCTGTGGCGTCTGTGGAGATAATGGGGTTGGATAATGAGACAATACTGTACTGAAGCTATGACACCATGCTGGGGGTGGGGGTGGGGGGTTTGCTTTGGGCCGCAGAAAGAACCGATAATGAGAGACAAACTCTTGCAGGCATGGGAATCGAGGTGGTGGGTGGTGTTCGAAGACAACGCAACAGGGGGTTCAACATGAGCCAGGAGGAAGGTGGAGGACGAGTAGACAGAGAAAAATAAGGGAACAAAGACCAACACAGAAAATGTGTCCAATAAGTTAAAAAAAAACACTGCACTCAACAGATTAATGAAGACAGCAAACAGCTGGACAGCTAATTCACTGTAAACATTCAGTATGTGCTGGTATGTGTTTAGACGCTTGATCTCAAACTTGGTTTCACACCAAAGGAGTGACAGGGCAAAGGAAGCATCTACCTCTATACTCTGATCTGCTAGTTTATTTGCAGGAGATAACCCCAGCTTATTATGTGGGAGGAAAAACAAAACATTAATACTCTTCAGGCTCTTAATCCTCCTCCTATGATGACATGACTAATATAATGGTAAGGGGGTGTTAATTTAGCTCAAGACAAACAAAGCTTCTCTAACTATCCCCTCTGTGTTTTATTAATATAGCTGTGAACATTCTCCCTTAGGAGACACTAACTTAGTTCAGTGCTTCCCCCCTGCCTGTACCGAATCTCCCACATACTGCATTCATTTTAGCCTCAGTAACTTTTACTAATTATTCTTTTTTAGGTGTTGTCTTAATTTCTAATCACTTGTTTAGTGAATGCTGCTTTGCTGTCTTCTTCTTTATGAGTTGTCTTTAAGTGCATATGTTGTCGTAGAAGATGTTTTGTTGAAAGCTGTAATAAATACAACCCACATTCCCACACAGGCATGCAGGATAGCAGAGTTGCATTAATTCCTCGACCCCCAGGAGCGCATTGTATTGATTGGGTCTTGGCGTGATTTGTCACAGGTGATCACAGTGATTGGGACACTGCTCGAGCGTGTTATTTAGCTCTGCCCTGGAGGAGAGCATAAGGACTTAAACAGCGCAAACTGACAGGCACTAATGGAGAGTACCTCTTATTATATAAGTCACTTGTCTGCACTGTCAAGCAGAGTGGGAAAATGACTGACAGGCAGAGAAGCAGCATATCAAATGATCACATTTGTGCTTGTGCACTGTGAGTAGCAGTGTCAGTTTGATTTACATGCAGAAAAAAAGAATCTCAGCCTTTCAATGCATGACACTGGACATAAGTTGAAGTGAAAGCCTCTACTGGAAAGACTTTCATCTGCACAATAGTAGAGTGTTATTTTCCATCAGTGCTGACCTACATGCCAGTCTTGCCGCTGCCTTTCTGACATTGTTACCCTGTAGTCCCAAGACCTGCAGGTGTGAATCCTGCTGGACTAATGGCACCCATGGCACTCTGTTTATCTACCTTGCTTTTTTCTCAACAACAAACACAGAATAAACCCATTCCATATCCATTCACACCTTTGCCAACACTCATCTTTGCTGACATGTCAGTTCTGTTGTACTCGCTCAGAGAGACTGTTTCTTGCACTGAAAGCTAGCTCTGCATTTGTTTAGATAATTTGCTCCATGCTTTCTTAACCCTATAAAAACATAAAGTTTCCTGAGTTTCCATAAAGTTTTCCTAATGTGTTACATCATGATAAAGACTGAACCAAACTATGAATTTGGAATGACAGTCCTAAAGGAAACAATAGACTTTAACTCTGCAGATGATCTCCTCCTTCCATATTGCACTGAACCTGAGAGCACCACAAAGATGTGTATACTCCCTTCTCAAGTATGACTAAAGCCATCCTCTACTCTTAAATCATACATGTTAAGGTGACGTCTTGTGGATCTGATCTCAAACAAATCAAACAGTTGAGAAGCTGGAGAAGCTTTAACATAAAGGAAACAAAAGAGCAGATCTTGGACTTATGTAAATTGAGACATTTCTTCCAGCTGAAGCACTTCAAAGCTGAACCTGCCATGGTCTGCTTACCGAACAACTGTTGTTCTTTAGAGGCTTCACTTCTTGTGGAGACTGAGCAAAACACAAATGATACAACAGCTGGTCTACTTCTACAGGTGTGCCACGGTATTTTGATTGCACCTGAACAGGAAGACCCGTCAGAGTGTCATTAAAAAAAGCGTGAATGATTATTTGTTTGCAGTCTCCAATCATAAAACGAATCTTCAGCCACCGGGCCACGAGCATCTGCAGAAACCACACAGAGACCCCCTGTGTCCCTTAATAACTGGGATGAAGATTTTTTATTTAAAAATTTTTTTTTTCTTGCTTCACACTCACTTCAAAATGCTGTAATTATATCTGTAAGATGGTGACCATTTCCTTTATTTGATTGTCATATTTTATGCTTTAAATATGAATATTTCTCATTATGGCTAAACATTTTTTTCATAAATAGATTGACATTTTCAATTAAATAAAATGAAGTATTAGTAAAAAGAGAAACAAACAAGCAAACCAAAAATTAAAAACAAGTGTAGAAGCATAAAGTGTGAATATTTCACTTATTGCTTTTTGAAGGCTAATTTTATTGTGTGGGGTTGGAGGAATAACAATATTGGATTTGATTTATATTGTGCTTTACTGTTGATGGCACTCAAAGCACTTACAATGGATCCATTATTCATTGGATCCATTCATTGGACCGTAGCATTAGCGTGTTGTATTGCCTCAATCTTTAACTGTGATAGCAGTTGCCATTTGCGGATGCTGAAACACTGACCTATGAGTTGTTTCATGGTAGAATGTGGGTAATATCCAACATTATCTTCATGTATTCCTGCTGACCAGGGTTCCTAGAGTAGTAACATTCCAGCAGTGGCTTGTTTGCATCTTGTATCCACTGGCATTTATTTTCTGTTCCATTAGCCCATTTCTCACCATAATACCCTGGTTCCTTGTTTGACCGGGCGACATCTGAGCCGGTATGTCTCTCTGTTCGCTTGGACTCATGTTAAGTGTGGTTAGGCAATAGTGTTAAGGGTCTTGGGTGTTAATATTTGCCCCATTTAAGAAGAGAGCCTGTGAAAGTTGAAGTATCACCAGAAAGTCTTCTAGCTGCTATCTATCTATCTATCTATCTATCTATCTATCTATCTATCTATCTATCTATCTATCTATCTATCTATCTATCTATCTATCTATCTATCTATCTATCTATCTATATATATATGTATATATAAAACTTTATAGATATATGCATTACTTTAAGTAGAAAGAAAAGAGGCCATCCTGTGTTAACACCTAAAAATAACTCAAGATGCTCATCAGCTGCTGAAATAGGATGAGACTGCAAATTCTTTGCCCAGTGGTCACAATTAATGCTGAACCTTCAATATTGCCAGGTGGCCTCTAGAGATCTATTGAAATTACCATAAGCAAATTGGTCAACAACTAGACACATCCTACATGTGGGGGTTGCAGCGAGTGACCCTCCCCAGCCGCCCTGCTGACTGACACTGTTCCCTCTCAACCTTTGGCACAGTCAGCTGATCGAACACACCGCCTCTCTGCCGGGGTAAACATTGTATAGGAAAGGGGGGAGGACAAAAAAACTGTCGTCTGCATTACATCAAACATTCATAACCTGACCTTGGATGAAAGCGGAAACTCTTAAAAACACTAGAAACTGTACAACAGGGTACACATTAATGTAAGGAGGGTGGAAAGGTGTAATAGCTTTAAAATATTAACCTCTTTATAACAGTTTGATGGCTTAATCGCCAATCAATAGCATTGTGCAGTAGCAGTGACTGGGTGGGAACAGGATGGTGGTGATGAAAAATGCATGAGGCTGGGACTGAGGCGGGGGGCCAGAAAATTAAACCTTGCCCACCACATTTGCTGAGTTGCAGCTGTGGGGCTGGGATAAGTTGGAATATAGAAGATTGTTTGTATGTGTGTGTGCGTGCATGTGGAAAAGTGGTTTCCTTGTGGTGCATTTTGCACCTGAGTGAAACCTGGTACAAGAAAACCCAACAAAAACACATATGCGCAAAAACACAGCAAAACAAAGATTTTTTTTCTAATGAAAAGTTTTTAAAAGTAAACATTTCCAGCTTAAATTTTGCTTCATTTCACTAATTTACCATTCAAAAGTAAAAGAAAACACTCAGCAACAATTGGGGAAAGGGCACAAAAATTCAGGATGCAAGATTCTGTGAGCTGAAACATGGTCATGTAGATCTCCTGGTGATAAACAAATGGTATCAATGACCCCAAAATTCAGCCTATTTTTAGTATACCCTTAATTCATTTCTAGTTAAGACCAGAAGGCCTGAGCCTCCCCTGGGTCATAAAAGATTGAAGATCCCTTCTGTACAGATTAAACTGACAAAATTCATATTTACACATAAAAACAGCCATGTATTTTTTTTAATTGAGAGCATACAGAGAGGCATTGGGGAAAGCCAGAGGTTAGATTTGTCTAGAAAATATGTGGCTAATTGACTGTCAATCATATTCTAAATGCCATGCTGTCCCATGTACACCCAGAACTGGTCAAACACAGAGGGAATGGCTCGCGCTTGTACTAAGAAAGCATAATCTTAACTAGAAGCACTCAGAGGGAGCAGACAAAATAATCCACATGCATTGGTCAAAAAGACCAAAGCTAGACCAGCTATGTGACCCATGAGATGTTTCACCATTAACGTTCGTGTTCCTCTGAGCAGTAGTGCAGAGGCAGGTCCTGTGAGGCTGAACTCCAACAGCCTCATGTGTCTCGCCTCTCTGTTGGGTGCAGTGTCCCGCCATGAGGCTGTGATCTCACCTGTCAAAGCGAATTCAGCGGCAGGTGAGCTCAACCGGTATCTACCCACAGACCACAGACTTGTTTTATGCTCCAGTTAGCTGTCTCCTGCTGAACATGATGCTGGAGAAAAAATGGACAATGACCTACCCAATTCCCTCCTCTTGTTCTAAGTCAATATACTAGAAAGCCTCTGCTGGAGTGAAAGATATCAAGATAAGGAGAAGAGCAAAGGGACATGCAACATTTCAACCTGGGTTTTCCTCAAGTGTTTCTCTTGCAGAACAATGGGTGGGATGTTGTAATCTGACAGTGATGTAATTGTTCTGGTTGCTAATGTGTGTGACACAGAGCACGCAAAATCTTTCAAAATGAATTCAGTATCAACACTTTCAGAACAGAAGGCTATTTATGGGACAGAAGCTCAGAGCACGGTTAAGCTGCTGAAGCTTTTGTGGCCTTGAACGGTTCGTCAGGCAAGTCTGTCTCTCTCGTCTTGCCTGAAGTAAACTGGGTCCTGCCCTTGACACAAAAAATAGCTTTGTCATTGATCTGAATGCATCCTGGCAAGCAGGCATAACTAAAATAGCACAATGATTGATCTTGAAAGGAAGACTAATCAATCTTTATTAGTTCTGAGCAAAGGGCTTTAAACAACAACTGAGAAATTCCAGCTTTACATTCAGGAACCTAACAAAGTCTTTTCTTCATGATCAAACACTGTCACTATAGTCATTCTTTGCAAACACACACAGCTCAGACAGAAGGCCTGAGTAACCTCTTCACACACACACTGAGACTGTGAGAAGATAGTCAGACAAGCAGACAGAAGCAGGGATGTGTTTCAGTCAGCACGAGCTGGCTGTGTTGAACGGCTGCATCTAGCTTAAAGGATAACACTTTCCCTGATCCCCCTGTTTCTCACAGGGCCAGACCAGTTGAATATCCTATCTCATAACCTGAAGAGGTTACCTACAGGAGCCAGCATCATTTCTCAGAAAGTGGATCGCACATAAAAAAGACATAAATTTTTCCATGATATAAACTGCAGCCACAAGGGACTGGGGACCAATATGTGTCTGATTACAAGCTGTAAATCTAAGTAACATTTTCTTTTTTACTGTCTACACATATAGCTCAGCATGTTTATTGATCTTTGTGGACATTGTGGTACCTTGTACAAACACCCATAAAATTGCCAGTACTACTTTTAGCTGTTAATGCAACTTTGTGAGTGCTTAGAGGAGCATGTTCACACCTAAAGCCCAAGGCTACCAGGAGTTGATAATTACAGAAAAAGAGCTTGATATATTTGTCAAATGACTGCTGAGATGCAAAACACAGGGAAAAAAAACATTGTCTCCCTCATTATATATACAAGGAAACAATTATCTAAAAAAGCTTAAAAGGGAAAACAAAGCAGTCTGGGAGAATGCATGACACCCTTAGGGTGAAGAAAAGTGCTGCAAAGTGACAAAAAGGCGGAGAGAGACATGAAGAGGGAGGAGGATGCCACATTTAGTCTACTTTCTATCTAATGTATGGGAAGTTTTAGGAGAAAAATAAGACAATCAAGTAGAGAGGGAGGGGAAATAGAGACAGGGAAAAAAAGTGAGAGGGGGAGTTAAGGGGGTAAACAGAAACATCTTTGATGCTGGCAGACAGATGTTGAAGAGAAACTGTCTTTTCTGTATAGAGGCCCACCTGAGCTGGCGGGTAGCCATGCCCAGATGGCTCTTTGTTGAAAACCCAGCACTAATGAGCAGATAGAGAGATGGAAAAGGAGGGGAGGGACTCTGGCAGGGACTAAGAGGAGGAGGTAGAGATTTGGGGGTAGTATGATGGGGTGTTTTTCAGCTGGCAGAGAAACAGCAGTGTTAGTAGTGTTGTACTGATTACATCTCATTTAAAAGCCTGCTCTGTCCGGACAGCACGAATCAAACACCTGTGACTTGGAGGTGATGTCATCAATAGCCAATCCCTTGAATGGAGAGCATGCAGTTTCGCATATTCATTACACAATCCCATGCATCAATAGATCAATGGCGATGTATCCTTTAATATGCATAGAAACCACAGTGGGGTACAACACATCAATCACTCTGTGGAACGATCAAATAGCATAATCGTCTGTTGGGTCAGTGAAAACTATGCATGTTAGGCAAGGTGATGACACCGCAGGTGTTTTCTGCTCACATCCACTTTGATGTCCCTTGATGCGATAGTGTGGATGTGTTTCTGTACAGGATGGGTTGAATTAAAATCATATGCATGCAAGAATAAATTCCTCTGTAATTTTTTAAAAAAGGACGTTTAAGCTATTACTAATTAGAATGCTTTCTTGAAATCTAAACTAATAATTTACAATGCGCACCAGGGACCATGTTAAACAAAATTACAAGAGATTGTGGGGAGATGTTAAACTTGATGGCCATCCCCGACATGCAGCAGATCTGTACTACTGATACCATGATAAAGAAACATATTTCCACACTTGTGTAAGTAATGTGTGACATTGAGAGTAACTAAAGAAATATAAACCTGTGGAATTAAAAAAAATCCGTCTTTGACTATACTTGTTCTCCAAATGAAAGATGTTATTAATAACTTATTAACCTCTCCTAAAACCTGTGTTTTTAGCATGTCTGCACAATGCCACTGCTGACTGAATCACTGAAGAACAGAGTGGCTGGCCAGCTTGACGTTGGCAGGAGCTCTAGTAACATAGCCACATCTTTTAAAGTCTTTTAACTGCAGCATGTAAGAAGGATCATATATTACCCATCCTGGCCTCGCTCCACTGACTACCTGTGTATTTGAGAGTTTATTTTAATACTCTTATTTGTTTTTAAATCATTATATGACCTTGCCCCACCATGCCTCTTTGAGCTGCTTCACTCGTATATATTTATAGATACTCAAGTACCCAACTACATCATTTTCATGAACTCCTTTAATTATATTTCATTCCTGTTGTACAATACATTGTTCAGATGTGAATAACAGCAATCTTCTGGCTAAGTATCTGTTCTAGTGCTCCTAGAGCTGCTGAAAATCAACATTTTCAAACAGTCACATGTGACTGGTAGTTTTTTTTATAACCTTATAAGAATCCTCAGAGTGAAAAAGATGTCAGGCAGTACAACACATTGTTGATGCAGTTTAAATTACTGATGGAGACTTCACACCTGCTGCATGGTATGTGCATTGCTGAACTAATGTTTTGCTACATATGCATTCACACCACCAATATTTCTGGCAGGGTACACCCTGGACAGGTTGCCAGTCCATTGCAACACCATAACTGTATTACTAATTAAAAAATGTTGACATCTCATCACTGTTCAAATTCAAGTTTTACTCTTCTGGGAGTGGAATAGCACCTTTGTGTAGCAGAGTTGTTGATATAATATTACTTACAAAAAGAGGAATGATCTTTATCTCCACCAGATTTCCCTCATAACTAACAATCGCCATTTAAGCTGCAACTTCTTTGACTCTAGTAGTTAATGAATCTCCTGTAGGGATGTTTGTAGGCCTGAAGATGAAAACATATCTAAATATGACTTTTGCCACCAAGGTACTACATCAAGAAAATGTTATCTAAAGATCAACCACCTGCTACATCTGTATTTGCATTCAGGTAACATGACAGCAATCCCTACATAAAAACATGAAAATGCACAAAAATTAATATTTATGCAAATACGTTATGCAAACCAACACAGATCAAGAGGAAACAGGAAAAAGTGTAAAGACATTTAACACATTAGTTTAATTAATAATTTATTCTTACCACAAATTTGTAATCTTTTTGATTAAAATGTCTGTGCATTTGTAATTTTTTCTTATCAAAAACAAAAACAAACAACAAAAATAAAAAACAAAAAACATAAATTTTCAGTCCAACCAGATGGCGCTACCCACATTAAAGAACTTTTTTCTGACCTTAGGAAAGGATAAGAGTGGAGAGCTCCGAGAGTACAGGCTGTAGCTTGACATTGGTGTAGTTAGTAAATATGTGGACAGATGAAATAGGAACTGCTTTGAAAGGCCTTATAATGAAGGAGGACCAGTAAGACCTAAGCTGAAAACAGCTAAATGATTTAGATATCAAATGTAAACTAACGGTTTAGTAGTGGAGGGAAACAGCCTCAAACTGCCTGAATTGTACCAACCTGGATATGTTTTGTTTAGTTTAATTTCCATAGAGTTGAACAACTTTTTAATGCTCTAAGTGATTATCTGTTAAGAAAATATAATTTGCATAACTGTACATGAAGTTATGATGATTAAACTAAGTCCTGTTGATGAGCAGTGTGTCCGCCTTTTAACCTTTATTTAAATGAAGACAAAACACAAATACAAATTTTTGGAGCCAAGGAAGAAAAATTAAAAGGACTGAAAAAATGAGAATAGTGAACAGAAGTAAAAAGAAAAGCAGAAAAAAGAAATAGGAAACAAAGATACAACAGATAGAAGGCACCAACCCTCACTCCAGCCTCACACCGGACAATTTAATTCAATTCAATTTTAAAGCACTTTTCCTACCAAAGGCAACATAAAGTGCTTTACATGATAAAAACAATTTATGCTTATTAAATAAAACAAGCCTTCACACACACACACACACACATAGACAGACAGACAGACAAAAATCTTTCTCAAACGCAGACACACAAACAACCAATTGCTACACCGCTTTTACAGGTAAACTAAGCTGACAATCATCAGGAGTTCCTAAAATAAATAAATAACCAAAACAACAACAAAAAAATGAAAAACTAACAACCAAACAAACAAAAAACAAAAACAAACCCCCGCCCCCCCAAAAAACCCCAACAAAACAAAACAAACAAAAAAAAAAAAAAACAAAACAACAAAAAACAAACGTGGATTATGACAACAACCAAATGCCAGAAACACACAAGAAAACCTAAACTAAAGTATCTCTTAATATATAAATCCACTGGACAACTGGACGTTGTCAGCATGCAGAGTGTGAGAAATGAGGAGTGATCAGAGATGAGTGTGATCATTTTATATGTGACCAATCCTCTACAGACGCTAGAGGCAAACCAGGTTGACCAGCAGCAATTCTGGAGCACAGACCCAAGCTACCCCACCATGAAGACCACCCCGGATGCACCCAGAGGGCGGCAGAGGAAGGCGCCAGCCCGAGCCCCCATGGTCACGGGGCACAGGCCCCCGGCGGGCCAAGATCGGCAGCCGCCGACCCTGCCAGGCACCCGCCATCCAGGGTGGCCAGAGGGAACCTGCCTGATGCTGTGTCTGATTGCAGCAAACCTCGTTTTCTGCACTTATAATTAATCTGTTAAACCACTACGTTTCACAAAAACATACTTCCTCTGTAAACATGAATATAATTATTAGTGTTATGTCGATTTGATACTGAGAGGAGCAGATGCAGACCAGAAAAAAAAGAGTTTGAACTGGCTGTGCATGCTTCCATGGCTGTGTAATCAATATCTTTTAGATCACTAAGTTAATACAAAACTTATTGTGAGCTAAAGCAAAAATAAATATCTCCCTGTGTCCCCTGGGGTTCTCCATGTAAAATTAAATTTTGCCATTCAGTCATTTTATTCTGTTGGATTTCTGCAAAAACAAAACCAAATAATCAATTTTTCACATTTTCCTCGTCTGCAATTTAAATCTCAACTCCACATTCGGAGAAACTGAGATCAGGCTTCACAGTCAATCTTTTATTCTTAATAAAAGATTGTTTTTATTTTGGTTAAAATAATGTGAAAGAATACTTTTACCTTCAGAAGTACATGCAGTTTTAACCCTAAATTTCCAGAGTTTAGTGCATGTCCTGTTTTGAACTCTTTCTCGGATCCCTCCTTTTTATTGTAAACTGCCGAGTGATGGACAGTAAGTCTACATTGCACCAAAACTGCAGTCATACTGTAGATCCACAGTAAAAATTCTGAAAGTGTGCCAGTATGCAGAAGCTGCAGCTGTGAACTATCCTGTCAGAAGTACTTTTCTAACTACCCCTGAGAATTTCCTTCCGCTATTCATCTTCCACTTGCAGTCAGTGGTAGGTATCAAAAAATGGTTGCTACACACTAACAGCTCTGCAGGGTCAGAACAGTCTCCTGAGGCAACTGAATATTTCCTGTTTTAAGGTGGCTTATCAAACTTACATTACATCACAATGGTTGATGAAGTGTTTCATGTTTCAACCAAAATATACAGTAAGCACATACAGTATTTCATTTATGGATTATGCTGGCAGGATTTTTGTGCTATGCTGAGAATCAGAAAAATACAAAAATACTAATATAGGTGCAAAGTATGGTGTCTTTCAAGCAGCAGCTTTAACTTTAATAAGTGATCAAAACTACTGGTTTACCTTCTGCAGAGCTTCACTGCTTCAGTCCAAATCAGGCTTCCTAAAATGTTGCTATGTGCATGGAGTTGATGGTGTATAAGGAGTGTACAGAATGACTCCCGGCAGAGATAGGCAAAGAGTCAGACAAAGAGACTCCTAATCAATAGCACCTCAATGGTCATCTTTATAGCCACACACTTGTCCTTCCAGCCTGGCACTCGGCTCTCCTCTCTTGTACTCAGGGTGTGGTGGTAGCCAGCCTGCCTCTCTGAAGGACATCCGAAGAGTTTCAAAGGCAATAACAAATCAAACTGTTCCCTGAATCTAATATCAAACAGGCCTGGTGTCAGCGTTTATTAGAGAAATCAGAACCCCCCCCTTCTCCCTCCCCCTCCCCCAAACCCTCATCTCCCCCCCTTCACTCTCCCACTTGCAGTATTCCAACACACAGCGGCTCTTTGAAGTCAAAAGAATGCAGGATCGCAAATTACCCAGGAGACGTAGCTGATAGTCTTTGAAGCCCTCCTTTGATAGTGTTGTTTGCTGCACTCCCAAAGCAGCTTTCTCCCTCTGTCTTTCACATGCTTTTCCCTTCTTTCCACACACAATACACTATAGCTTACAAACACAGATCTAATCTATCCAACAGTGACATTAAACACTATAATACTCACTAATAAGCATGACCCCTCATGAACAGAGAGGAAACTTTAATGCAATGTCTGAAACAAAAACTGCTTTCTGATCCTAAAAACCTGATTGTACATAGCACTTTTAAGACGAGAGGCCTTTGAATCACCTGTCAATGTGAAGATCTGAACTCTGCTTTGACTAGAACTATGAGTCCATAGCATAGTTATTGTACTTTAAGTCCTTCTTTTCTAAAAGAACAACAGATGGAACTTCCATTGGCCATGAAATAACTTCCCCTCCGACATAGTCTTTACACAAGTTTCCTCAGCTTTGTTTGTGCAAATGTAGTTGTCACAGATCATTTCTGTTTACTCTGGTCTCTCCTCACTAAATCTAAGGAGGATAAATCTAAAGCCTTTCACAAGTTATTTCCTTATATCAGACATCCTGGCAGCTAATGCAAGGAACAGTGCTTAGGAAATGTGACAACAAAGTCCCACTTGTTAAAAGGCTGTTATTCAGTTTAGAGCTGCGAGAAAGACAGCTCCCAACCAAACACAACAAGAAAACATTCTTTTTAAAAAGATGTGTTTGCAAAAATACAAATGGTAAAACAAGTTGTCTATTCCCCCACAGAGATCCACGTTACAGAGGTCAGGTCAGTTTTATGAGGAGCCAAAAATACACTGATGACTTTATACTTTAATGGCAAACTTTTAAGTATTTTGTCTTTGTGTCTTTCACCCTCTTATTTGATGAATGCTTCAAGCAGGAAAAAGATATCCAGCTGGTAGCTGGTTTCATGTGCAAAACAGGCTATTACTTCTTATTTTTATTGACCAGTTTCCTCCCATGAGAAACAGTAGGATTACATCTGCTGTCTATCAGTGCTATGTCGTAATCCAGTCGATACTTCCAAGGACACTTTGACCATCTATGTTCTAAGCACTGACTTTTCATTGGGCACTAAACTGACTAGACTGTCATGACTCACTAACACCCCACATTGACAATTTAAATGAGAGACTAAGGACACTTTTTAAAGTTAAGGTAATAACTTTTTTTTTTTGATCAGATATCTTTTAAGTTTCCTTTCTTTTTATGCCATCAGATCTGAAAATGTAATAATAGTTCTGAGTATGAATAAAACTGGCACCGCACCACTCCTGTTCTTTACTTTTAATCACCTGGGAATTCAACACATCAGCTTCATAATCCCATTGCAGATCATTTCCTAAGAGATGATGCAATGGTTTTGAATTCAAGTGTAATGACAGTCCATTGTAGTTTGGTTTTTAAAACTCTTTTCATAAATCTTAAATGACCCCTGCTTCATTAAAGACATGCTACCCAAGAGCTCCTTTCTGTGCTTTTGTGTTTGACAAGTTTGACAAACCCTGCTTTGCTTTTGAATAATGTTGAATAACATGATGATTCATGACGTACACTTGAAGGGCAATATGTCACATGATGACACAAGTAACACACAGAATCATACAAATACTCCAGTGCTCGTTCGCATGTCTCACACTGGTTTGAGAACACATGTGCACAACCTCCCTGATGTCGAGTGGTAGCAGCATAGCTCTGGTGGTTTGGGAGCTTCACGTCCACTTAGGTAATTAACAGTGATCAAGGGTCGTCCTGCCTGTCATAGTTGCCTCATGTTACTGCCTGTTCAAAAGGATTCAAACTCACTGGCCTGAGCTGAAAGGAAAGCTACACACAAGCTCATACTCACATCCAATAAGCCCCCAGTGTAAATGTGAGTATAGGTTTTTGAGGTGGGGGTTGGAATCTGACTTATTTAATATGAACAAGGGAAGATCAAGCTCATTCCACCCACATCCAGTGAAGGCTTTGAAAGGGACGCAAAATATAAAACACTCCTGAGCTGTGCTATGCAGCACTGCATTACTTATGTTTTAAGCAAAAACCACTCACTAAAAAAGTGGCCAGTATATATTTTTCACAGTTTGTCCAGATGTGGCATTGCTCTGTTGTATGTATTGTATGTATATAATGTATTCTGCAAAAGTACAAAACATTACTGCATGCACAACCATACTGTTAAGCACAAAATTCCACTTATAAATTTAGGTCCAGAGATATTTGGACACTGACATAATTTTTGTTTACTATTTACCAAAATATATTCCAATTATAGTTGTATAATAAATATGGGCTTAATGTTACTCTCAGCTTTAATTTGATGACATTTACCACCAAACAGGATGAAAGGTTTGAAAAAGTGAATTATTTAATATGTGGAACCCTGCTTTTCCAGTGGCTCAAATATATTTTGGGCAAATTAGCATAACCATAAATAAAACATTAATTTTTAATTCTTTGTCAAGAATCCTTTGCAGCAACTGCAGACTGCCTGATGTCTGGAAGTCCAAAGCAATTACATATGTAAGAATTTCTTCTTTTGCAATGATTTATGTTCACTTTTTATATGTTAGTGACTTTCTATTTGCATTTTATTGTCCACAGAAAGTAAAATGCAGCTCAATTAGGTTGACATCAAGTGATTAACGCAACCGTTTCAGAATATTCCTCTTCTTTACCTTTAAAAACTCCTGGATTCTTTCTCACTTTTTTGGGGGTCATTATGTGTTGTCTAAGTGAAGCCCTGTCCAGCCAGCTATGTTTCTTTTGTAATGAATTTGAGTAGACAGTACAGCCCAACACTTGGCTGCTTTTGTCCTCTGTCATATCATCAATTAATAATGGTAACACAGTGCACTGGAAGCCATGCATGTCCCTGCCATCACAGTGCTTCCATATGTTTAACAGGCAGCGTTGAGGCTTTGGACCATTAGCTGTTCTGCTCAAGGCCTTCTTCATGGTTTTATTTCCTTTTTTTCAGGTACAAGTTGATATTAATTTCTTCTGTCTCAAAAAATGCTGCTCCAGAACTTAGCTTTTCAACAGCAGAATTGGATAATTGGATGTTTCGTCCTCATGGAAAGTGTTCTACACTTGGGTGGATGTCAAGGAGATTTTCTTTGTCATAAAGAGGATCTGAAATCAACTGGAAATTATATCCTCTCTGGCTGTCCAGGCTTTTTCATGTTTCAGAGCTCTCAAATCTTCTTTTTCTCTCAGTATGTACCAAACTATTGATTTGACCAATCCAAACATCCCTGCTATCTCTCTGATGTATTTGTTTAGCTTTTGTCTGTTGAATGCTCTGTTTCACTTGAATTGAGAAGTTATTTGACCACATATTGTGAGTTCAAAGCAGCCTCTTCCCGAAGCAAATCCAGACCTTTTATGGATCTATAAAAAAGAAAGGATAGGTCCACACCTTTTAAATCCAATGTTCAATAATTTTGAAAAAAAGATGTTTACAGAAATAAGAAAGAAAGTTCCTAATCCTCCCCCCATTTTTGGACATCAAAATCCAAAGACTAAAGCAGAGGTCATTTCAAACCCATATATACTACATAATTGTAAATTTTATTATGTTTCTTAGCAAAATAACAGAAATCTATGTCAACATCTTTCAACACTGTATACAGATTTGCATCAATATTAACTTGCATGGAATTCTATTAGATTTGGAAAATCCTACATGCCAACTCACCCGACGGTTTCAATAGAGGGCTACTTTCTTCAACAGAAAAAGTGTAACCTGTCAACACCACAGTGGCTTTTTGCACCTCTCTACTAATTCTCCAAGGAGAAGAAAATGAACTGGATAAAGATGGTGAAGAAAAAAAAAGATGGTAAAGAGGGCATCCCACACACAATGTGCATTGGCAAACTTTGTAAGGAAACTTGCTTGTTAGAAAATGGCTTAAATGGCACTTAAACTACAAATTTATAAGTAAAAACTACTTTAAAAATTGTTTTCGTACAGCACTTTCCTCAATGTCACAAACCAACAGTTCCTATTAACCTCTTTATACATCAATGATTTGCATATAAGAAGAGACTGTAGATCAGGGGTGCCCAAAGTCGGTCCTCGAGGGCCGCTGTCCTGCAGATTTTCCAGTGTTTCCTGCTTCAACACACCTGACTCAAATGAAATAGATCCAACAGCCTATTAAGTTTTGCACAATGACTCATCAATTTGAGTCAGGTGGTTTAGGAGCAGGGACACATAAAAAACCTGCAGGATTGTAGCACCTGAGGACCGGAGCTGGGCACCCCTGCTATAGATAGTTTACAAAAGCATTATCAAAATTATGTAATTCCATTTTAAAGTTATCTTTACACAACCTCAATCATATTTAACATTGGGCAGCAGCGTGGTTAGCACTGTCACCTGACAGCATGAAAGTTTTAGTCTTGAGCCTGTTGGCGGATAGGAGCCTCTCTGTGTGGAGTTTTTCTCTCCTCCCAGAACAATGTCAAAGACATGCAAGGAAAGTGTGCAAGTACCTGATCATGATGAAGCAGGTACCAAATATTTTTAGTAGTTTAACATATAAAAACAACAAAACATGCTTGGTTCTGGGAAATCTAGAGCAGTAGTTGGCTAAATGTCATTCTGAAAAGTTTTGTTTGCATGTATAATGGCCAAGCAATGCTGAAAAAGCATTTAATTAACAACAAACAAAAAGATCTCAGTCTGTTGTAATAACAATTTGAGAGATGCAAAATATTGGACATCAAATAAAAGCTGTGATCAAAAATCTTTATGCTAAATAATAATTAATTTAGAGAAATTCTATTAGCAATTACTCACTAGTTTAGGGTTAACAAGCAGTTAGTTCCTGTTTTATTATATGGGAATTACTCAAAAAAAGATGTTCCTTATTGCAAATAGTTACTAATACATCGTCTCACCATCATAGTGAAATTAGTCAAAATAACACACTGGAACAAAGTGATGGGAGTTCAGTGTTTCAATGATCTTTGTCATTAAGAGCTAATACAAAGATCTAGGCTGGAAGATCATCTCTGTAGCTTTTGTAACATTTTAAAGGGATTTCTTGCAATGCTGGATTTACAGATGTTGACAGTTCAGTTTTTCATTGTAGATATACTGCTTGTGTTTTGTCTTTATTTACTAAGAAGATACAACTTATAATTATTAGTAGGAATATCACTTTTGACTCATCAAGAAATTGGTCTAGTATAAGTAATGCAATACACAGGCGACCAAGCTAATGATAATAATAAAACAAAACAAACAAGAAAACCTTAATGCAATTCACTCTTACAGTCTGCCCAACATTCATTAACTTGGCAGCTCATTCAGAATGCCAGTCAAATGCTGTCCTAAAGGAAAAAAAAAAATATTCTCTCCGGGCTGGACCACTCTTTCCTCCAACAAAGCAGGTTTAAAACAATGTCTTGTGTCTCTCAGAGCTTTAGCAGAGCTGTAATGCATATTCTGAGCTCACAGAAAACAGCATTGCACACACTAGGGTGCAACGTCTTTTCATCTCCACATTATCGGCGTGAGACTGCTAATGAGTGCCGTCGTATGTGCCTGTTACACCATCAGTTTCAGCCTTTAGAGCCTGGTGAGCATGCAGCAAGTTCTCTGTTACTGTGAGAGTTGAAAAAAACTGTGCGTGTGTGTGTGTGTGTGCATGTCTATGTGTGATTGAGAGAGTGTGTAATTAGGGATGAGAAAGGGATGAAAAAATGGGATAGAGGGGTTAAACTGAAAGCTATGGAGAACCAAGACATCTGGGAGAACAGATGAGGGGAGGATTTTCTCTTTGCACAGTTATGCACAGAAGATGGGTCCTTTTTCTTTCCCCCTTTCTTTCACATTTCATCACTCTTTTAGAGTTGCAGGCTAGGGAGAGAGCAGAGGACCTCTCTGATGGAAGAAAGCAGAGGGGGGAAATCTCCTCTTAAGGATGAAGGGGTGGAATTAATATACATTAGTTATGGGGGACTAGAGTAGAAAAACAAAGAAAGTTAATTGTTCCATGACCTTGTTTGCCGTTTTTTGACATGTGAAGAAAGTATGTAATATCTGACATAACCCCATGCAACACACTACTGCATCAGAGTGTAAATCAAGCACACAAGCAAGGCCAAATCTTCTAAGAGTCAGCAGCTGGTTGGCTGAAATCTACTCAATCTTCAGGCCTCATCAAGCAGAGTTTTAATGAACATTGCTTTTTTAGTAGCTTCAAAGATAAACAATACCAACAACACTGCTATGCATTCCATATGGTGCTACTACTATTACAATAGTTGATATGTTGCTGCTTATTGCATTTCCTCTTAAGGCTGGTTTACACTTCATAAACTGCAGTCTGTCTCATAGCAGACTTATATGATGCGTTTCAGAACATCCTGGATCTATTGTCTTGGAAATACTCTGTTTCTGCTTCTCTGTTATTTCTAACACAACTGAAAGAAGGAGGTTTCTTTTGGAATATATCTGCAATTTCTAATGCATATTCAGTGATATATTTTTTTAGGGCAGAGCCAAGCTATAAACAGGACGAAGACACATTATTGTTCTTGGTGTATACATCTTATGATTGGGTTTGTTTACAGAATTCACAGTTAAACCAAAGCTCATTTAGTTTTATAAATAAAAAAAACACTCGCTCATGAGCAGTGATAGGAAAGGGAAGGTGTAACATTAAGTTATTACATTTAAAATAGGTGTTATCTTACAATCCAAAACCTTATTCATATTAGATAAGGCTCAGTTAGTTTACAAATGCATCAGAGAAAGAGAAAAAAGTAATTAAAGTTTCTGTATAAGCTGCAGACTTGATTATCATATGCCATGAAATTTAGCTGATTATAGCAATGTATTCTGCATCTAAAGGTGCATTAATACAACAGCTCTGCAAAGAATTATACAGTTAACTCAAATAAACTTTAACAGCCTCGCTCCTCATTCTGTCTGTAGTCATGACATTGGACCCTAATCTTATTAAATCCTTTTTAAGTGGTTTTGACATAGTTTAAGAAAACTCATGGTCAGATTTACAGATGTATTGTAGACCGATAAAACGTTTGTTTCTTTCCTGTTAGATTTGTGAATACAATCTCTCCTTTAGTTTAAAAGATGTACCAACTGGGTCTACTTTGCATACATAAATACCCATAAAAGGTCATGAAAATGAAGATCCATGTGCAGACACAGAAAGAGTTGAGACAGAGATAAGCAAAAATAACAAACATAATGGCAAAAGAAATTAATTAAAAAAAAGATATGCACTGAAACCTGTTTTCCTCATTTTTAAATGATTAACTTAATTATAAATAATCACATAGTGAAATTCATATCATGTCAAAGCAAATTTATGTACAGATGGGCAATTACTTGCAGCCAAACCTCTACAACGAGCCTGCAGTCTGGCCCCATGAGCACATCAACATGCACATCCTCATGGTGTAGTGTCTAAAGGGGGAATGTTACACCGGTTTTAATCTTTCTTTAGACACCTTCTATGGTTTGAAAGGCAAATGGCCACCTGCTCTGTCCAAACACCTCCAGCATCTTTTTAAGATGTATTGCACTCATGGATCGAGTGTGTGCAGCTGATTAAATAAAACCTCCTGGTGAGTCTAAGGTTGGTCAGTGATGTTAGTAACTAGGGGCCAGGATATAACCTTCATCTCCTAATAAAACCAATAATTACAATAAAAAGCCACAGTTTCAGAAAATGCACATTGTTAAAAGACATGTACCACTGATCCATACACCACTAGCTGCTTCTTTTAGGTGGGCACACTTTTTAGGTAGACAGATTCTTGTTGGGAAAAAAGCAAAAGAAAAATTTCAAAGTAAAAACAGAAACCTCTTGGTGTTACTCCCTCATTTACTTGTGGTCATTGAGTCATTTTTGGCCTTGGCCAATCAATGAGCTAAATTTTCTTCTTCTTTATCAGTGGTTGTCTCAAGGAAACTTGCCCCTAGCGAAACGACATGATATTTTTCAGGCAGTTTGTTCCACTTGAGTAAAAAGTACAGTGTGAAAGCAAACCAAAGCGAATGAAGATGCAATTTTTTTTCAAAATTTCCTGCCCAATCGAACAGAGTCCCCCCAGACTACAGTGGTGAGTGTGCCCTAAGATGAAGGAGTTGTAAAGGAGTTTATTTTAAAATAACATATTGCTCAGCAAATTAATAAGTCATTTATAAAAATTTAAGTAAAACATTACTATGATTCTATTATTGTTTGTTAATGAAGAAGAGAAGACAACACAAACATTGGTTCGATGTCATCACTCAAATTTTCTTAGAAGTACTCCTGAGTTTTCATAAGATTTGTTTTTAAGAACAAATATTGGACACAAAAACATTCACGAATGCGTCAGTTTTCAAAAATGTTTGTAGGTAGGAATTAAAGTAGCACTATGCAACTTTGATCGTAAAAAAATGTGTTTCAGACATGTTTTGATGGCACAATGGCGTTTGCTGCACACTGTCCCAAGGCTGAGAAACTGCACTTCACAACTTCTTTTGGAACACTGTATCTGTAACAGGTGACACTGAGGACACGGACATTCAGCTGCAACACAGGTGTAAGCATTTAAAAGGAATACATTTATTGAACTGAAATCAGAGCAAGAAGTAGGGTAGGCAGAGGACTCTAGGGGTGACAGCCCGATGGGGAGGAGATGTTTAAACTGAGGGCTTCTTGCAGCACTTGCCTGCAGAATGCTCCCCCAGTGGCGTGACAGACGCTAACAGTGGCAGCTATCAGTGATGAAAAGCAGGAGGAGTAATCCCCAGAATTCAGAACACGGAAGAGCTCCACAGTTAAAGCACCAATCCAAAATCCCGATGTGTGGTCAATAAACAGACAATGGTGAAACACAGGAAGGCAGAGGTCAGGATACTTAACAAGGTGATATGTGAGAAGCAGTTTATCTCACATGTGACAAGAGACAAAGAGACAAAGATGCATGGAAATATGAGGGTGGTAACATTTGGCAACATTTGAAATTAACATACCTATTTATGTAAGTAAAAGGAACATAAATGAGCCTTTAGCCGTTGTTGGGGGCACCTTACTGAGAAAATCTACCAAAATTCGGCAGTGCTTCTTTAAGAACAAATTGCTTTGAAAGAAAGAGTTAGGAAAGGAGGTCCACTGTGCTGTGGTAAACTGAACTTTGGGTCCATGTTTTGCTCTGTTAGCATTACCAGCACTGCTAAGTATGAAGTAGCTTGTAATCTTTTTCATCTGATTTAGCATCAGGGAATACCGATGCACATCATGGATTGTAAAGACACCTGTACAGGGATATAATCACAAACTTGAACCACCATCTTATTACTTTTTAAATGCATCAGCTACAGCAAAAGTGTTAGATAAAAAAACCTATGACTGATTGAAACCACATTAAAGTAAACTAAGCATCAGCAGCAGTGATAGTTCCATGCTCTAGGACAAAAACAGCAACTGCAACATAAAGCTTAACTGCAATGGCGGAGGGGCGGGGTGCCTGCATATGATAATAGACACACTTCACAACTTTTTGGTAAGGCTGTGGCCACCCCCACCTGGCCACCATATTGGCCACCTCAAACACTGCATCACACCCATCCCTATTGTTTTTGTTTCCATTTTATGTGGAACCATTCCCGCGCTGAGATGGCACTTCCAGACATTTTAGCTCTGCACACATCCTGTCTTCAGATAATTCACATGGTTAAAGACTCACCTCAGAGTGGCAGCTGTCAAACATAACAAGCAACAGATAATCGGAGGCACCGCTCGCCAACAGGCAACTTTTGACCAACTTTTGACTCGCTAATGAGCAGTGACAAAATAGAGAACTTGCAATGACAGTTGTCGACCGGAGCAGAACTCCCTAAATGCATCCGCCTCTCGGTCTTGTTGCAAGTAGTGTTGCTTCTTATGTAAACAAACATGAGTGCAAGTTGATCAAAATGAAGAAGTTTTGTGTCTGTGACCAAAAAAGAAGAAAACCAACTAGAGCTGGTTGAATGTGAAGTTCCTGTGTGTCATGAGGCTAAAAATAAAAATGAATAACTTATAACTTGGACAATGCTCATTCTTTTGTTATTAAATTAAAGCTGTGTCCTGTGTTAAACTGTCAAGATAATAATGTTATGGTAGAATTTGTTGGCAAGAAATTTAGATCATGCACTTCTAAGGTTTATAAATGTAAGTTGTGTGTTGTCTACAAGTGGTGTATATTATATATTTTCAGTGTGTCCAGTTGTCTTCATGTTTCTGGAAATTGCATTTATTCATTGATTTATGTCCTGTATTATGCTGTAAATGTAATCCTAAAGAGTCATAAGACAAGCCTCAGCACATAGTTTAATATTCTGTATTAGAACCATGTTAAATCATATTGTGCCTGTTTAATTAAATGAAAATTGAAAATAATAAAGTAGAAAAATAGTTGCAGTTGCTAAAGAAAATCCAAAAGTTGGATTTGAGAAATTTAATGTATTAGCAACAAAGCCTTTAAAGATATTATTCAAATGTTATTGTTATTAATATGAAACATAATGGTTGGAGGAGCCTTCTGTGAAATGTTGCCTAAGGTGCCAGGACACTCTAGAATTACCTCTGTAGATAATTACAGGAAAGCTATAATATCAAAGGGGATGCTGTGTGTATTATATTTGTGCGTATAAATCGAACAGACTATGATAAGAAAAATAAATTATGTATCTGTTTCTGTGTATTTCTGATAATGATACATAGAGAATGAAGTGAACTCATAATACTGCTGATCGCCATAAACTTAGCTGAGCATCTCCTCCAGGCAAAGTAGTGACACTCAGTACAGTTGAGTCTGTAAAAATGCTATATTTGTATAATGTAAGCTCATTTTTACTTCATCTGCACAAATACGTAAAAAACTTTTGATACATCAAATATTATTTAATCTTCCACAAACTTTCCAAATGTTGCTCAGGTACGTTGCTAATCTCAGTGGAACATCAATATTTAGGGGTCTGGAGAAGTTCAAGTTCCCAGTGTGCCAACAGAAGTGAACCCCTGCTCTTTCCCATGAGCACATATGAGGCAAAACAGTATTTGCATCCTCCTAATTGTGGTAAAAGAAATTCAAAATATGCATGAATGTGTTATTACCTGTTTTAGGTAACTTTCCCTTTTGAACATGAGCTGAAACAAAGTGTGTAACAGCAATATAAGAACAGAGTAGCTTGATATTGTTGACCTACACTTCGGGTTTGCATGCTAGAGCCAAACAGAAATATTCTAGTTAACACATGACAAAACTTTTTAACACTGTGCAGTCCATTTTGTCAACTTGAGGAAAGAGTTTTATATTGAAAATAACATCCCGGCTCAAAAGACTGCTGGACTGTGCACCCTGTTCCGCAAGATGCAGGCGAAATGCAAACCAGAGACAATATGAGGCCCACTGAAGAGGATGCAGAAACAGTCATTCATATTTCATAAGCACAGCCCTATGCATACCCTTCCTCCCCACCTCCGCCTACCTTTAACATTTGCTTATTAAATTTGCAGCTGTCAAAGAATCCTCAAAGGCTTACTGCACACACACACACGCACACATACCCACATGAACACAAGGAATTATTTTTCAAAATCCTGGCTGTGCACAGGACAGACACAGCAAGATATACACACATAGGGACACACGCACGCTTTTTCTATTCCCTCTCTGAGACAAGCACCCTGACTTTAAACTCATTACTTTGGACAAGGTTTTTAATGGAGGCAAGAGCCAGTCACACCGAGGTGCTGAAATGAATGAGATGGAGACGGAAGGCCTGAAGGGGGGGGGGCAAAAGTAAACTTTTATTCTTAATTTACACCACACCTTGGCCACAGGCCTGACTCTTGAAAGGAAGTTAAGAAACAGACCATTTAACCATGACAGACCAGGTGAGCCTGAAGGCCACCAACAAGCACAAAGCCTAACTCGGATACATTATCTCTCCTATGTTGGATTTTCCACTGTAAGTCCATGTAAATCAAACTTTGTCTGACTGGCTGGCCAGTGCTTCTGTAAGGCAGCAGACATGTGCCACCGGGGAGTGATTGAGCAACAATGACGCCTGGGGTGTCATAACAACAATATTGCACCAGCAAAGTGCTAAATGACAGTGAGCTCACAGACACAGCAGTGGAAGTGGCGAAGCTACACTGATCAATGAGAAATCAATACGGCCCGGCCAGGCAATCAAAAACCGTGGTGATTAACGACAAGCAATCAATCGCTATTAACCCCTGCATGTAGCAGTAAAGCACACAATCATCGTCACTATGGGTGTGATTAATGCCAGAAATTACAGGAGGCTCTTTACCATCCTTCTGTCTCTTTAAATATCAGCAAGCAGAAAGCTCATGTCTATGATTCACTGTCTTTAACCTTACTCACATGTCTAGTCTGACTAACAGCACATGGCAGTCAACACATATAGGAGATTAACTAAACTTCAATCAGTAAAACTCTCAAAAGCAAAAAAAAAAAAAAAAATCACTTTTGATTCTCTTGCTGCTGCACAGGATTTTGCACATTTTTACAAATAGCTTAAAATATTTCATCTTCCTGATTAAAATACAGAGGAGACAGTAACTGACTCGTTCATCTGAAAACTGAGGGATAAAACAAAAAGGAATTAATTTTGAATTATGTCATAATTAAAAACAGAATTTAAAACTAAAGTTTGAGATGTTTTTCCCTTCATGCCCCCACAGTCCCATACAGACAGGTGGGTACACTCCCACACATACAGTTGCTGGATCATTCTCGTGGGTGTGACACTGGCCCATGGAGCAAACTGCACTTGTATATTTTCACATGTAATTCAACATCACACAGCAACAAAAATTAAATGATCAGTGCTTTTAGTGAAGAAGAAATGTGTCAGTATAATGGTCATCTGGTATGTCTGAGCTGTTTCTTGCAATCACAGTCAGCTTTCATCTACTTCAAAGTTATAGGCTCAGATTCACACTGACAGCTGTTGCTAGCAAGTAAAGTGATGGATGAGTGTGTTCAGAAGCAAGTAATTTGTAAAATTCTCATTGCAACTAATGAGGAATAAAAACACAATAGATCGAGTCTTTGATTGCATTGCCAATTTTGAACCAGAAGAGGGAGCTGCTAGAGGAGCTCAGGCCAAGCAGCATCCAAACCCAGTAAAATAGGTCAAAGGAGTCTTTCATTCTCTCTCACACCTGGCCATCTTCCCCTTTTCATACTTAAAATCCACTGAAACAATTATTCCCTTTGCTTTCTCTTTTTCCTCTTAACCCTTTTTACCATACCATCATACTAACATTACAGAACACTTTTGACATGTCTTCCCTGCTCCTGCTTCCTCACACTCCATTTCCTCCCTCTCCTCCAACATCCCTTCCCTCTTGTCTCCTCCGTCAGCCCCTCCCTCCAGTTATTGCATGGCTCAGCACAACTCCCAAACTTCAGCCATCACAGGACTCTGACGAATATTCTACACAACTAAGCACTCTAACTCGCTGCTTACTTTGCTACTATGCTAACCTTGAGCTTGTGAAGGATGCATATGGCAGGATGGATATGTGTGTGTCTCTCTCTCTCTGTGTGACTGTGGGTTTCATCAAATGCAGATCAATATGACTGCAAGGTCACTTTAAAATTTAATTAATAAGAAAGTGAACATCCCATGAGCTGTTGCCACCCCTGGGGACCAAGACTCGACATGACCCAATCCCAAGGCATACAAATGATGAAACAGAGAAGATATGGATAAATTCATATCTGTATTATTAAGCACACACAGCTTTGTTTGGAGATGGGCTTGCCTGGAATGAATGTCTCAGTAAGTCTATGTTTTATTAACGGTCGTGGAACAAGCCAGCAAAAGCATATTGTCTCTTGCACCACCATCTGTGTGTATTTTTCTTTGCATGTGCTTGTGTGTGATTAAATGTGTGTTTATGTGTGTCTCTTTCTATCATGCACCCATCAAGTTCAGGTGAGTTTGTGCAACCTGACTGGTTCACGATACATAAGTTGGAGAGTAAACTTAGTTGTGTTGAGTAATGACTCATTTCCCATTTCATGCATCCACACAATGGTTGCATTAAAATATGTATGTTGGGCCACCACTCAGTCTTAATATTTAAACCAGCCTGGAGGTGAGGCCCAGTCCAACACAGCCTGACAGACAATGTGTACAAAACACTGCCTGTCTCTCATATAAACTTGCTTAGTTTACGAGCACACACACACACACACACACACACACACACACACACACACACACACACACACACACACACACACACACACACACACACGCACACGCACACACACATATACAGGAGCAGCGACAAGCACATGAACACAAAAATAAACACAAGCTGGTTTAGACAGAGCCATAGATTTATCTATAATATGTGTGTCCCATATGGAGAGAATTCTTTTATTTGTAAAATCTTAGCTGCAGGGGCTGCTGGAGGCCGAATGAAACTAGACAAGAGGAATGTAACTGGTGCTTGTCTGTAGTGAAAACTGGGTGCAGTTGCAGAGAGAGAGCATGTGACCCACAGAGACCCTGGTGATCCGAGCGTTAATTACATCTGCTAATTACGTGAGAGACGCATCATTAAGCGGAATGCGCCACCGGAGGGCTTGAGGACTCCCTGTCTCTTCTCTCTTCTACTCCTCTCGCCTTCTCCTTCTTTCTTCCTGACCCCGATCTTGTGTCCCAATTAGCACTGCCCTGCCCCCCTCCCCTCCTCCCTCCTTCCCTCCCCTGTGTGTTTTCATCAACACTGCTGCAGCCGCTGTCTAAACATGAGCAGCATTGCTGGGACGCGCCATACAGGCTGTGGACAACGCACCTCCTCACACACAGCTATTAGAGTAGACAGAGCTAAAGAGGCTGTGTAGACACCTCCGTCTTCATGCACAATGACTAATGTGGCGTCACTAGCTGTCATATATGCCTCACCAAGTTTCCCTTTTCATTCTCCCTTATTGTCTTGAATTCTTCCTAACATTTCTATCTGTAATATGATCAGTCTGTTTTTTCCTTTCCTTCCTTTTACAGTTTAAGTATTTTTTTAAATTTTATTTAACAGCACTTGAGTGATGTCAAAGTGAACAAACTTGCACTTTAACCCCTTACGATGCAGAGGTACTGGTCCCGGTACATGACTACTGATCAACAACATTGCAGCCATGTGTGCAAGCCCCTCCGTCATGAATGCCCACAATACCAAATGAAAGCTCAAAGTCTTGTCTTTCTGATGATATAAACCATTTTGACACGCAACAACCACAGCGCTAACACTAAAGCCTTTTTTACAGAGAAGCAGAAAGTTTAAATGTTGACTTTCCTTACCTTTGAGGGCTCTCTATAGGTCAAACATCAATATTTCCCATCACGATTGGTCTCGTTCTGTCCGTACAGGTTAGGCGAGGACAATTTTTTTTTTTTCTGTGTTCTAAAGTGTATAACTTTTTATCAGTAATGCTTAAAGTGATTCTGATTGCTGTGGGTGAAACTAGAGAGTGTTACCTATACAAAGAGCCCAAGCCTGTACTTACAATCCAGAGGGTTTAATAACAGCAGTAATTCTAATTTGGAGAGGTCATATAATTGGCGTTTTTGCCAAAATGACCCCGCTTGATAAGGGGTTAAATAACATTTGAGTGCACGGACATTAAATAAAAACAGTCTCAGACTGAGATGAGGTGCAGTAAATGACAGGTTCAGCTGTTTTCTTCACCATCTCATAGTCCCATTCCTGTCCTTTGCCTTTCATCTTGCTTGAGATGCTTGTTCCCTTTCAGAAACCCTGGGACTTTAGGCAGGACAGGATCAGCTGCTGAGGGGTCAGATCAGAACCTTCTACCAGCCAGACCATCTGGAACCCCTTGACTACTTGGTCTAGGCCATAGCTTCACCACTAGGATGATGGCATAGAGCAGGTGTGTCGGTGCAGAGATGCATGGAAAACCTGCAGGATTGTGGCTCTCGAGGACCGACGTTGACCACCCCTGGCATAGAGCAAGAAATACAGATGAGAGAGGGATGCTTCTGTAAGAAAGTGGATAAAGGGGGATGAAGATGAGGCAAAGAGAAAAGCAAGAGACAAATATGGTAGATGAGAACTGATAAAGAAAAGGAGTAATAAGAGAAAAAGGACTATGTTGCTAAAATGAGAGCAAACTTTGTTGTGATATGAAGGAGATGATCTTTGACTTTGACTAAGATGAAATGAGAAAGTTCCCCTTATGTTTTTTAGTGTGAATATTTGGGAGGGTAATTCTATGTAGCTTGCCATTTAGTTCTCCATTATTTAGTGTGAATCCTCATATATCCAAGAACAGTTAAGAAAAAAAAATCCATACAGCCTAAAGTGTTGAAATACATCTATAAAACATTTCACATTACCTTACTAAACAGAGAAACATAAAATCTACTGGATAATTTAACAATACAGTTATTTTCAAACCAAATAAGTCAGTTTGGTGTTTTACTTTTGTTACAAAGATCTTTCTGTTACTTTGACAGTTTAACATTAAAATTTGATTTGATTTTAAAAGATGCTGCAAGCTACAAAACCTTGTTGGGGTAGGGTGGGGGTGTGTTGATGAGCATAAAGAAAACAATTTTTGATATGAAAAGAAATATATTAAATGTTCAGCTGCTCAACATCAATATAATTAAATTCAGGTTAATATTTGTTCATCTTTACACCAGAAACTGAAAGAAAAGTTTCACGTGGTTTCACATGTCATATATGATCTAACAATATTTTAAGTCTCAAAGGACTGTAAACATTTAGGCACTACTATAGCCTACCAGCAATTAAGACAGATAAAATAAATAAATAAGTAAATAAATAAATAAATAAATAAAGTACTGAGAAATTTCTTGTAGACCTGCATGGTGTCTTTTTGGTGATGCCAACTGAAAAAAAAAAAAAAAAAAACTAGCTGTGAAGAACAGTGACAGAAATAGTGGTGACAGGTGTCCTTATCACAAATCTGCAAATCCCATGTAAAAAATGAACCAAGAATCTGTTAATTATCCCTACACACTCTCATTATGATGTGAACCTGTTGGAAATAGAGTAATGTCCTTTAGTTTAAACTATTAGAAATTATATAACTCTGTGCTTAAAACTGAGCCAGTAATTCTTTGTTTGATATGCAAGTATAAAATAAAAAGCTGTGAGAACACCTATAAATGCCACTGTGCTTTTCACTGTGGTAGATGCATTGGTACAAAGAAGCGTGTTTCTTCTTTCTTGCTTTTCTTTCTTTTCTTTTTTTTTTTTTTTTGGCCACAGAAGGCTTGTGACTTTTACTGCCAAAAATTTTTGAAACAATATCTTGTGTAGAACAAAATCCAACAAATGCAACCACACATTTTTATCTGGATGAGAAGAACTGAGCCTTTATAGAACAATGACTCACTCGCTTCTTGTTCTATGTCAGCACAATTCTGTTGTTTGCAAAATCTCTGCTTCTTTATCCTGATTTAATTAACAAATTGATTGTAAAATGTGGAAAAAATCATGTGGAACTAATGTAACTAAATGTAATTTCCATACTTTAACATTTCTAGATTGACTCTATGAACATTAAGGCAGGTCATCATTTAGCTTCCTTGCTCTGAGAAATAGTATATTTCCTTCACACTAACTAGTTTTGTGTTTGAACCTAAGCAAAGACTAAAAAAGAAAGGTCTAGCATGGTCTTCTTGGAATGGCCCTGAATCTCTAGACCTCTGACTGAAAACAGCTTGATGTCACCAACCACCTACCACCAACATATCCTACCACCATATTTTGACTTGGTAGCTCACCTCAAAGAAAAATCACAGTTGCATTCAACACATTATACCTGTAGCTCCCATGTTAAAGTACACTTTGTGTGTATCCCAGACAATGCTGAGTTGAAGTCAGTCTTTGACACCACAGAGATATGAACTGGTTCCTTGTAAGACTTTTAATTAATCAAGCCTCACTGAATACAATAAAAGCTAAGGCAACTAGACTGGATAGAACTGAGAAAGCATTTTGCCTACAAGTGGCATTTCTAAATATAGTGCAAATGTTGTGCTGTAATGGAAACTCACTCTACTGTAATAGTTAGATTTGTATCATTTAGTGTGCATGCATAAACTTGCATGCAGTGTTTTGTCATTGCTCCTTAGTTTTTCTCTGCTTTAATCATCTGCCCCCCTCCACTGTGTCTTTCACTGTTGACCATGTTCCACTCCGGGAAGCCTGATAGCCCTGATGGTGAAAGCCCCATAGTTCTCAAGACATGTGTCTGTGCCCACCGGGACCGGCAAGCGAACAGTGCAATGATAATGCTTTTTTTCTTTTTTCTTTTTTTACTTTTCCAGTACAATCAACACCATCAAGGTGGATCTATAGGGTGAGAGGCTGACATTAATGCAGGAGGTGGACATCCTAGATTGTGGATTACCTGACAGGCAAATATTTTGGTGTACTCATTGACAATAAACTTGACTGAACAAAGAACACCATCTAGAGGAAAGGCCAAAGTTGGTTCTATTTGAGGTGACTATGATTTTTTTTTACATGAAATGGACAACGCTCGGGATGTTTTATGAGGGCTGTCCCCTTTGCTGTTGCATACTGGGACAACAGACTGAGGATCAACAAACTGATACACAAGCACAACAACATTGTGGCTGTGGAACTGTTTGATAAAAGTGGCAATCAAACTATAAATCTTCATTGTATATATTTTATGGAGCAGCCATTTGTACAACACTGTATATAATCTTTTTTGTATCTATTTTTTACTTCATGTTAATTCTTTTCAGCTATTTCTTATTGTCGCTAATGCAGTGCTTTTGTAAAAGAATTTCAGATAGGGAAATAAAATATTTCTGAATATGAACTAAATCTTTTTGATTAATTTAGATTATGCCAAACTGTTCGCAAAAAGTTGACTTATACCAGAGGACAGGACCAATTCAGAGTTGTTTTTCTATCAGAGAGTGTGAAGGTGCAGTGAAGAGGCAGCAGAGTGCAGAAATGTCTGACCTGTTTTTCTTTTACTGCTCTTATTCTTATTTTTTGATACATAAAAACAGTGTCCCAATGCAATTTGCAAAGCTATCTTATATCTCTGTTACAGGCACAGTGACATGAATGTATCCTCATATAAAAACATTTTCCTTGATGTAAAAGGACTGTGTTGGCAGCTAATGGTTGTTGTGTAATGTGCATGCTGATGCATAAATTAGACTACAGCACAGGTTGATCAGGCAGTATCTGGGCTATGCAGGAGAGGCGAGGTGTTGCTTTGCTCACTTTGCAAAGGCTCCAGTAAGTACAGGTCAGTCAAGGATGGCTCGATAACAGGCTTAATATTGCAACAGAGAACATGAATAAAACAAATCTGATACCTACAGTACCACTCCCCCCATCCATTACATTCAGCAGCAGGATATCAGAGCAAGCCTCAGATCAAGGTAACCAAACACCCTTACAGTTGAGGCACTTGTTAGTCTCTGGAAGTTAGGATGCATGTCTTGTAAACAGAATGACTTAATGTAGATCTAACTTAAAAGGAGCTGTCAGTCAGTGGTAGTCCTTGACCCTGGTTGGCTGATGAGGGTTCTCTTGAGGCTGGACTACGATGACTGTCTTGGGTTTTCTGGACAGTTGGCTGTCAGAATTGTGCTCATCAACAATGCAGCACCATTACAGCCAAAGAACAGCTGGAACATCAGGGAGATGACATTGAAAGATTAATGTGCTCACACATACATTTATAAGCAGCCACAATCACATCCAGACAACTGTCAAAATAGTCAAAAAAGAAGAAGAAAGGACGTATAAACTTAAGTTCTTCTAAAGCTTAGTCACAGATTTCTTTTTTTTTTTTGTTAGTGATCATATACTCTGTGTGTCTTGTGTGTGTGGGTAGATGGGTGGGAGTGAATGGACAGACCCGATGATATTTAAATGTTGACAGCGTGCCTAGCGCTCATGTCCTCCATCAGCCTGCCTTCATTTCATCTCACTCCCCCAAACACACAGCACGAAATCAATGTGCATCAGTCCAACTCAAGATTAATGTTGCACCAGCGTTATAATTAGTTGAATTCTTTTATAACGCGCTTTTGCATAATTGCAGTGTTCATCTGTATACTATAATCTCATTTTTCTGAGTTGTAAAGCAGAGGCTGAATAACTCATAAGCAATTCTTGTTGTAATAACTAGATTAAAAGTTGCTTTTAAAAGGAAGAAAATCAGTTATATACAAAAGTACTAACCAGAAATCTATCATCACACCATTATGTCATAGCTAATTCCACTACATGTCCTTTACCCTGACTCACTTCCTCTCAACAGGCAAGTCCCCTTGTCACTGATGTCCTTGTTGGTGTGTGTATGTGTGTGAGTGAGGTGTCAGCATTTTATCAGAAATCGTTGATCCAATGGCCTGTCACCTCACCTTAAGGACACAGCGAGGAGAGGCGAGGTTCACCTTTGCCATTGCTGACATTTTAATTTGTCACTGTTGGCCATCCTGTTTCCGTCAATAATACATCAATGCATCAGAACAAACACCATGGGACACAAGAGGATTTCTGGGTTCAATACCATTGATACACACTTCTGATTAAGGCTGCACTTCTGACGCTTACAGAGATACCTGGATTTGGTTTATAGATTTGTCAAGAGAGGGGAATAGAGGAAGGAAATGACAACAGATCATAAATAGAGAGATAATCACAAGGTCAAATGTACAATCACAAGTCTCCCTTAAAGCATAGGCATAAGAGGTCTTTAGGAAGCTATTGAGAGAATTACAACAGCTTCCCAATTCTCAATTTTAGTGGAGCATTTTTACATTTCTCTATAGCCCAACTCTTGTAATGCATGAGTAGTTAAAGTCTTGGGTAGTAGCATAAAAATTAGTGATGAGCTTTTGTGAAGTCACACATTGGTTTGTGAACTTCTGTTTTGAAGTTCAACATTCTGCAGTCGAATGACCAGAAGTGATCATATTCTGGCTAAGAAGCTGAAAATGAATCCCTGAAAATTGATTAGACAATAGTGTGTTTCTTTGAGGTCTTTAAGAAGGAATACCAGGGTGCTGATCTAAAGGATTGAATCTAACAAAAGACATCGTTATTTGTGAAAAAAATATTTACCACTGATTATTGATAATGATTATTTCATAAGTTGATGTTTGTCAACAGTTGTTTATTGGTGCCACAGATGGTTTAAAACAGTTGATGGTATTGCATTGTAAGGGACGTCTACATCAGCTTCATATCTCTCATTGCATAACCTTTCCTTCTTTTCATACAGTCAGTGAGTGAAAAGTAAAACTGGTTTGCAGATAATGCCACACTATTCTTGTTCTTTCTTGTAACTGTGTAAATTCAGTATCTTTGGAGTCACTCCTGTTGTAGAAAAATTACCAAGAGTCTGTTATGAATAAAAGTATATAAAGTTTATTACAGGAGAATTATTGAATACAGAAATACTTGCAAGTTGAGAGCAGTCTTCTGACCCATGAAGAGTCAGGAGAGGACTCTACCGATTCATCAGAGAAAAACAGTTTTATTCAGCTGGTCCCCAGCTGAAAGTCAGTCTCAAAACTGATAAAGTCAGAGAAAGAAGACTGGGTGGCACCACTCTCTTCCAGTTCTCAGAGGAGAATCACGCACCCAAGGACCAAAAACAGCAGCCTATCTAGCAGGTGTGTGTCTTTGAAAACCAGTCTTAACTTTCCCATATCCAAGGTCTGGAAGAGAGTGGTCAGTCTGACCTCACACAAGCATGCACAATAAACCTGCAGAAAAACAGTAACATCAATATTCTGTAAAATGAGAACACACAATATGAAAATGTAACAGTGAATGGATTAACAATAATAAACGAATAAAGAAAACTGAATATACGTGTGATTATTATATGAGTAAATATGAGTGATTACCATATGCAGCAAAATTTCTTTCACACTCCAGAAGAACATAATGAGCTCTTTTACAAATTTTTAATTTTACAATCTGAAAAATAACAAAAGTATTAGTTGTAGTCTGACAATTAAATGATGATATATTCTAATAGTAGTGTTGTTAAATATTCTTAAGTCACTGCAGTACAGTTAAGCACATATTTATACATCTTTTCCCTGACTGGAGCAGTCATTAAGCCCTCACAGTGGCGTCCCGTCAGCATGGTCGAGACACCTCTCCCAGACGTCAATACAGGTTTGGCACACCTTGGCCCACGGTGCCCTTTGAGACCCCACTCCTGTCCTGCACATGTCAGCAGAAACAGAAGCCACTGTGTCAGGCTGCTGCTCCCTCTCGCTCTCCTTCCCCCAAATCCATCCCTCGCTCTGTCCAGTCCCAGGGGCAGCAGGTCAGTCCTAATTGTATGCTAATCAGGGCACAGTGCACGTCTTTCTAACTGCTGACAATCGATGGGTGACATCAAGGTATTGTAGCCAATGCAAAAGAAAGCCTTTGGAGAAAACAACAAGGACAGGATGTGGCGGCAGAAGAAGTGTCTGTTACACCTACCTACCTGGATTTTTAATCTGTTCTCGACATTCACATTATAACAAACATTTTTCATTACGGCACATAGAAATAACTGCAACAGTGCATAGCTTCTAAGTCTCCTTTTTATTAATAGTCTAACTCACTGTTAATACAACTATTGTTGCATGATACATGCAGATGTGAGTGCGCAATGCTGAATGCTCAGGATCTCTATCCATTTTGTAGTGTAGTGTTGATTAATTTGCCTCTTTTCCCTCCCTTTCCCCCTCTCTCTGTCAAGACGCATTATAATGACACTGATGAATCTGTTCTGACTCCCAGTTAAACCAAAACTGGCTTTTCTAAATGAATGAAGCATCAATAAGCTGAGATGATAGAGAATATGATGAATAAAACACCCAATATGGGATGAACGTCTGTACCAAGCCATCCTGTATGGGTGTATGAGTCTGTGTGCATTTACGTGTTTCTGCATGTGTTACTGCTTACGTAAGAACATAAGGGTGTGAATGCTTTTTTATGTGTCAGTGATCACTAACTGCAGTGCAATGTTTAATTTGAACTGTCATGACATCTTGTATTTGTCCACTAGTGTTTGTTTTTGAAAATGTCACTATGGAAAAGAAAAGAAAACAAAAAAATCTTACACGGTATGTAAATATAAACTTTGAATAACTGTGCAGTAATTAGTCCTGAAAAAGTCTCTTTATTCTCATCTTAAAGACAGAGCTCAGATTTATTACAACTTGCTATTTCTGATGAAAAACTTCATTCTTTAAAAATAACTAAATAAAACAGCAATGCTAAATCGCCCAGTTCTCCTTAATCACAATGAACAGTAAATCCATAAACAATAAATCCATAAAACAGAAGACTGGATAATTAACATGGCTGTATTACAAAAGCATGATGAATAATTATACTATTTGTTGTTGAATTGCAAAAATTAAATCCCTCAAGTTGAAAGTTTCATCATGCATTATTGTTTTTCAGAAAACAAATGCAGCACTTTTTTAGTCTGACATCTTGATCACCAAACATTTGTACCCTTTTGTTTAAAATACGAAAACAGTTTAGTTTAAATTCAAGAAAGATCATATAATTGACTTAAAATTACTCAAATTTAAGGGAACCTAACTTCTAATACTTGTTAAAAGTGCAGTGTGGAACTTTGATACTAATTTTTTGCTGTGATCATTCTCTTTTTGGCTGCAATCTGACTTTTGAATAAACTTTTATTGTACACTTTACAGGGTTTTCTGCCATGGAGCCTGCCATATTCCAAACTGGACTTTACTGTGACTCAATCCCCACAGTTGCTCTCCCCTTCAGCCCTTTTTGGCTCTCTCTACCATGAGCAAAGCTTAGTGAAAGCAAAGTGAACATGAATGTAAAAGTCATCTATGCCTGAATGACTTTATACAGTCGCTTTACAAAACACTGAAGCCATTAATGATGTGCATCCGTGGTCTGAAACGTTTTGCTTAGTACATGTGTCATTTGCACAACGGTGTGCAGCAAAACAAGTAAACAAAGACTACCTAAAGAGGTGGGTCTTGATCCAATTTCAAATAAACTGTGATTGAGTTTAACAAAACTATAAACACAGTATGGAACAAAAACAAACTTACAGATCTTGATTGGTGGAAATCAAGTGTTCTTCTAATCACTGGAACTCATTAAGCATTTATCTATCGATCTAGTATTTGACAATTCAATTTGCCCAACACTTAGCATTGTTTTGCAAAACCTATCAACAAATTATCATCACAAAAGCTGTACAGTTAAGTGTGTGACCTCATCTATAGAGGTCCACCTACTTAGAATAGCCCTTTGCATTTGCCATTTACTTCCCAGCTGATCTTCTACAAGATCCTTGGCTGAAACACCACTCCCACTATCTGAAACTGGCTGACAACTAGTTGGCCTTTGGCTGAGAACAGCAATTCTACACAGCCACATCCAAATGTCTTTATGAGACATCTGTTGGGTTGATATGTAAAAATGCCAACATGAAAGGCAAAGCGAACTAAGGCTAAATATCTACTTTGGTCCAGACTGGATAACTGAAGTATAATCATGAAAAATGTTAGAAAATGATAATGATTGTGTTAAAAAAAACAAAAAACATATATATATATATATCTATATATATATAGATATATATATATATATGTATTACTTAGTATTCACAATGAAAAGTTGGACACTGACCCATTCATTCTGTCCAACATACTCTTAGTAAGTTTTTGTGCCATTTGTTATTTGTATTCTTTACTTCCTCTGTTTTTTCCAGCCAGCAAGATAAATTAATCCCATGGCTTTTTGATGGCAAATCAAACACTGTCCACATTTCACAGTCAAAAATATCGTACTGTTAAAAAATAAAGAAACTTTAACTTCTACTCAATTTTAATGATAACACAGAAGAGCACCTTCCTATCAGGGGTCCCTTGCTGCTTACATGCCTATCCTACTTGGAGATGCAACTCTCACTTTTGGCTTACGGCTTTCAGATTTTAGCATCTGTTTTACTGGGTAAAACTTGTTCACCATAAAAGCTTCAATAACCAAAGAAAAAACTTACAATGGTCCTCTAAACTTCTACAGTCGTCTAAACTTCTTCCTCTAAACTTCTCCAAAACAGAATAACTGAAGAATCTACTCCATTTTCCCATTGTCCAACATAGCCCTATTCACCTATTTACAGGGGGCAGCTTTGAATCTCAAGGAGAATATGTTGTCTACATTTGAAAGGTTGGTGGTTCAATTCCTGGCTTCCAAAATCCTCATATAAACACCCTTGCGAGAGTACACGTAAGATGGAGAAATAAGTACTGAATTGGCTAAGTGTTGTGTGGATGGGTAAAAGTCCATTTACTTTCTACCCACTCTCAAACACCCCACAGGTCCCACAGTTCTCTCCTATTCTCCACCGGTATGATGCCTCTTTTCCATCATTCTGTCCCAAAAACCTCTTGATATAGGGGTCAGTCTAATCCTGCCATACGTAATCTCCAGCATTAATCCTTTCAATCCCCCCATGATTAAACAAAAAAAGATGTCTGAACATGAGCTGGAAAAATTATGACCCATTGCACAACATGCTTCGTAGCTGCTTTGGGAAGAGAGTCTATGTGCAAGGATGATGAGGAAGAGTTAATGAAAAATAACAAAACATCACTGGGTTTTATTTGAGAGATTAATTTCAAGGTCTGTATATCAGCATAGGTTTTCTTATCTGGAGTGTAAGAATGTTATCTCTGTTTAGCTGTGCAACGTTAGGTGAAGATAATGGAACAGAGCAAGAAGCAGCATGTCTATATTCTACTGGAGAAGAGCAGGGTGTTATAAGCTTCAACATCCCTCACTAGCCTTTCATCTCTCCATCCCTTTAACCCTCCTGCTGCTTAAGGAGGAAGCTCAACAATCAGATCATCAGTGTACTTTTTGTTCAACAGCCTTATCCCTCTTTGTATAAAAGACCTCTGTATTGTAAAAACAACTACCTGAAAGCACAGACAGAATGAAAATCTATTACAAACGAAGAATAAAAGGGGTACACAAGTTTTTTTTTTTTTTAGTTAGGTATGCTGAAAAAGCTTCCCAACATGTGAGTGTTCTGTCATCCCACAAGTACAAACGAGGTCATAAACTTTGGCGGAGCAACATCCGCACACTGTCAAACAATGAGACTCTGTGATCATATACCTGCACTGCTCTGAGGAGCTGGAGGTGGGCCAGACCACATGTGTTCCGGAGTTGGATGGATTTGGACCCTGAAGTGTGGCCGGGTCCCACGTGACATACTCCTGTTAGGAACGCCTGGATTCCCGGCTGACGGGGGCACACTAGAACCGACCCGACAATGCCACTGCGGATCGATCCCGCAAGGACACAGCAGCTGCTTTGAGAGTGAGATGAAAATGGGCCTGGTGACTGGCCTACTGGTGACTTCCCACCACACTGCTGGGGAGGGAGGTGACCTTGGTTGTCTCTTGATTCATGAAGCTAAATTTCTCCCTTTTCCTCTGACCCTTTGCATTGGAGTAGAAATGCACTTTATTTGTACAATGAAAGAAGAAGAAAAAAAAGACAAATTAAGGACAGGGCTACTTATATTTGATTTATTTTCTAATTGTAAACAAATCACATAAAACAAAAACAAAGTCACTCTTATGAATTTTCCTCATATTTACTGTCTGTCCCTGAAACAGATTTAAAATTGCATGAATAAGCCACATTTCTGACTGATATAAAGTGAACATCAGCTCTCTGGTTTATTTTGAGTCAATCTGACATAAAACTATTAGATTGACTCAAATCTGGAACCAGGTGTGTCTGAAGCCAGAGAAGATATTGTTTGATAAATGTATATTTTTGTTTCAGAAACTGTTGGAAATCATATTAATATTAAATAAGGACCCTTGTTTCACTACAGCTTAGTCTTTACATAACTATGTTTGGTCACTAAAAAGGAAAAAAAGTAAATAACAAATATAACAAAAAATACAAAACATAAGATCTTTATGAATGCAACTTGTTTCTCTGTTGCTTTAGAATCAATGCAAAATCCAGTAAAATCTGTTTCCAAGGCATTTTTCTTTATAGAAAGTCCATAACCATAGAAGATGTTCTTATTACTAGAGAATTGCAGGTAGAATCTATTGTTTTTTATGCTTCAATAGCTTGACAAAATCTTTAATACACAAAATTACACAGGAATACTTATACTTGAACTGCTGCTACGCAAGCTGTAAAATGTGATTTGTTTTACTGTCATCATATTCGCACTATACCAACCTGCACACACCTTCTTCATGTACACAGTTTCCTGGCTGTGAATCACAGAAAATTTGTCACAGGCTCTTTAAAAGGGAAACTTGAGCAGTGGGGGTAGAAGACAAACCATAAGACTTCCGCTTCTCTGATTTCACACACTTATGAGAATCCAATACCACTGGAGCAGAGCTGGCCCCCTTCTTTTCCTCTGCTAAGCGCTCCATCCACTGGGATAAGTGAGCAAAAATTCAGGGAGAAGGCAAGTGGAGGAGAAAAGAAGAGATAGAGTGTATGTAACATCAAGACAAAAATAAAGACATGGAAAAGGGTTAGTGGGTGCAGCAAAGAACAGATGAGGAGAAAGATGGGGAGCTCTGGGGGTAGCATGCAAGAGCAGGGAAGGAGACTTACAGGTTTATGGAAGACATGACTTAAAGTAAAAGAGACAGAAGTGTTTGTGATGAGAAGATGAGTTTAAAACTGTAAAAGAGACAGCAAAGGGAAGCCATAGGAGAAATACAAACAGCTGGTTTAGAGGAATGCAATGAAGAAAGAGAAAACCCCCTCATGTGAAGACAAACTTGCATAATTCATGTTCTGCTCCTTTTAGAAACAGCAGTTTCATCAGGACAGTGGTTCTCCACTGTAGCAATGCAGTGTGTGTGTTTGTGTGTGTGTGATAGAGCAAGAGAGAGAAAGTAAGTGACGTGCTGAGTTCTGTTTGTTGTGGCATGTTTGTTAGTTATGTGCTTTCTCTGTTTCCTTTTCATGGTGCCTGTACACAGTGTGTCTGAGCACACAGATGTTCATGTGAGTGTTTTTCACTGGAAGTGGATTTGTGTGCCTTCAGCTTGCCCCGCTCTTCACCCTCACTCTCTCTGACTGCACTCTACAAGGCCATTAGAGCTCTCAGAGGCCCGCGGAAGCTGCTTGTCTCTGTGTCTGCTTTCATGTGTCAGTGAGTGGGCCCCAATGTGTGTGTGCGTGTGTGCACATCCATGTAGCCGTGTGTGTCGAGCTTGCAAAGAGTGCATGGTAAAGTTTTTTTCTCTTTTTTTTTATATTTATTTATTTATTTATTTATCGTAGCATGTTATTTCATGTGACTGGGGACTGGTAACATGAAAAGATATCAATTGCACCTTAAAAAATAAAAGTAATATTTTCATTTCATAAGATAAAACATTGCAATTAAATGTCCAAAAGAACTGATGAAAAATTCTGAAAATGCCCTTGACAAAATTATTATTGCCTGTTTGGTGAAAAATAATACATTTCTCAACCAAAACAAACAAACAAACAAATCTTCGGATTTGATCTTTCTATATTAAAATAAACTGACTTTCTATTTTTTTATTTCACTTTTGTGAAAAAAAAGCATCTAAAATGCTGTTTAAAACAAAACAAAACAAACAAAAAAAAAGAAAACAAAAGAAAACAAAACAAACAAAAACACAAAACAAAACAAACAACAAAAAAAAACAACAACAACAAAAAAAAAAACACAATTCTGAGGGCTACTGCAATGGAACTTACTGTGTAATGTAGTTTTTAAGAGTCATGGACATTAAAGTGTTAATTTGCTTCCAGGACAAGATTCCAAGAAGAAACTCAGGGATAGAAGTTGAAGGTTGGTGCATATTGTGTTGACCTGGAGCAAGCTGGAGTGGTAGTTTCAGCCTCTACTAAATGTTGCAAAAATTGAATCAAGTAGATCTCTGTGGGTCATAGCATAGAAGGCCCCCACTGACAAATAAACATAAACAAGTAAGTCTTTGTGGGGATATTGTTTTATGGACAGGAAACCCAAGTGAGTTCCATCATCCTAGCTACATAAAAACCTGGTTGCAGTTCTATGAACATAATTTGAACACGTAATGGCACATGAATTGTTTTAATCAGCAACCAACCTTGACCCAAATCCCGTTAGAGACTAAAATGATTCTAACAGCATTGTCAATATAATAACTCCTGACCAAAGTCAGAGACATTTATTAGTTTATCAGGGTTAGGAGTTGTTGAAACTCCCAGGAAAAGACAGTGATGGAAATTCTAAACTTTATAATCTTTAAACTTAACTCCCACAATATACAACCACAGGCTCCCCTATGCAGCTGTCGCATACTGATAGTTAAAATAAATGATGCTCACAAAGCAGAAAATGATTGTAAGGGAGAAAAATGTTTGCAACTACAAATAGAGGTCAGGTTTAGATGATCAAAGAAACATTTCCAAGACAACTGCTCTCAGTTAGAAAGTCAAGTTAAGCAAAAAACATTCTTACTCCCAACTCATCAGAAACACTGCAAACACTTGGTGGAGATTCTTCCACATCCATTTTCATCACTGTTGACCTCTTTATTGTCATTTGTATGACATCCTGCCAGGTGTCCTACACACAAAACCTACAAACCAGCTGCACCAGTAGTAAATGCAGACAAATATCTTAGAACAATGATTACACAGAACATCATTAAGGCATTGGCAGTGCTACAAAAATTAGAAATCCACCCTTACAATGGTGTGAATAAATGCACAAAAAGACAAGTTTTAGGTTCTAAGTCTCATACTGTTCATCTCTAAAGAGTATGTTTTAATTTCTATGATAAGTTTGGTGTTGGCAGAGTCCCCTGTCAGAAGGAGTTTCAACTCCCATCTCCGGCAGAGCTTCAACCAAGTCCCGGGTGAGGCGGGGGACATTGAGTCTGAATGGGCTGTGTTCCGTGCCTCTATTGTCGAGGCGGCCAGCCGCAGCTGTGGCCGTAAGGTCGTCGGTGCCTGTCGTGGCGGTAACCCCCGAACTTGTTGGTGGACACCGACAGTAAGGGATGCCGTCAAGCTGAAGAAGGAGTCCTATCGGGCCTTTTTGGCCTGTGGGGCTCCAGAGGCAGCTGATGGGTATCGGCGGGCTAAGCGGAGCGCGGCTTCGGCGGTCGCTAAGGCAAAAGCTCGGGCGTGGGAGGAGTTTGGAGAGGCCATGGAGAATGACTTCCGGACGGCTTCGAGGAGATTCTGGTCCACCATCCGGCGGCTCAGGAGGGGAAAGCAGTGCTCCGTCAACACTGTGTACAGTGGGGATGGGGGGCTGCTGACCTCGACTCGAGACGTTGTGAGGCGGTGGAGGGAATACTTCGAAGACCTCCTCAATCCCACCAACACGTCTTCTGATGAGGAAGCAGAGTCTGGGGTAGCTGGTGCTGGCTCGCCTATCTCTGGGGCTGAGGTCGCTGAGGTGGTTAAAAATCTCCTTGGTGGCAAGGCCCCGGGGGTGGATGAGGTCCGCCCAGAGTTCCTTAAGGCTCTGGATGCCGTAGGGCTGTCTTGGTTGACACGCCTCTGCGGCATCGCGTGGACATCGGGGACAGTCCCCCTGGACTGGCAGACTGGGGTGGTGGTCCCCCTCTTCAAAAAGGGGGACCGGAGGGTGTGCTCCAACTACAGGGGGATCACACTCCTCAGCCTCCCCGGTAAGGTCTATTCAGGGGTGCTGCAGAGGAGGGTCCGTCAGATAGTCGAACCTCGAATTGAGGAGGAGCAGTGTGGTTTTCGTCCCGGTCGTGGAACAGTGGACCAGCTATACACCCTCTTTGGGGTCCTCGAGGGGGCATGGGAGTTTGCCCAACCAATCTACATGTGTTTTGTGGATTTGGAGAAGGCATTTGACCGTGTTCCCCGGGGACTCCTGTGGGGGGTACTCCGGGAGTATGGAGTGCCGGACTCGCTTGTAAGAGCTGTCCGGTCCCTGTACGACCGGTGTCAGAGCTTGGTCCGCATTGCCGGCAGTAAATCAGAATCGTTTCCAGTGCGGGTTGGACTCCGCCAAGGCTGTCCTTTGTCACCGATTCTGTTCATAACTTTTATGGACAGAATTTCTAGGCGCAGCCGAGGTGTCGAGGGGATCCGGTTCGGTGGCCTCAGGATTGGGTCTCTGCTCTTTGCGGATGACGTGGTTCTGTTGGCTTCATCGGGACGTGATCTTCAGCTCGCACTGGAGCGATTCGCAGCCGAGTGTGAAGCGGCTGGGATGAGAATCAGCACCTCCAAATCCGAGACCATGGTCCTCAGCCGGAAAAGGGTGGAGTGCTCTCTCCGGGTCTGCGATGGGGTCCTGCCCCAAGTGGAGGAGTTTACATATCTCGGGGTCTTGTTCACGAGTGAGGGAAGGATGGAGCGAGAGATCGACAGGCGGATCGGTGCGGCGTCCGCAGTGATGCGGGCTCTGCATCGGTCTGTCGTGGTGAAGAGAGAGCTGAGCCGAAAGGCAAAGCTCTCGATTTACCGGTCGATCTACGTTCCTACCCTCACCTATGGTCATGAGCTGTGGGTAATGACCGAAAGAACGAGATCTCGAATACAAGCGGCCGAAATGAGTTTCCTCCGCAGGGTGGCCGGGCTCTCCCTTAGAGATAGGGTGAGAAGCTCGGTGATCCGGGAGGGGCTCAGAGTAGAGCCGCTTCTCCTCCACATCGAGAGGAGCCAGATGAGGTGGCTCGGGCATCTGGTTAGGATGCCTCCTGGACGCCTCCCTGGTGAGGTGTTCCGGGCACGTCCCACCGGCAGACCCAGGACACGCTGGACAGACTACATCTCTCGGCTGGCCTGGGAACGCCTCGGGATCCCTTCGGATGAGCTGGTGAATGTGGCCGGGGAGAGGGAAGTCTGGGTTTCCCTGCTTAGGCAGCTGCCCCCGCGACCCGACTCCGGATAAGCGGAAGAGAATGGATGGATGGATGGATGGTTGAAGTTTGGTGTTAGAAGTGAGATTCATGATGTGATTAAGAATCTAACCTCATGATGCACAAGTCTACTGCTGTTACACCCAAAGAAACATCAGGTCATCTTGGTTGAGCCTCAATTGCTGATGCAATTCCAGACCTATGAGGCAGATGACAAAGAGACACAATTTTCTTTGGGTTTGTCAGGGTCTGGTAAGGTAAAACTCCTTGTACAGTTAGTGTCAATGTTGGCAAATGTCCCAATAATAAGGGGCACCATAACAGTGCAGTACTTGGCTAAGGTTGAGAAAACATCAAATGCCAGTATGTGACAAACTGGCAGTGAGAATGGGCTGAGTGAAATCCAGAGTGTGAAAGACATTCAGGAAGATTAATCAGAACAGGTTTGCTGCTATACTGTGCACCAGCACCTGCAAAAATGCAACCGTCAAGCAAGAATCATGGTATCAAAATCTCCATGATCATTGAAAAACTCACTATTTGCAAATGATGCAATCTGGAAAAAAGTCGTGTGGAGAGATGAAGTTGAAATAAAACAGTTGGAAAAAAAAAAAGATGCAGAGCTATAAAACATGGCGACTGGATTGATTATGCTCTAGGCTCCTTTTTGCAGCCAGTGGCATGAAGAAGAATGGTTTCAATTAAAATACCAGCAATTTCTGAAAGTACATATCATACCGCCTTTAAAAAAATCTGGAGATAAAAATAAATAAATAAATAAATAAATAAATAAATAAATAAATAAATAAATAAATAAATAAATAAAGACTATGGCTTCCACAACACAGCAGCATTTGATATGGATCAGTTCAAGAAGAGTAAGCTGAAGGTTTTGCCACGCGCCTTACATACCTAACCTTAAAAATAGCTACCACAAAACTTAAGAGAACCAGAAGTCTTATAGAAAAGTGAACAAAAATTCCCTACACATGAAGTGAAAGACTCTTAACTGGCTAAAAAAATTATGCTGTGGTACTTTTTGCCATAGTGCAACTTTTGCTTGGGACTTCTATTTCTTTTCAACGCAATGATAATTTTCTCCTAAATAATAAAGTCATTATTATTTAAGGCATGGAAAGTCTTTAGGTCTTTCAATGCCAGTGTCTGAGTGTGAGTACTTTTCAAACATGTAAATTCACAGGTGTGTGAGCCTGTGCAAATGCATACAGTGTGAACCCATGTGTGTAAGCATCTATTCAGGCAGCAGTCTGTGCATACAGTGTGTACAGCTGCAAACAAGTCTCAGTAGGGTTGCAAAGGGGCCCAGCTCTGCAGGCAGTGCTGGTCTGATCAAAAGATCCCCAGGTCTCTGGAATACACAGCTCAGGCTTTATGTCTGTTGACTGCTAGATTAGCATGCTGACAACAAACATCACTATACAAATAGATGGATAATAATAATAAAAAAAAAAACATTCTTAAGAAGAGTCAGAGCTCCCACCCACTCTCCTCACAACCAATATGTTAAATTATGACAATGTTGTTACAGCTCCACATACAGACACAAAAGGGAGACAAAGCAAAGGAGAGAAATAGAGGGAGACAGAAAGAATCTTCTTTGGTGGAAAAAGCAGTGTTAGTCACAGGATCTCAGATACATATCAAATATCATAAGAGGAAATGTTGAGCATTTGTTTTCAGTCTTCTAAGCTGATTATAGTAACATATCATTCACTAATGTGCAGCAGACTACATAGCACACACACACACACAATGAAGTGTGTTTCTGCTTTTGATGAATCACTTAATCATATAATAATGAAAAAGTTCTTCAGTGCTTTAATAACAGCATGAGCTTGTGTGTAACCTGTGACCTGTTAATAATAATAACTTACCCTCATCGTAATAAACCATTCAGACTGCAGGTGCACTAAGTTCAGCGGGTTTTGGTCCATGATTTTCTGTTACTCTTTTCCAGGAAGAAAGTAGTTAAGTTATCCTCCATGTTCTCTGTCTTTTTTGAGTCATTTTATGGTTTTGAATGTGTTCATATGTTGTCTTAAATAAATAAATGTATTAAAAGCACCAGTATTATGAAATTAGATAACAAAACGCTGTTTACTTTGAGAAGAGCATTGTGAAACATCTGGAAATAAACATACCTCTGCAGACTGGCTTAATACTATTCTGTGAAGCATCACAAAGTTTAACAAAATTAAGAAAAAACTGTATAGAGACATTTTTATATTTCCTTTGCCATCTTCTTTCTGTCCACAAGAAATATTGTGTTCTTTTATAATTTTGACATCTTTGAAAGATTTAATAGGCTGAGATTTTCTTCATAAATCTACATTTATATGGCAGCCTATTGGATAATCAATTTTAAGAAATAACTTAAACGTTTAGTGAAATCAAATCAAAGGAAAACAACAGTAGAACTCGGGACTATGTTTAATAAAGAAATAACATTTCCACATGGACAATGTGAAGGGAATTCAAGGGATTGAACAGCTGTGTAGCCAAGAAAACCACTAATCAGTGAGGCTAACCAGAGAAAAGGGCTTTCATTTGCTGGGGAACATAAAGATTGGACTCTGGAGCAATGGAAAAAGGTCATGTGGTCTGATGAGTCCAAATTCACCCTGTTCCACGGTGATGGGAGCATGAGGGTAAGAAGAGAGCCGGATAAAGAGATGCAGCCATCATGCCTAGTGCCTACTGTGCAAGCCTGTGGGGGCAGTCTATGATCTGGTGTTGCTGCAGTTAGTCAGGTCTAGGTTCAGTAACATTATGTGCCCAAAGAATGAAGTCAGCTGACCTGAATATTTTGAATGGTTTTAAATGGATATTTTTCTTCCTTGATGGCCATATTCTAGAATCAGACTGTGAAAGAGGGGTTCAGGGCGCATGAAACATCATCTTCACATGTAGATTGTCCACCACAATCCAAACCTTAACCCCAGTGAGAATCTTCAGGATGTGTTGGAAAAGGCTTTAAGCAGTGGTCAGACTCTCCCATGATCACCACAAGATCTTGGAGAAAAATTAATGCAACACTAGATGGATATAAATGTGACATTGCAGAAGCTTATTGAAACAATGCCACAGTGCTGCTGTAATCAAAGCTAAAGGCGGTCGTACAAAATATTAGTGTGTGAACTTTTTTTTTGGGGGGGGGGGCAACTTTTTATTTTGGCCAGGCAGGATGCACACACACACACACATACATACATCAAATTTAAAACACTTGAATGAATCAAATAATTTTCCTGGTATAATGCAAAATCCTGCTGGGGGAACACTGCATCTCTCACCCTTATCACCTAACAGACAGGTTACTCCAGGACATCCTCTGATGGTCATAATATTGTCTCTGTCACCTGTTGCTGTCAAAACAACTGCAAGACTCAACATAAAAAAGGGGATTCTGCATGAAAAATAATCTCAATCTTCTTCTTTCGTCATTTCATTATCTTTTATGTTTGGGTTGTGTTTTTTTTTGTCATAGCACCAGCGTTAGACTGATTGCTGCATTATTTCCTGCTGCATTCTCCTGGTTGAAAAAAAACATCTAAAGGCTTTGCAAATTGACATCGATACTGTAAATGTGGGAATATGAAAGCTGTTTTAGGAAAAACTTGACCCTGTCCATAAGGTTTGATCTCACTCTCATATTAACAGCCTCAAAACATTTCTCTGCCCTTCAAGAAACTCTATTGAAATATGAAATGTATTTGAATTAAAAAAAAAAAAATGCTGTCATGTGCTAAAGCTTACTCCAGGGTTTTAAATATGTATTTTGCAGGTTGTTGGGGTTTTAATGTGATTCAGCAGAGTGGCTTGATGAGAGAAGTGTTTGTTGGCTTTCTTCCTATTACTGTGGATTATGGCTCATCCACATGCTTTCATTAGAGTGGACCTTTGAGTTTTGATCTGAACATGGATTATGGGATATCTACCACTGTCACCCTCTGACCTGAGTAACATCCCTACTTGCTTTAATGCTGGGATGAGTGCAACAGAGGTCATGGGAGAACACAAGTAGGCCCTCCCTTTGAGTGAGTATGCAACAGTCATAAAAATCACCTTATATCTGCCACCAAACAAGCAGCTTTTTGATTCTCACTAATTATGAAATAGTTAAACATTCTGTGCGTGTTTCTCTCCTTCGCTTGAGTTGAGCTGCTGCACAGCCGCAGCCCTCCACCGGCTCTCAGATGAGGCTCGTCAATTAGAGCTCAGGCCAAAGCGCGGCATGTTAATGCGCTGTAAAATATTCCTCCTCCAGCGCTAATTAGGTGCTAGCTGTGGTCGAGTAGCACTGTTCACCGTGCGAGAGCAGCCTGTGCTGCATAGCAGTCCCCCAGTATCGTTTGGCTGACCAAAGCAGCCGCGATAACAGGGAATTATTTTAATTAACCGGTGCCGCCTTCTGCAGCTAATGAGCCTAGTTGAAACCAATCCGACATCTTGCTGCGGCATGCATGGTTGTGAGTCCAGAGGATCTTATGCTTGCACAAAGTAAATCTGGGGATACATATATTATAAGGTGAATGTATAGGAACACTATGCATAGATAAGTATTTTGAATAGTGCCTGTTCAATACTGACACTAGTTTGCTTTCAAGTTTTTAAGGGATGACTTCTATGAGTGCATAAATGCATGACCAAGATGGGTGGTAACAACCATGACATACACCGAGTGTACTAAACAGAGGGGACAATAGTCTTGAGATCCTTGAATCTTTTAGTCTTCATACAGGATAATACATTTCCTGTGTAAATGTGGGAGAGGGACATTTTTTTTATTCTCTTCAACTGAGTCAGAGTGAGAAAAGAGGAGGCTTTGAAACTCTGCCTGGTCTCCTGCACAGCAGAGGAGGGAAAAAAAACAAGCAAGCTGGCCCTCATCACTGTTATTCCCCTTCAGCTGTGTAACAGCGACATTTGCTCCAGGCATTCATCTCTACCTCCGCATGCAGCCACCTGCATTCTGAGAATCTTCCCCTGAAAAACTATCTAAGCCACATGCAGGTGCCATGCTTTGCATTTCTGGGATCTGCTGCATATGATTAGGTTGGCTTGTGTTGTACGTAGGCACAGGTGTTAAAGAGAGTCCAGGTTGGTAATGGCACAGACTTGCATTATTGTGCTAGGAGAGTGTGAGATGTGCATGAGTAAATGCTGCATCTTTTAATTCCTTACACCTGGAGTTGTGGCCTCTACATCTTGGGTGCTGACACAGATGATCAGATGGTACCATGCTGATGAGGTAATCAGCACAAAGATCCTAAGTGAAGTGAACAACACAGTTAACAAATAGTTCTGAGACACTATGCAATGCCCCAGTGTCTATTCAAGCACACACAGATGTCTGACCTCAAATCAGTGACCTGGGCCTGTGGTGAATCACTGCTGCAAGTGCAGAGGCTCTCATTACCTTTACGTAGGAGCTGAACTTTAAATTAGTCAGTAAGGCATATTCATTAGCCTAGCTGAATTTACCTTCTCTTACTCACTAATGCGCAATACCACACTTCATCTGCACATCACACATTTTACGTCATACTTAGCCTCTCATCTAAAACCAAGCTATGCTGGCAGCAGCAGTCAAGGTCATTTGATGATAGCTGGAGGTGTATGTGATGTGAATTCACTCACTGGATTGATTCTTCCTGTACGTCCTAATGATCAAACCCTGGTGGATTTAGAGGATAGTCAGGCGCCTTAATGAGAATGTGGAGGATAGTGGGGAACAAGGAAATGAGATAGTGTAGATACACATTGTTACAGTAGAGAGAGCCAAATGAGAGGTTGTTTCATAGTTTGAACTGCAGATCATGTTCGCAGAGAGAGGGATAACCTAACTTATCAATATAAATTTCACAGGCTTGCCGTCAAATGTCAATGACTTCTCACACTTTTTCACTTTTAAGCTGATATATGTGATTAATAAACATTTTCAAGATCAAGATTTTTGGAAGAAACCCTGATATATTTAGAATGACACTGAGCCATAACATTAAAACAACCAACAGGCCAAGGGATCAAGAAAGTATCTATCTATCTATCTATCTATCTATCTATCTATCTATCTATCTATCTATCTGTCTGTCTGTCTGTCTGTCTGTCTGTCTGTCTGTCTGTCTGTCTGTCTGTCTGTCTGTCTGTCTGTCTGTCTGTCTGTCTGTCTATCTATCTATCTATCTATCTATCTATCTAGCTAGCTAGCTAGCTAGCTAGCTAGCTATCTATCTTTTAGCAATAAAAATGGTTTATAATCAACAAATAATATCCAGTACAACAAATGTTATATATTAGGGAATTAACTCAAGAAGGTGAAATTAAATTAATATGTAAATAAATGATTAACTCTGCCCTCAGCGTTTGTTTGTGAACAGTACATATTTGCATTTTGCCACCTACATATCCTCCAAACATGTGTTAACTCATGTTTAACCTCTTCAAGCATGACTACTAGCAGACAATTATGAAACAGCTTAACAGGGTAGGCTGTTCTCAGTGGGCTAAATTAGTGCATACTCTGCGAGAAGTGAGAACTTTGTTCTTGTTCTGGAGTCTGCAAAAGCAAGAAAAAAGTTTGTATTGGTCTGGTCACTTCATACTAGAAGAAGCTTTGTTATCTATGGGGTGGGATAACTGCAGTGGGGGGATTTCTGTGTTTTTATGTGCAATGACTGGCTTACTGGCTTATTTCATATTTAACGAGAAACTTCGTCCATGGCATGGCGAGACTGTGTGCGTTGCGTTATCCCATGTGTTGTATACATTTACATACTTTCTCAGCACCTCAGTCAGCTGTTCATTAAAACTATTCGTCCTTGCATTATTCAGCCTCGCATTAGGGGAAATGCAGAAGCCACAACTTTCACTTCATTCTTTTTCACATTAACAAAACCCACCTCAAATGTCCAACCAATCACACAATACTTCTCGGAGCCCCATGAAAATAAAGTTCTGCTTACCTGATGTGTCGAGAACAAGATGCAAGCTTTCCTTTTTCAAATCTGCGCGAGCAAAATTACATCGTTTTGTTCTCTCGGCTTTGAGAACAACAAAAAAGTTCTTGCTTCTTGCTGATTATGTAACAGCCTTCAGTCGACTTGGTAGTTATACACCTGCCGAGGCTGACTTGTTGTTGGTGCCTCTCCACTGTGAAAATGAAATATTAATTTTCAAGTAGACTCAATCTCATGAAATTGATCACATATTTGAAGTTTTAAGATTTCTATTCTCATTGGAAAAAGTGACATTTGCCAGGGACAAACAGACAGACAGACAGACATTATTACTTCTGCCTCGGCAGAGGTAATATGTCTGTGTGTCTGTTAGACGGATTTTGATTAAAGTTTTGGGAAATCGGTGATATATAGATTTACAATAAAGAACAACTGATCAGATTTTGAGGGTGATCTGGATCACCGTCTGGATCCAGGAATTTTTTTTTGAACACGTGAACCTCCAAAATTTCAATACCATAGCACAGCAAGAGGGAGTCATTTTGACACCATGCCGATGCAACATAAAAATGTTAAAGGTGGCGTTTACAGAGACCATTTACCCCCTTTGAATCTTTTTTGTACCACTAAGAAGTAAACACATCTTCAATAAATAAATAATAGATTAGCATGTGAGATTACTTTACATAGAAAATATCAAATACTTCATAGCTTACCACATTCCCTTATCAGCTAACATAACAAAATTAAAGAAAAAAAATTTTGATTTATATTTTTATCAATTGTTTGAGAGAGAACAATTAGAAAAAAGACAATATAACAATATAATGCTAAAGTAATGAAACAGAGCACGGATGTCAGCTCTTCGTGTAGTTGACAGCTCGATAATGAATGCATGCCTGGTCATTCTGGCATTGATGCAGCTCTGGTAGAGGATCCATGCATTCAGTGTAACAATCTCCAAAATGTTATAAAACACCACAGCAGGCCATCTTTTAGTTGTAGCTCAAGATAAAAACTGCCTCGGTGTCTTGTCAAGGATGTCTATTCCTAACTTGGGCCTATTGAAGTGAGAGGAGCTGATCATTTCTCTCCGATTTGAGTCTGTCTCGTTCATTTGTTGGAGCATAACCAAAGCTTATTCTGCATTCATTCTTCTGCTTCTGTTAATTTCTTTTATTATGTTTTCATCTACGTTAGTTTGTCTATCTATTAGCAAAATAACTCAAGCAGTTATTGACAGATTACGATTGAATTTCAGGAAATGTCAGAAATGGAATAAAGGAACAAGTAATTACATTTTGGAGGTGATTTAGATCACGTCCCGATCCAGGAGTTTTTTTTTTAAAATGATTCTTTACTATTGGGAGATAGGGATAATTTTGCATTTACAGCTTCTACCTCAACAGATAATACTCAGAATCACTGGCAAAAAAAAATATTCAAAACGACATCATGGTAGATGTTATAATCTCAGATTGTTTGACCCGCATCATGTTGATATTCTAGATCTGGTTATCCAGTAGGTTCAAAATATAGGGGGTACTGGGTGGGCTGTTGGGCCTTTTGAGGTTTTTCTAAGGTGAATGACTCTATTGCTTGGTGGAGGCCTCTCTCTCTGAGTGCTTCTAGTTGATGATGAAATAATAAAGTACAATATATATATGGAGATAACCACTGGCCCAGAGGAATATATTTGTGCTGCTGACTGCACCATTGATGTAATTAGTCCACAATGTGATTGGTCAAAGCCATTGTGGTGGTATACAGAGGACCTGCCCAGCTACAGGATGGTGGTGGTAATATTATGACTAGCTGCTGTACATGACCAAAAAAAAAACCCAAAGAAACAAAAAAACAAATAATCCCCCCCATCCAAGCCAAAGGCAAGATAATATGAAGCAGTGTTTACAGCTTATTCACAGTCTGAGCCTTTTCTCCTTTTCCTTGAATTTTCTTTGTTTTTTTTTTTTTTTTTTGTTTTTTTTGTTGTTGTTTTTGTTTGTTTTTTTTTTTCCAAAATGCAGATTCAGCCATATTTTGGTGTGGAAATTAAACTATTTGCTGGATTGTGTGCAGTCACTTGTGATCAAAATGTATTATGGGTGATCTTATGGCAGTACGCTTCTTATGTGTTACTGTTCATGATTTCTAACCAGTCAAAATGAAATCTTGTAATAAATGACAGCTATAACTTTCTCTCTACAATTCAGACAAATGGTGTGTTAAAAGACAAGCACTGACTTTCCTTTTTTATTCATTCAACATTTCTAAATCCACTGAATAAATCTTGGGTGAATTGATGTGATTTGTTTCACTCTTGATATTAAAACAAAACAACAAAAGAATAATAGATTAAATGACAGCAACAACTCCTGTAAACGTGTATTGATAATGATAATTTTTTGTTATTACTGCAGTCATGAAATAATCTCCAATATTTAAATTATCAGCACATTTCTTTAGAGACTGCTAAAAGTAGAGCAATGCTGAACATCATAACAGGTTATGCATTTATAAAATTCTACATTATGTTTTATATATATATATATATATATATATATATATATAGTCAATTCTGAAAAAAGACAGAATCAGAAGAGGAAGTATTGTATGAGCAAAAAGAAACACAATCTCCAAACATAAAAATGATGGAGATCTGTGGTATTTCCCAGTTTGGACCCCCATAAATCAGATTTTTCTGGTTACATGGACATGAGTCCCTTTTGTAGCCAGAAACTCATTTTGGATTTAAACACGTCTTTGCCTGCTATGATTGAGAACTGTATGCATGTGCGTGACAGTAAAAATGGCATTAATGAGTTCCCAAACCAGCACCAAGCGATGCTGGAATTAGCGCCTTTCACACCCTTGCCTCCTCCTCCGCCTCCACCCTGCAGACTCCATATTCTCTCAACCCTGCGACTGGCTTTATTAAAACCTGGACATGAAGCAGACTTGAAAAATGAACAGAACTCAATCTCAGCTTTAGACTGATGCAGTCTGGGGTTGTGTGCTCTGGAAGAGCAAAGGGAAATGACCTATGCAATATATTGTTGTCTTTACCTACAGTGCAGCCTTTTTTACACACATGTAGAGTTTGAGTGTGGGCTGTGCTCACACTCATGCAGTCCTACACATACACATCCACATGGCAAGCATTGGAGCAATTATGGGAACAGTCTTTCATCTAAGACATAGAAGCAGACAGTAAACAGGTTTATAACATTTTCTGCACTTGATTAAAAAAACAAAAACAAAACAAAACAAAAAAAACCTAAGAAGCAACGAATGCTCTGATTCACCAGTTTACAAGTGAACACACAGTTGGCTATGTGCAAAATAATGGAGGAGTTATGAAAATGCTACATTGTTAATAAGGTAAATCAGCATAATCTCCGGGTGCCTCCAGCCAACTCACACAGTGGCCCTACCAGAAAACTGTGCTTAGAGAAGTAAAGCAAATACTGTGCTGCTTTTTATCAAAGGGCCCCTGCTGCCTCTAACTGGTTTTAATGAGGAATTAGCTGAAAAAGATAAATAAACAAATTCTGATTTACTATTCACTCGCTCCACTGTTCCCACACCCATCAAAGGCCTGAGCAGATCTGAGTGATGGGAGCTTTCTTTGCTCATTGCCTGAGCTGTAAAATCTTATTGGCTCATTGCAGCTCATGCTTTGCTGGGTTCTCATTGATTTCTTTTTTGTTAAGGTCTACAATACTTACAGCCTTTGACCAACCAACTTATTAGTTGTGGCTCACAGAACAGCAGGGAGTATGTGTTCCTTGTCATTAACGTGCTTTACTAGGTCATTAGCAGAAGAGTGGAGCTGCAGCAGATTGGAGAACGATGCATATAGACACACACACACACACGCACACACACACACACACACACATTGACTGAATAAGCGTGGGTGGGTCAGCACTGACTTCTGCCCATGGCATTGCTCCAGAGATGATTAAAGCCAGTGGTGACAGACAAACATGCATGTGAGAGCAGAAACAAACATACAAGTAAACACATACGCACCCACATGCCAAAGCTAAGATGAAATCTGCACAGCAGTGCTGCTACACACACAACTGACTTAACAACTTTTGATCAGCTTTCAGGAGAAAGCTGGTCCACAAAATAAGGCTTACAAGCAGTAGCAGTAGTTGAGCATATTCTGTGTAATGGAGAGAGATCACAGATACTTTCCCAGAAACTGTACAACACAGCGTTCAATTCAGACAACAAATTAACATATTAAAATAAAATCCGAGACTAATCTGCTAGCTGTTAATCTGCTGCCCCCTACACACACACACACACACACACACACACACAGCTGGGCACATTAGCTTTCTTGTGACCCTTCCAGCCAAAGAAAAAAAAAGCAAGCCTGCGGCAAAGTGACCTTCGGGGGATGGGAGGAGGCCAGGGGAATTCTCTGACACCACTGATCTCCAACGTGTTCAGTCTCAGCTCAGGCAAAGCTCTGATCTGAAGCAGCCAATGCTGATTGACAGGGGAGATGGAGTGAATTCTAACAATGTTTTGCTGTGAGAGAGATCATTTGACTTGAGACTGACAAGTCTGCTAATGGCTTTTGGCAAATTAACCCTTAAAAAAATGTCATCAAGGAAGATCTGAGGTGAAAAAAAGATCTTATAAGTGATTAAAGAGAGAGGATGCACACAGGAGAGGGCTGATCAAAATGTAGCTCTATGTTTTTGTAGAATTACCCTGATAATTGAACTCTTTACAGTCTTGTGTATAAAATGATGAGAATTACTGACCCAGAGAGCAAAGACAGCATAATTAAGGGTTTGCTGTTTATTTTTTCCCCTCAGTCTCACCACTGCAGCTATATCAAATTATGTGGCTATAGCTCTTGGCGACACTTGAGAGACCTCTGATGCCCCAGTATCATCTCTGGACCCTGTCAGTGTCAGCGATTCTGCACAGAGCCCTGCTCAGCATGCCACATAAACAGACTATAAACTAATATAAAGTTTTTTAAAAGACAGACAGGTAAAGGCCTCAACAAACCATCAGTGCTTTAAAATGCAGGCACCAGCTTTTGCTGCAGCCTCATTGGCCAGTAATAATAATAATATTAATAATAATAATAATAATAATAATAATGATGATGATGATGATGAGATAAAACTGTTGTTGAAAGCAAAAAATAATAAATAAATAAACAAATATTCAAAACAAAGTCTATGCAAAACCATCACACTGTTTCTGCACCTTTATGGTCCTAATATTAAATTTTGTAAATATCAATTACCATATTTCTTGCACATTTTCTTGAGAGAACGGGCTGAGCATAGATCTGAATGGTGCAATATTTGCTGACTCCTCAAGGTTCTACATGATGGCGATATATATACGTCTTACATGGCATTTGAGAACAAACAGTTCTGTTGGCTTGCTGAGAGAAATTCTAATATGACATAACAGCCAGCCGGTGGGAGGTAGATTAATTGAAATCACACTCATTAAGGCTCAATAGATGTACGATTTACTTTTGGTCCACTTAGCTGCATTTTGATTCCCTTTTTATCTTTTTTAGAATACTTTTTATACATAAGTGCAACTGCACCATCCAGTCCAATTACACAGAAATATCCTCTCTAACACTTAATTTGACATGTTCCTTTCACATTTGTCCATATAGCTTATACAAACTTTATAATAGACTTTGCCACCTATGTGTTCTGAACAATAGCCCAACATAACCAACAAGAAAAATAATCAGGTGATGTCTAGACATAGATCATTTACAAATCAAATAAAGATATGATGAATAACTACAGACAGCGGTGACTGTCTGCTTAAGACAATAAACTACTTTTATAAATTATGACTTTGAAGTCTTGGTTTTGAATTACTCTTCTTTTCCAAATTTCCGATCTGGGATTCAACATTATACTGTTGTAATAAAGTTACTCTTTCAGCGATGTTGCTAATGTGTTTGCATAAATAATAAACAAAAACATCTGTCATGAAATGGTATATAAAATATGATCAATAAAAACAAGCAGCTGGTTAGCACCAACACTGACACTAAACACATTCAGGAACAAATGCACAATTTCCGTTTTCCTCTCTGTTATTGTCTTTTCCATAAAACACACAGTCAAACTCTGCATAAGCACAGATTCAGGCACTGTGATCTCTTAAGCATGTTGACTGGGTCAGAGAACAAACAGAAGACAGAGCCAGAAAAGAACCGAGCAGAGGTTCAGTATGTGTGAATCCTGAGAGCATAACATGTCATCTTAACTGATATTTGCCTAAATGTCTGTATACCTTCGTAAATGTACATGTGTCTGTGAAAGTGAAGGTGGGGTGAATGCGTGGGGGGCACCGAGGCACACTTGATGTCTTTATTCTGTCATCTGACTTGCTGAGAATAAAGCAGGTGCTTACACGGCTCAGCACTTCTCAACAACAGTGCCAGCACCAGGAGCAGCCACACATCCAGTATTAATCACCTTATTCCCGATTTACAACCATGCCAGTGCAAACACACACACATACACAAATCCAGAGACACACTAGGGGCACCACAATTGCCTGCAGGGAAATAGGGGGCTAATCTGACAGTGATCTAGTGACTCTGGAGAGAAACCCGTTACACAGAGGAGTGTCGCTGGCTTAGTGGATAGGAATGTGTGCAAGTGTGTGTGTGTGTGTGTTTCTGTCTTAAAGTACTATGGGCGACAAAATTTGGACTTAAAATCTTTAAAGTGGGCTTTCTTTCACAAAAAAACAAGCCAAAATTCAAACTATGTGATGCACCCCCTATCAATGACTAAAACGGCATCCATCTTGCATCCTACATGTACTGTGAACTCTCTCCAACCAGCAAAAGACAGTCTTATCTTGACTCTTGTTTGGTCTTTTTCTCTTTTTCTTTCTTCCTCCAATGTCTTCTTGCATTTCTTTGATGAATCAGTCATGGTGTATGTTTAAAACGGCTGGTGTGTTTATACCGTATCTCTAATGTGTGAAGCAAAATGTGGTTTCAATGTCAAAAGGCATCCCAGATGAAAAGTTGTATAGTGTGGTTTCTCAGTCTGGGGATGCTGCTGGGAAGCAACAGCTCTAAAAATGCACATAATAGATGTCACTGCACCATCAAACAAGTCCAGAGTTTTAAGGTCGGAAAGTTAAATAATGGGTCTTTAAAAGATTATGTATTGGTATTTGGGTTATGTTATAGAAACATTGATGGTAACTGATGGTATTAATTCTTAAATCAAAAATAAAAGTACAGTTTAAAAAAAATATGTACATAAGATAGTTCCTGACTAAAATCAGAATGTAATATACCTGAATAATGTCAGTCCAGTGGGCAGTTTTTCCATATTTCACAAAAGGAATAAAGAGCTGACTCTGCCATCAGTGACCAATCAGCTGACCACGTAGTCCAGATGGGGTCTGGAAATAAGCATAATTACATAATGAAATATGTTTATAATCAGTAGGCTTGCATTTGCTTATTAGATCTGAATACAAAGTGCATGTTGGGAGGATGTCATTAGCTAAATTTTATTTGCTGGGCTATTATTGGACAAATTTGACTTTTTGTCTAATTGTGGTGTTAGATGAGGCATCACTGGTTCATTAAAATGATCAGCCCAGTTGCCATTATTAAGCTTTGCCATTTTATATTTCTAGAAACCACTCATGTAATCACACCGCTTGCCAGCCGCATGAGCCGGTGTCACTCCCACCTCATTGCACAGTTGTAGTTATTATACAGAGAAATCATGAGGATGAAAAGGAGGATGGAGCAGATATGTGGACAAAACTAAAGCAACAAACACTGGACTCTCCTGGGAATTATCAGATCATCCCACACATATCGAGGGATAAGGAGAACAAATGTTCCCGGGCCCACATGTCATATAAAAAAGACTGGACCCTGCCACAGCTCCATTAGAATCCTCTGAGCTTCTATTGTTAGAAGCCAATTCCCTTAAGATGCTATGAAAACAGGCCCGAATAAACAGCTCAACCTTTAGAAAATATGTCCCCTTTTTCTCTGAAGTTGAAGTGGGATGCTGTAGATCAGATTTGAATGGAATCCAGAGCGAGAGACTCCAGGAATTTAGAGATGGAAAACATTTGTATCAGGAAGCAGCGTTGGCTCAGTTCGAATGAGGTATTATAAGACAAATTAATAATAATAATTTTGTCTACTTGTTTTTATGCATTTTTCAGATAGCATGTGAAAAAATACACAGGTGAACACATTAAGCTGAAACTAGTCACTCGATAAGATGGAAAAGTCTGACAATGCTTTAATGGACCACAAGTTATCATGTAGTCTTTATGGGCTGCTTTTCACAATTTATGACATGTTTAGCTGTTTGACAAAAGAAGCAAAAAATAGTTTAAAGAGAGCAGCTTAACTGGTTGTATTAAAATACACTTATGATTTAGTGTTTCTTGCAAAAAGATGCACAAGCAAAGTGCACTGGCCTAATTGAGTCAAGTGAAGACACACTAAAATCCTTCAACCTGCAACCGCATTATCTGGGTTGTTTACGAAAAACATTTTTCTCTTCCTCTGAAGAAACTATATATACTCTGCTAATGTTCCTCCAGGTTTAAGAAAAATATATATTGTTTGTATGTCTTAAGAATGACGATGCCGTGGGGACTTGTAAGGACTTATGAATCCATCCTGTAGCATCAGATAGACAAAAGTCCTATAAGTTGTGAGTGGTGACTTTCATGGATAGGACATGTTTTATTGTAAATCTCACAGAAGCTGTATTGGATTGAAATCTGCTGACCTTTTGTCTTGTTTAAAAAAAAACAATCCCAGAAACCTTTCTTCAGTGTGGCTGGATGCATTATCTTCCTGAGAGAAGCCACTAAAATTAGGTTAAACGTCATAAAGAGATGCTCTTTGGAAGGCCAGCAACCATTAGATAGGTGATGAAATAACACACACACTGAATCCCAAAGGCAGAAAAAACAGCAAAATGTAAATAAATAAAAAAAATAAATAGATGATCATGTCACAGGTTATCCAGTTTTTCTTCTTTGACCTCTTTTTGTAAGTGAAATTATTCTCTTATGTGTGAATCTGTGAGCTCGTTACAAGAAGCTTGGGATATGTGAAACAGAATGGGATGCCATCACCAATAAAATGATTTCATCACATGTTTTCCTGTTGTCAAGATGTAAAGAAAAGAAAACCAATCCAAGTTTTCTCAACAGTGAAAACTTGCTGAAGATGCATTTACTGCATAGTGTGTCATGGTGATGCTTTAGTGGAGTTTACTGCTGAGGACAGGTCCTAATGCCATCTTTTGACAGTTGATTTAATCTCAGAACGCACACCAATCATTCAAACATTCACTTTTGTGTTACAGACAGCAACACGTCTCATGCCAAAGGTCCAAAAGCACAAAAACTGGGGCAGGTTGCTGTGACAGAATGTCTGTTAGGAAGACTGAAGCTGCATGGTACAAACTGAAAAATTGCTGAAGATATATTTACTGCATAGTGTTTGTCTAATATTTTAAGTCTCAGCAGTCATGTCTCAAGGTTGATCCTTGGTGGAGTTTTCTGGTGAGGACAGGTCCAAGTGCCATCTTTTGGCAGTCCTTCTATTCTTAAAATGCACACCAATCATTCACACATATATTCTTGTGTTACAGACAGGAACTTTTTCCATACCATGGGTCTAAAACACAGAAACTGGGACAGACTACTGTCACAGAATATGCATTAGTAAGATTGAAGCTGAAAGCTGCAAGACTTTTTTCTTTTGTTTGAAGAGGTTTCTGAGTGGGGTTACAGGATGTACAAGGATGCAGGATTTCCTGTCTATGGAGAGGATGAAAAACAAGATTTTTATTTAATCAAAATCAGTAGCATTAATCATCATAATTGCATATTTTGCTGCAGTGTTAAAATGTTGTCCATTATCACATAGCGGTTTGCACATGGCATTACTGATAGACACCTGCTCATCTTACTGAATATATCTGCTATATGTGGTCAAGTATATTTCAATCAAAATATTTGAGAAAAACAAGGTTTGTATGAACATCAGTGAGGCACATGTTCTGCAACAGACTGATTGTGTATATGTGTAAATTTTACAGTTCCCCTCTAAAAACCCCCAAACTCTCCTGGGATTAATTCTACATACCATAATGAGTTTACATAATAATTCTGTTTAGCTTATTGTTTGTCTCTAATTTTTACTGTAAGGTTATTGATAGATTTTGAAACAGATTTTAATATAATTATTAATATGAATGTTACTCTGTGCCATTCAAGAGTTTAGTTTTAGCACCTCAAACTGAATAAGTCATTACCAGTCTACTGGAAGTAAAATGAAAAATAAGCTTTTATTAATGTTTTTACATCCCTGTTCTGCTTTTCTACAGGATAAAATGTCTTAACTTAAAAGGGGGCAATAAAAAGTTCAACAATCTGTGGATGCTAAACATAGGTTTTTTGTTTGTTTTCTTCTGTAAGCCCTGATAGCCAGAGACTTCCAGAATGAATCCCACCTCTCAGTTCATGGCTGGAAGAGACTTTCAATCCCACACAACCTTGATAAGGATAAAGTGAAAGTGGGTGGACGAATGAAGTAACTAGCGATCAGGTGCAGTTTGAAAGCCAAGAAAAATAACCACGGCTGATTAGGGACGACTCTATTTTGAAAGACAGGGAGAGCATATTGAGGACATCTGGCGAACATACGAAGAATTCCAGATGAGAACAAATGTAAACACAAAGCTGAAAACAACAGGAAAGATGACAAATTAGAAGAAAACTCTCAATTACAGGTGAATGCTTTGAAATTATTTATTATATTCTCCCATGATGATTGTTTCTAAATACAGAAGTAATAGTTTCTTTAAAACCCCCCAAAATAAGTCACCAAAAATAGAAAATTATATAATTTTGATGACATTGAGAACAAACAAAATATTTACTGAAAAAATTAGGAAAGGAAAAAAATGAAGAAAAAAATTTGCACACTTTGTATTTCAGGTCTGAACTAACCTTGCAAAGAATTAAGGGTGAAGAAATACTCATAACCTTCAAAAGCAGATTTTCTCTGCATACAAAGCTTGTGAACTTGTGAGCCCAAGGCAACATAAGTGACAACAATGAATTCTGTATAAAAAATATTATTTGATGTTTCCCCAGACAACCAATAACTCTTGCATGCTATCAAAAGGTAAGCATTTCTTTCAAGAAATGAATGGAATTCCAACAAAGAAGAGCACTGGAGCTTCAAGTCTAAGAGAAAAGAAAAGAGGGACAACTAATTTTATATAAAGGCTTGGATATTTTAGATAAGTTTAAAGTTTGTATAACATTTAAATAGATTTTCATATTATGCTCCACATTGCTAAAAAAATTAATTTTAGAATTAAAGCAGAGATTTAAACAATTCTACAATGATCATAAACTATAACAAATGTGGGAAAAATATTTAGAAATGCATGCATGGGTTTCTGATAACAACTGTAAGAAGCCTCGAGTTTAATTAACAATATAAAACCACATCTTTTTAATATAGGTTTTGATAGCTTCTTTTTTTGTCTTCACAGGATTTGTGCTTGCAAACTATCTACAATAAAAGCCAGTGCACATCATTGATCAGGTAAAATCAGGATTTCTACTGATGGTATAATTTAAAAGTCACAGCTGGTCCATCAGTAAGTGTCTAACAGCAAGACAGAGAGGGGTTCATAAGGTGTCAAAAGACAAAAGAAAACACACCTTAAAGGTTCAAGATGATTTCAGACAACAGTGTTGGTTAACTTAACACAAAAAGTAAGGGAATGTATGTGCTCCTTTAAAGTCACACTATGTAACTTTCCAACCTTAAAACTCTGCATCCCAGACTCATTTGATGGCACAGTGACAAAATATATATATATCTCTAAAGCCATCACTGCCCAGCAGCATCCCAAGCCTGAGAGAGCACACTTCACAACTTTTGCTACTGGGACACCAAGTGACGTTGTAGCCCAGTTTCACTTTATGCACCCCGTCACACACTATCAAGTGGACATTAACACACTGGCCATTTTGAATTCTTACCAGGGCTCATTAAGCAAATAAATCTAAGAGGGTATTATCGGAGGAAGAGAGGAAAAGAAAGAGAGACAAGATAAGAGATAAGACAAGAGTCAACATAGGACTGACTTTTATTGCCTGGAGAGAGCTCAGAGCACAGGTAGGATGCAAGATGGATGGCAAATTAGCCATTGGGGTGCATCACTGAGAAAATCTGCCAAAGTTCTGTAGTGCCTCTTTAATAATACCAACTGGTGTTGCATTGTTCATCATTACAAAGTCTCATTAGTCACCTTCACAACAAGGTGTAATTTCTATTGATTGTACCAACAGGAGAATATTGCATTTTGGCACATTTTTGGGGGACTACCAACTCCTTTAGCTGCATTGCTCATTCCACTGAAGTGTAATAGGTTATACCTCAATTTAAAGGTGACTAATTGGGCTTTCCAACGATTGCACTCTTCTTTTTCTCACCTTTTAGAGTTATTGCCTCTGTAATAAATCAAGGCAGTTAGAAAGATAGGGCCACTACTTTGCATGAGACATCTGCTGGAATTTTACCTTCAGTGACTGATCACAGGATGAGTCCAGCAGTCGATTTTCTCTGTTACTGTTAAAACCTATACCAACCAACATTAAACTATAGCTACATTTTTTTTTCTAAACAAACAAAAAAGGAGTCTATTGTTGATGTTATTTCACAAAAATATCAGCAACACTCTAAATCTCAAAAACTTCAACAAAGCAAAGTTTCTGCTTTTGTTTGAGATGCCTCTGTGTTGGGGTCCTCTCCAGTGAGCAGAGGGTTGCTTTAGCAGTTGTGAGTTGCAGGAGTGAAGACTGCAGTTTGTGGGTATGCATCATATAGCAGCTCACTCTAGCTAGTCTTGGAGTTCCTGGGTGGTGGCCAGAAAGAGTGGCATCTCTGGATTTTTGTTGTTCTCCTGATAGATTTCAATGTTAATGTGAGCAAAGAGGAAAAAACCTGGAGGTACATGAATGGGAGCAACATTCTTCATGATCTGAACCAGAGTGGTGTTCTGTTGTTGGACTTCTTTGCTATTCATGGATTGTTGATAGATGGTAGAACGCCATCTTAGGTCAAATGTCAATGATCAATTTTGTGATTGCATCATCAGATCTGTGGTCATATGTTTTAGATGTTCAGGTAAAGGAAGGAGCAGAGCTGTCAGCTGATTACCACTTGGTGGTAAGTTGGATTTGGTGGAGGCTGCTGAACAGACCTGGTAAAGCAGCTCACAAGTATTGAATGGCCAAAAGGCCTGCAGCATCAGTAGCCGAAGATGCTAAAGATTAGTTCAGGCAGGAATTGAGGCTAACTGGAGGTTTGGGAGGAAAATCAGAGATCAGGTGAGAAGCACACACATCTCAAAGGAGCCTAATGTAGAGCTACTGCCTCCGTATTTAAAAGAGTAAGAGTCAGTGGTTCAGGCACCTCTGGGTCACCTCCTGTTTGAGGTTTTGCAAACAGGTCCTGCTCGAAGGAGACCATGCAGCAGACACCAGACTTCCACCAGGCGGAAGGATTATCTATAACCTATTTCTCCATATAATTAAACTATGGTGAAAGGTGGATTATTGCTGATATGAGGTTAAAGGGTGACAAACCAAATACATAAAATAAGAAAACATAGTTTAAAAAAGTACTAGGTATTTTCAACTATTAGTTTAGCTAAGTGCAAAGTTGCATACAAAGAAATACCTTTGATTTGTCACCACTTCATTTTTATGTACTTATATTAAACACACTGATTCATCTTAAGTACATTAATGTATTCAACCTTTTGCACTCCAAAGTACATATGACTTGATTAGGATTGATAACAGCTAAATTAAAATTAAGTAACATCTGCTAAATGTATTCTGTTTAGACCAAAGTTACATTTTACAGTGTAATGCAGTGTAAATTTCCACATTTGAGCTGACAACCACTATACACTGACTTCACCTTTTCCATTTTTAACTTTGAGCTGCATGGAAGATCACTGGGCAACCAGGAACTATGGTGTGAGTGGACTGACAACATCTGCAGCAACAAGGAAAAGACACGAGTTTTGTTTTTGTGTGTAAATGGTTTTCATTTTAGTTAAGGGAGATTCATTTAATTTCCTAACTATTTTCAGGCTTTGTTGGCAGACCTGAGCCCCCATTTTGAGAACCACTTTTATTTTCCACACATTAGTTTAAACCAAGACATTATTCAAAATTTAGCCGAAGTAGCTGTAGCTTGGGACACAAGCTGATGCTCAAATGCATAAAATAAATCATTTAAGAGAGTTAAAGTACACAATATAGAGGAATAAGTACAGACAGAAGAAAAAGAAAAGGATAAGGAAATCTGATGAGTTATAGAAAGTCAGTGAGAGTGAGGCAAGATTCCAACTTCATGGTTCTGTGAATTTACTCTCCTTTTAGTTGTGCAGGTCTCACAACAAACATATTGATCGTGTTTACATTAATAGGCACATTTGGGGCTGCAGAGGAGAGGCTAGCCCTGCCTTTACTGCAGTCCTGGAATCACTCAAACAGGAGTGCTAATCTCTGGTCAGACCTCCACCCACTTTATTCCCAACCTGCGCAGACAGGAGAGATACACCCATAAAGGCACCCACCACCTCTATTGCTTAGCCCCAAAACCTGGATGGTGTGGGAAAAAGGATCCTATACTGCTACAGAAAAGCCTCAGAAGGATCAACTTAGATGCATTCTGTACTCAGTGGATGGTTGACCTGCAAATACACATACATGAAAATGTGCATGTGCTGTATAAAGGAAGGAACCCCTAAAAAATAGCCCCCTAAAACACCCCTCTATCCAACACACACATTCATGCACAGGAAATGGCACACACACTGACATGCAATGACCCCAGCAGACAGATTTAAAAGCTTGAAGGAAATCATCCAGTTGTGGTGAAGCAGAAAAAATAATTGCACCAGAATCAATGCTCTTTGTCTAGGTCTAATAAGGGAGATATCAGGGAGTGGGAGAAGAAATGCTTTTAAGTCCAGCAGACCTTTGGTTTGCATTGAAGTCATACATTGAACCCCCTGCAGTGTGCAGTCACTGTAGGATGCAGGATCTGACGATAATTAGCAGAGTTCCCATCACAGACACCAACTGGTGACACTGGGTCCTGATGAGCTACAGTTGATATATGTTCAAATAGATGTTTAAAGACTTTGGATGCAGGAAAGGAGGCGAAAAGGCTAAAAAACACAACATGATCAGGGGTTTGATGTGTGGTGCCAAGCCAGAGCAAAACAACATCCTACAAAATGATGAGACGCATTTTGTGGCCAGTTATTTATACATAAGATCACATAGCTTTAAATGGGTTATAAATGTGTTAATATTTTAATGTAATTGTAATCAGATCATTCAAATAAAACTTATCTTTATTATTTATGGTTGCATTATGGATTTTTCTTTTATTATTACATAAAAGGGTGTCAAGTCCTACACCTTTCATATATAACTCGGATATAATTCTTTTATTTCTGAACTTTTTTTTAATACATTTTTAATGTTATATATTATATTATATTATATTATATTATATTATATTATATTATATTATATTATATTATATTATATTATATTATATTATATTATTATTAAGTTATGAGCTCAAAACTGGTTGAAATTCCTAATTAGTTTGCTAATATAATGAAACCTTTGCCATTTTATAACATGCTAAATTTTGTTGCTACTTTATTTTCTGACATTTTTTTGCATTTACGCATCATTTTGTGACTTGTTGTGCATCCATGATAATAATGATAAGCATAGATTATATTACAGGATATAATCACATTCACATAGGAATACAATACAAATAGATTCCTGATGCCTCATATCCATTTCTCTTGTATCTCTGAGGCTGACCCATGACCTGTTAGATGTAGAACTTCCAAAGACACAGGCCTCATTACCCAGGCTCCTCTCTGGCAGAGCAGGGTCTTATTTACCCCCGAGGAAGGACAGAAATAAACAAAGACCATCGCTGATTGAGTTTTGGAAACAAAACACCGCAGCAGCAAAAGGTTACAGTGACTGTTTTCCTGTTCAGTGGCCACTGGCTTTCAATCATGAAAATAAAAATAGAATGAAAAATAAATAAATAAAATAAAAATAAAACTAGCAATCATGTGTTGCAATGCCTAAATTAATCAAGAAATGTAGCCCAGTACAGAATTTACATGTTAACGATGTCATTTAAGAATGTTCAGTATGAATAACTCACCAAGAAAGTCTGACAAAATATATCCATTTACAAATACAACACAATAAACCAGCTAGAAGATAGGCAAAGATGTGTCACAGAAAAACTACAGGAGTTATTCAATCCTATTTAATGCAGTGATTAGTTTCTTAATCCTTAAAACATCTGGTCATGGAAAAACTTTTTGTTTCTTGGTTAAGTTGTTGGTCTGCATCAATGAAACAAAAACAACAAAGAAGATTGTTATGGACTGCCCAACCCATTATTAAAACCTTAAAGAATTGTGGTGAAGCATTGTCTTTGATAAGAAGCAGTGACATGCGGTGAGGTTTATGGCTGGCGAGGCACTGACTCCTTTGTAGTCAGATTTACAATTGTAAGAGCTCAATATCTATTCAACTGGTAGCATATTGACAATTGGAATTGTTTCATATCTCATCAGCCTTCCTCACTTACATTTCCATTCACAGACACACACACACACACACACACACACACAACACAAACACACACATATAGGAACATATTTGGCCTACAAAGAACTTTGATAGCAGCAAAAGATGATAAATTTACTTCCTTCATGTGTTCTAAAACAATTCATACTCCTTCTAAAGAAATAAAAGTATTGAAATGTGAACACAACCTCAGTTTTAACCCTCAGGTAAATTCTTAGTTGTTTTTAAAAAGTTACAATTCTGGTGATTTGATCAATTTTAATACAGGTTGCTCATCAAGAAGATAACAAGAAAAAGTACAATAATTCACTTAAGGGTAAAATTTTTGTTTTAAATATTAAGTTTTTAATATTTCTTTTTTAATTATTTATTTTTAGTTTAATCTTTTTTTTTTTTTTAAAGAAAACATCCATTTGTGGTCTTACCTTTTTTTGTATAATGTCCACAAAAAGATCTCTCTAAAGTGATAATGGACAAAGAAGAAAGTATATATCATTTTAGTTTAGATATAAAATCCTTCATTTGATGAGTCAATTGAAACAGAGCATAATTTAGACAAACTGCTGTGTCACATGACCTGCTGATTTTAGCTAACACTTTAGCATGGCAGCAACAAGCACCTGCCAGCTCACGTGCGCTCCTTACGGTATGTAGTTTATTGTCTGATCAGCGACAATAATTGTCAAAGACTTACATTAAAAACATTACACAGACTGTAGAAAGTCATGGAATATAATAAATCTTTCTGTAAACTTTATATGCTGAGAAACAGAAACAGGCACACACCATTCAACCCAGTGACACATTCAAGGTGAGGCTTAGCCCGCCTCTGCCTCATCTCAGGTTTCTGCCTTGCATGAATTCAGCAATTTTACTTAAGATGATGTTAAAAATTAGAGTCATACAGAAAATATATTTGGAACAAAGATCAGTGGACAAATATTAAAATTATATTATATTTATATATTCATTTATTTTAGGCTCTGCCTGCCCTGACCGCACATCAGATAAGAAGTGTGGCTCACTTAAAGGTGCAGCATGTCTCTTAGAATGAGTTATTTATATCTACTTGTCATGGCGGACATATTTGTGCCACTTTTTACTATGGTGCCTCTGAAAGGACAAACAACTCTGAACATGAAGTGAGAACCCTCTGAGCTGTACACCTGCAGTACCGGCTTTGTTTGATAGGTGATAGAACATTGTTGGGATAATTTGCAACTTAAAAGGCTGAAAGAAAATAGTAGATATGTACACAATTTTGAAGTAGTTACCTGTAGTGCAGTCATTGCTGAACCTGAGACCACTGGATCCACTCGCGGATGAAAACATGTTTATGTCTAGAGGAATTTTGGCTACTGATGGCCACCATCCATTCACAACTGTGTTGGCATTTTAAATAATTTATACGCCCATCTTTACAACTAGATGTCAGTCATTCTTACACAGTGTACCTTTAAAATTATGGTGAAGTAGAGCTGTAGAAAATCAACAGTAAAACTCTCAATATTGTTTAATATTGAATGTAAAAGCATTTCCACACATGAAGTGTGAAAAGAACTTATAAGTAATAATCTCAGGATTCTGAGAAAAAAGTCAGAATTCTGACTTTAATCTCAGAATATAAGTGAGTGTAACTAAAAAAAAAAAAAAAAAAAACAATGGCAGGGCATATAAAGATAGGACACTGAAGAACTGCTTACAGGTCTTTAAATCCGGCAGAAAAAAAAAACAGTTTTTTCTAGCAATAGATTTTTGTTTTTCCTCCAATATGGTACAAGATGACAAGACAAACTCAAAGAAAGGCTAAAGCACAAACATATAAGTTTCCAGGCTTAAAATTCTATGTTCCTAACTTTTTTGATGGCACACTGACATTCATTAAGTACATTCCTGGAGCCGGATTTGCCCTGAAGTGTCCCAAAACTGACAAATTGCACTTCACAACTTTTTTCCAAGCCTGGGACATCATATGACATTGCATCATATGCAAGCAAAAGCATATCAACATATTGGCTGTTTAAACCATGACTGATTCCGCATAATAAAAGCAAGAGGACATTATTGGAGGACGCAATGAAAATTAATAGACACAACATCAATTAACAATCAATTTTTTTAAAAAAAAAAAAAAGCTTAACAAAATGCATTTGATATGGTTTTCACTGCAGAAAATTCACGCTGTTATCATTTAGTACCAGATTTTACCCAAATCAGCCCAAACATTAAACAACAGCTCTTTAAATTTAAGTAAATCTAATTTTTAGCAGTTTGAAATCCTACAGATTAGCAACATAGTTTTGTGTTATTTTTTTTACTCTTATGACAATAACCTCTTTGGGTTTGATGAAACCACAATATATTATCTATTTTTAATGCATCCTACATCCAAATTATACAACAAAACTTATTCAATACTGAATACACTTTCATTCCCATTTTACAGTAAAGCATGACATCAAGAGACCTCCAGGACCTACTGTCACTATACAATGTCACTTTTTTCTGACTGTGAAACAGATAGCCACTACATGTAGATAGATGAATGAACCATGGCCACAGGTGACAAGAGGGGTCATTGTGGCGGAAGAACTTCCAGGCGGGACGAGGGCGAGGTAGTGTGAGCAAATCAATGAGACGAAAAGCTGGTATCGATCCTGCTGAATTTATCCCCCCAATGTCAACAGGGAGCATCTGTCTGAGGAAGAGACTGTGCCCTATTTGCCCTGAGAACAGCAGGATAAATCTCATTCCCTCTTCTACAGCTCATTTAGTGAAGGATATAATGGTGTGCGTAGGCTGAACGACTGCTAGCAGACCATTCTGCTGAACAGACTGTAAATCATTCATCTTCCTCAAGACCTGACTTTTATATGCTACAAAACCGGGTGATAAATCCAAACTGATGCTAGCACAAGGCAAATACGATGTTCATCCCTTCCTTTTCGGATATTTTGAGACTGAAGATTTCCAGTGTAGCTACATTTATGCTGAACAGTGGAACCACTTAATGTTGTGACTGTTAACAGATCAATAAACAACACCATTAAACAGAATGAATCAATAAAAGTTCAAAGTGTTAAATCAGGATTACTCAACCTTGTGTTGTGTGATATAAATATGAAATAAAAAGTCCATGATAATTCCCACGTCCTTGTCAGTGCCACAGACCATAGCACAAAGGGGGGACTATTTTGCTTTTACAATTCAAAGTCAACCAAAAGTACTGTGAAAACAGTGGTATAAATCCCTTATAGCTGGGGAAGAGCTTCATAAGTACAAAAAGAGAAAACAATTAGGATTATATTATCAATTTTATGTCTGCTTGGGCACATGTGTTTAATGTGAAGTCTGCATTACAAATTGACATGCAATGTTAAAATGAAGACGTTTTACCAGGCAGCATTACTGTCTTATGTGAAATGTTTTGCAGATGAAATTTTGGGGAATGATTCATCACAGGAATCACAAGTCTGAGTGGCTCAACCTTTCTTACTTGTGCTCCTCTCATAAGTCTGCATGTGCAATGTTAACTAACCTAAATTGGATAAACTGTACTGATTGTTATTTTACAAACAAGTAAAGCCCAATGTAGACTGATGTGTTTCTCCACTGTATTGCTGATTTCTAACTATTCTGTCTCTGGGCCAACAGAAAAAGAGCAGTCATTAAAGCACACTCAGCTCTGAATGCAGTTGTCCTTCCTTGATCCTGCAACACTGTAATGTTATTTGAAACCAAAAAAATCAAGACGGCACAATGCCAGCTCTGTTCAACATGGATGTATAACTGAATTTAAAGCAATTTCATGTGACTTTAAAGCAGACACATTAACATGTGAATGTTCTGACTCAGATAGGTCTGTGTCAATCTGTAGCTGTGTCATGATCAGTGGTTGTTTTCTATAGGGTAACATTTGTGTATTAAGTGAATTTTGAAATTTCTGAGCCCTCACCATGTATATTTTTCTAACCCAAACACTACTAAACAATTCTATCCATAACCATATGTTTTTGAACATCCAGTGCTAATCATTCATAAGTGAGACAGAGGTAGTAAAGTGAATGGACTGTGAAAAAAAGCTGAGCAGGATGAGTCTTAATGAGTCTTCTATGGATTTCCATGCAACAGGGATTTTAGTCATCACTTCTTTCCTGTTTATGGGTATTTGTGGCCAAGTGAACAGTGTCAAATGTTTACATGATGTGAAATGAGGACATGGTGACTTACATCAGGGTTCTTTAACGCTAGCCAATTAGGGCAACTGCCCTGTAGGTTTTAATTGGGTTTTAACTGATTTCTTTCTTCAGTGCACCCAGTTTAAATGAGGCAGATCGCCTCAACATCTTGTTCTCGGGTTTTTTATAAGCCCGTAAATTAGCCTTTAATTTGGACCTGGTGAGTGGAAGCAGTGAAATGGTTAAAACCTGCAGGACAGTGTTTGGATTTGAGTTGAAGTGAGTTTCAATGTGAAATTAAGCGCAATGGACCAACATAGCTGTTTCACACTATTATGTCATCTTGCCATTGACAATGGCAGCTTGGGATATATTTATATTTAACCTTTATTCAAACTGTAAATTTTATGCTTGTATTTGTGTTTGGTTTCTGTTGCTGTACCCCTGTCGTCTCGGCCAGGACACCATTGTAATTTCTAAGAATAACCAGGAAAAATAAAAGTAAAAGGATTTTTGTTCACTATAAGATTGTTTGTACGTTCATTGTGAGATTTGTTGTCATTGATAGAGATACATTTGATTTAAATGATGCAGTGTGGTATGAGCCAGAGGAATCGTTCAGTAGAGTCTGGAATGGACTATATCCAGGCTCTTGAATCAGAAAGTCAGAAAATTTACATAGAAGTCCACAAATTAAATTTGCTGTCCTGGTAAAGATTTGCATTGGCATATTGGCATTAAATGACCATTTTCTTCATTATAAGATGTTTTTCTTACTTCAAATTTACATCAGTTATCGGCACACATCCTCTCTCACTGGAAATTCCCTGGACAATTACCTGCTCTGCTCAATTAAACATAAAGCAGATTTTCAACGATGGAAATGGCAGTTGACTGATTAAGACATTTAAAAAAACCAACAAAAAAAACTGACTTGTGGCTGTGCAAAAACAAACAAACAAAAAAAAAAAAAAAAAAAAAAGAAAAAACACACACACACTACTAGATACTGAGGTATCCCTTTAAGAAAACATCATAACAGTTCAGAAACATGAAAACGGAACAGCTAGAAAAATGAGTAAAATCCATATTAAGATACTCCTCCTACAACCAGATGTGTGAAACAGATTTAAAATCCCAGCGGCACAGATGAGTGTCATGAGAAAAAAAAGCAAGCTCGCCTCTGAATGAGTCGGTCAGTGAACACTGAACACACTAATTTACCAAATGCATGAATGAGTAAGTGAGCAGTGTGAGTGTTTGAGTCATTGTGCTTGAGTATGTGTTGATGTGAATGAGTTTTATCAGCATCACAGAACGCTGGTAGAGTTGAGTACAACTTTATATTTAGTGAATTGAGAGATAAGTGAGCAAATGAGTGAGTAAGGGGGGATGAAGGTGTGAATGACTGATTGATCCATTGAATAAGAAGATGAGTGAGAGGCTGGCTTTGGTAAGTGTAACCTTCAGTGGCGACAGAAGCCTGTGATGTGGCGAGGAGAGCGTATGTGAGTGCTTGTTTGTGTGTGTGAAAGGCACCTCTTCAGGTTCTCATTGATCACGTCACATGGGGACAGAGGAGGGTCAGTCATGCAGCAGCTGACGAGCAGAAAGGAGGCCACTTCTGTATACCACCTGAACAAATCTGCACAGATGTAGCACATCTTATACATGGATTCACATTCAGCACCCTGCAATGCATCATATACACATAAATGGATATAAATAATCCCTGTTTTCATGCCCTGCTCCACTAACACAGAGACTCACCACAGCAGAGTGTTTCCTCTCTTAGCCCAGTGTGGGGCAGGACAACTACTGGGCTCTCAACATATGCTGTTTATCTCATAATCGGTCACTTGTCCTCCCGCATTACAAAGTGACTGATATGTAACATAGACGGATGAGCCTGAGTGTTCTTTCTATGACCCACTCTATCATATCAGATTTCTTGGGATAGAAATCACTAGAGAAGTCCTAAATGTTTTTTTTAAGGATGGTAAATGTCCAATTGCTGTACAGTATATAGGAGGTTAAAAAACTGTTTGTGGTACTTATACCTTTTTGGAGGTGACTAAGTAAAAGATTTGTGATGTGGTTTGTGGGAAGGAGGTGACATGTTCCTGCATTTCAGGGTCACTGGATTCCCTGGTGGGCAAACACCTGACATAAGTGAAAAGAGCATCACTTCCAAGGTAGGATCACTAACTAGGAGTTGCTAGGAAACCATGATTGGTGTGTGTGCTTTCGTGTGCTTGTTTCCATTCTTTCTCGAGAGGATCCATCTGCTTGTTTAAAGAACATCATATGTTCATAGTGACAGGTGTTCTGTAGTCAAAAGCACATATGGGGCTCACTGTAAGAAAAATACCATTAAGTGTGTCAATCTCAACTTTTTAGAAAAGCAAATTTAAGTGTAAAATATAGAAATTGTTCTAAAAATTCATAACAAATCTGACTGCTGACAATTTAACCACACACATCCACATAGTGTGATAAGAGTGAGTAGGTAATGTAGCCTCATGCTTCAAGCTCAATCAGAGGAAAGATTTGGCAAGTTTACTCATTTTGAACTCTGGAATGTTGAAAACAACCACGATTAGAAAAAAATGTGACAACCAGCTGCTACACCTGCTATACATACATATTTATTTATAATTACACTCAAAATACGAGATAAGGATTTAAAAAATTTGAACAAAATCCATTATTTCAGTAATGTTTTTATTAGTTGTGATAATATCATGCTAATAAATTATCAGATGTATATTACATACATCATTTGCATATATTATTTTCTTCAGGCATAACCAATATTCACATACTTAATATCAGATAAGTCATTGTTTTGCTGGTCTCTCAATTGATAAGCTAATTATCTAAACCATACCTTTGACTGAAAGTAGCATAATTACATTGTGTTAAAACAAACAATTCATGACTTTTGTAGATCTATGAATTCTAAAAACAAAATACTAATTTGCAAAAACGCCTTTTTCTGATTGGTGTACAGGAGACCAATAAATAAATCCCACATATCAGGAAAAACACTTGCAAACATTCATTTGTACTTTGGAAAGCACCTTTTCGCAAACTTTTTATGTTTTGGCACAAGTTAAAGGAACACTTCTGAACTCTGCCATCCCCTAATGAAGACTAATTCTGCATCCATTCTGCATCCTGTCATTTCTCTGAGAACAGGCAGCCAGTAAAAGTCAGTCTGATGTTGACTTTTGTCTAATCATTTGCTCTTTCACCTTCTCACTTTCTTTTCCTCTCTTCTTCTAATAATTTCCTCTGGCATTTCTTTGGTGATTCAGCCATTGTACACATCCAGTGCTGCCAGTGTTTTGATATCCAGTTACCTCTGTGTGATGCCTACCACAAGGCAAAGCACAGCTGTGTCATGATGCCCCAGGCTGGAAGAATATGATGTAAAGAGATGTTTCTCAGCCATGGGACACACAGGGAAACAACGGCTGCAGGAATGGGCAAAATGAATGTCAGTGTGCCATCAAAACGAGTTAGAAGCAGACAGTTTTAAGGTTGGGAACTTATATAGTGTTGCTTTACATTGGGAAAAAAAAACATATCTTTTTCATTTTATCTGAAATGCATATATAATCTTTTTATTTCTGCATTTCAGATTTTTAAAGGAAATTTTTTCAGTGAATGACAGATTTGGGCTACAGGCTAGGCTAGTTCAGCCACTAAACTTTTTAAATATTTCCTTTCAACAGATGGCTAAATGAGAACACAACATCCATGTTGTGCAAAAACTATGCTGAACATTCTATTGATTTTTGTTACTGATTTTTTTTTGTTGATGCACAGATAAGCAATTCATCTATAGCTTGCACTAATGAACCCACCTTTCCATTACAAATGCTGGCTTTACAAATGTTGTGGTAAGCTTGGAAGAGTTGGCATTCATGACAAAAGTTCTCTTTCAACCATTTTCTGACTTCTGTATTTGTTTATACCTAACTATATGTGCCTTTTTAAAAAGAAAACATATATACTTGTCATTTTGTACAGTTTGATGGAGTGATAAAATGTGGTTCACTGAGTATTGTTTTCATAAGTGTTTTTGAGTTCACACATTGAATTACACAACATCTACACTTTTACTCCAGTGTTGCCTGTGTCAGATGATTATGGTCATTTATTATTAGTTCAGCATTGTCCTTCCACACAGAGCTTATCTCAGCATCTATTATTTACAAAAGACTATAAAAAGATGATTGACTCCATAGAGTTATAGAAGCACACCCACAAGGAAGGGGTGATGATTTTGTTGGTCAGCATCATATCTCAGACTCTATTGTCTGGAGGAATTTTAACAGGGATTCTGCAGAATGGTCCAAGGAGCCAGGGTGCAACCATTAATTATGCAGGGAGATTTTTTTGTTTTGTTTTGATTTTTTAAACATGATCCCCCTGTGGACTGGGAGCTGGTTTGGTGGCATAAACACTGAAGAGAAGTGGTCATCAACCAATCAGAAGATAAGATGTTTTGACCCCTCATATAGTCAGTGTTATAATGTCCTTGGGCTTAGCCTCACCTGGTCAGCCCCAAGGGGCCCACCTGGTAAAGCCATAGTTTAGGTTCATATGGGCATTATAATATAATATAATATAATATAATATAATATAATATAATATAATATAATATAATATAATATAATATAATATAATGCTCAGTTAGATGGCATATCACATGTTGGTTTATTAGAGAACTGCACTCATTACACAGCACATCACATAACCTATTACACTTACACATACAACTTTATCTTCCATGTTTATTTTGTCATTGTTTCATTGTTCTGTATCTTTTGTTCCCGTGCCCTGTGTTATCATGTTTTGGAGTTTTTTTTTTTTATTATTATAATTGTTATAAATGAGATTAGTTTGAGGTATAACACAGAACTTTGCATCCAACACTAACTTTTCTTTTACCATGAGGGCAGTGTCTTGATGGAGGATGGTACAACATGTAGACAAACAAGGTATCCTGTTCCCAAACTTAAAAATAGTCTAATCTTGATTAAAGATTGTAACATGTTATTTCTTTCTTTCTTTTTTTTTTATTGGAGACACACATTTATTGGAAACATTAGCATGTGCAGACGTTTTAAAAGACAAATTATAATTTCTCAAACTTGTGAGAAAGTATAGACCTGTGTGCTAAACAGAGGAGTGTAAACATATTTGTGATTAGGTATAGCCTATAGCCATTTGGTCAAAGATTTTCAAGAAGGAGATAATGGATAGATAAATTATTTCTGATCATGCACTACTTGTTTGGGGCCTTCCCAAATTTCCAAACTGATTTATGCAAGACCGTGACTCCCGCACCAGTTGACTTTAGCGTCATCCTTTCAGCAAACAGATAGAGAGATGAGGTCTGTCCTGAACCTTGTCCAAACTCTGCAGGCTGCCATGATGAAGGGTATATTTTTTTTTATCAAGGTCTGCCAGCTAGGCTACTCCAAAAGCCAAATACAGAGATGGAGAGAGAGGGACAGTGAGGGAGAGTACAGAGAAAGTTAAAAGATAGAAAAAAGCAAAATAATCTAATCATCTAGCTTTGCGATACCTTACAGCTTCTCAGATTCATTGAGCACATTATGAATGATTCACAGAGCAGATTTCTATAAGAACTGATTAATACTAAAACAAACAAAAAACTGAATTACAATAAAATTCCAAATGCAATCATGTTTAACCTAACACTGCCACTTTGAACATTGCATGCTAAAATCACTGACTGTTGCAGGAAATGAATGTGACAATGTGCTGCTGTGCAGCGTACTGTAATGTGTACCAGTCTATTAGCCAGGACAGGCTGTTCTATTGTTATTGATGCGCTTATTTAGGTAGGCATAATTGAATTCTAAAATACAATATCACTCATTCATCATGTTGAGGGTTGACATTTCTATCAGATTATTGATGCACAGTCAAGTTACTTTTGTTTGTGTAAAATCATATACAGATGTCGAAAATGTGTCTTCAGTTAGATATGATCATAATAATTGTTGAAATACAGGGCAGAAAATTAGAGATGCTGCCCAAAATGCAATCAGCTTCATTGCCTACACATGTAATCCATTTCCGTTTATGGAATAAATGTTTGGAGCTTAATCATACCAAGTCACGTTTGGAGTGTGGCTGAAAGACACTGACCATGGCTGAATCAGTGATGGACCCGATTTAAACACACACCGAGAAAGTGAGGAGAAAACACAGGGGTTTGCTGCACAAAGTTTCAAATTCTAACTCGTGAAACCTGAAGACCTTTAGAAGTCTAACATTGAAGGAGATGGCTGCAGAATGATTTTTCTCAGCCTCTGACAAATGCTACGCAGCTCATGCTTCATCTTTGACTCAGAGGCTGTTTGACAAGTTCAGTAGAGCCCTTTTTTCTGTTCTTCTGCAATGTCAATTAAAGGCCTGTGTTACTCTGTATCAATAGCTTCTTATGGGTGTGAATACCAAATTTGCAATGTTCTATTGATTCCTGGCGGTGTGGATGGGACAAGAAGGGTCTTCCAGCCTGGCCCTGCTTACAATACTGGGTAAAGTGTGGTCCTCTGAAACAATTTACCAGTGCAAAAGGGGTTAAAGCTCATCTCGAGGATACAAAAAGAGAAGGATGGCCTTCAAGGACAAACTATCGATCCTCTTCTGTGTGTACTGCCAATGTTTCATAGGCAGTTCATAATTTCCTCGCAAGTTGTATATCTCTTTCTCTCTCACCATGTGTGTCTTTTGGCCTCATTCTTCCTCTGTTGCCTTAAAATGTGACCAGAGGTGTGACTCATGTAATCCCAAAATGCTTGTCATTCACCTCTGAAGTGTGAATTAGTGTTCTGGCTCAGTATGAAATGATTACATCTGGTCCTCTGTTAGCAGCACAATAGTGTTAGTTATTTAAGTGGTTTCCAAAATTAGCTGCAGGGACCTTCAAGGTTCTTCAGGATGTTGCAGCAGTTCCCCTGCAGAGTTAATTAATTGCTCACTTAAGGCTAGGCGATATATTGAATTATTCAGTTAAAATAATTATGAGATATGGGCTTCCTCTTCTTTCAGAAGGCGACATAAATTGTTAGTGTTTCCTTGGACATGCTTGCATGTGTGATCTTTGCCAGTAAACACATTAACCCTAACCATGAATTATGACAGAAACCAATCAAAAACAAACACATGATACAGAAGTATAGTAGTATAGGATTTTGAGCATTTTTACACTAAATAGACCACTATTTGGCATTAAATTGTCAAAAATACTGTCTGAACTAAAACTGCAGAAACAGCTGTTTCAAACTGACACACAGGGGATAATGGAAGCACCTCTGTGTATCAATATTCTGACACTATACTTTCACCACTGATCCAAAAACTTATGACAGCAAGAATTTGAGGGTCGCTACATTTTTCAAGAGAGTCAGCTTGATCAAACTTCTATTTAAAGCTCTGGATAAACTTTTCAAAAATAATCCCGATTATGAGAAAACAAGGTCAGTAAAGAGGATGCTCAGCAATGAAATAAAGAGACAAACAGGAACTTACTTCAAATTCATAACAAGTTTCAGCTGGCTGTTTAGCTGTCCCACCAAGATCATATTAATTTATCATTTTTTTAGGCAGACAGTAAGTAACTGGCTGGTGAACTTAAGTGGAGTACCAAAGGGAAATTCATGTTTTCTCTTTCCATGTGTGCAAACCAATTGGGACCCTGCAGATGCACACATGGTCCAATACATTCTACTTCCTGGCTGTGCAAACACTTCCCATGCATGGGCATGTAATCAGTCTGCAGTACATTAAAGAGGTGTGGATAACGAGGGTTTCAACCACGAAATCTCTCCTCAAAACAGGCTTCAATGTTTGATCTGTGTCTCCTCTTCTTTTACTAGTATGTTGATTTCTCTGCGTGGATATTTATCAAGGTGCTTTGGTCTTTGGCATACTTGGTCTGTGCAGTAATAAATATTTGGGCTGCATGCGGTCAGCTAAAGAGGGACCTTTTGGACTTAAGATAATGAAAGTGACATCATACAAACCTTGCAGCTGAATGGATGTGCAAGTAATTTTTTCTAGGTATACTAAAGCTGTTATAGTTTGTAAATATTTCATTCTTAGACCTTTTCCTGGTGGTGCAACAAAGGCTGTTTGGAAGCACAAAATCAAAGCAAAAAGCCAGAGAAATTAAATGTAAATTAGACCCCCCCACCCCATTACGTTTCATTCTAAAGCATAAATAATAAAGTACACCTCTGTGCGATCTTGTGGGGAGGTACTGCATCATCAAATTTTAATAGTAATGTCCACGTTCTGTCATCTCTGATCATGAACATACATGTAAGTATGTGGTGGAGATTTGAACTGAGGTCTAAAATCCTAGCAACCACACACTGTCATTGCTTGGTGTCTGCGTATCATTTATTCAAAGGCTATGGCCAACAAACCAAGAAACAAGTAAAAAAAAACTGATAGAACGGGGTGTGTACGCTGTAAAATGCAACACCATACACTTTTATTGGATATTTTGACATAACAGAGAGGAATAACTATCATATGTTGCTTTTTCAAAAGAAATATCCCGATTTTGTCTGCCTTTAATATATGAAAAGCTTTAAATTTTCCTCAAGAGTTGCTTGAAAGCAAGGCTAAAAGAGAGAAAAAAAATCCATTTTTATTAACCAGGCAGTTGGAGACAGATTTCCAAATTAATTACACCATTGCAACATATATGTTGCATGCATGTGCAATAAATCAGTCTTTTTGGGAACAAGCTTGACATTTGCTATGTGGAGTTGATGCTTTGTTTGAACAGCTTTTTGCTGCTCCAGTTGGCAAAAACTCATACCTTATATAGACTACACTGCATTGTGCAGTTTAAAAGTCAGCAAAAAGTTAAGATTTTTACAAATGCAGCAAAACTTGATCTTATAATGAAATTTAAGTTGATATTGTGGGTTAGAGTTAGCGATTAATAATTAAGTAAAGGGGTAGCTAAGATCAGCATTCACCAGCACCGCAGTCACACTGAGAGTCCCTTACATGAAGGAAAGATGCATGAACAGCGGAGTTTATCAGCCATGTAAACAGGGTGCACAGATCTCTTATTCGCTTCTGGGAAGATGGGATGGGGAACAGGAGGGGACATTGGAAGTTGCACCTCCCCGGTTCAGGCAGCAGGACTAGAGCAGATAAAAAGCTCGGATAGTGATTGACAGTGATTGTAAAAGGATTTAGCTTCGGCATTAACTGAGAGAGGTAGAGAGAGAGAGAGAGAGAGAGAGAGAGAGAGAGAGAGAGAGAGAGAGAAGCTGAGAGAGAGACAGCGAGAGAGGCGGGAGAGGGAGGGAGGGTGATATTTTCCATACCCCCCACCCCCCCCCCCTTATCTTCCTGCCCTTGAGCATCCCGGGTAAACCCAAGCTTGTAAAGTGGGAAGAGGAGGAGGAGGAGAGGGGGGAAGAAGGGCGGGCACAAGCCTTTCCTCAAACTCAATATTTTATACTTTTGATACTCCTTGACGCTGGATTTCAACCCTCTTTTCCCGGCCGCCTCCATATCTAGGACAACGATCTGCCGTGCAGCCATCCACGGTGTGATTAAAAAAAAAGTATCCAGCGGACGACAAAAAACAAACAGTGAGTCGGACAGGCTGCTGATGGGAGTACAGTGAGGACCGCGGCAGGGGACGAGTACAGTGGATAGTCGGAGGTGATTTATTTGGCCAAACAGGGGGACGTGTGCGGTCTTCACATAAAGTGTTGACCGGTCTGACAGATGCCTGTAAGAAGTAAGTGCTTATCTTAAGGATGTCACAACACGATGCATTTTACCAAAGCTCTTTGAAGTCTGCACCGACTTAGGCACAATATCCAGAGCACTTAAGAATGGCCATAATGGGCGAGGGGGCTCTCAGCGTAATTTACAATATTTAAGATGCATTAACACTGGAAAATAAATTAGTTTATTTTGCGTGAGCATTGCTTCACGGTTTAAGTGTACTAGAAACTGACACACCCCTGGCAAGACTGTCGATGCCGGAAAATTGCTTTAGCGACTTCACTTGAAAAGTGAACTAAGTCCGCAGGGTTGCATGGGACAGGTTGTTCACGGACCAAGCTCCTGTCACTGTGGGGCGGCAGTCGGATTATTGTCCCCGAGTCCACGCTTGAAAAAGAATCGCTTATGTATTCATGCATTCGGTAAAAAAAATCAAATCTAATTAATAATTAAAGTAATTCTACAATACTTACAGAACAGTTTGTTTCACTAAAGTTCATTAGTATATTAAATAAATGACAATTTTGCTAAAGTAAGGGTGATTGTTGGAAAAAAGATCTAATGTCCAGTTCATAAACTCCCAGGAAAACTCAGACTTAGGTCATTAAAATTATTTGGACCAGCTGTTTAGAGGATAATTTTACATTTTTGTATAAGTTCATGTAATCAAAACAAACTATAAGGGCATAGAAATATATGTCTTCCGATTGATATTTCTTGCAGTGTAATTATTCACATAACGACTGTAGCCCACTCTGCAGCACTGGAGCAATAACTCTTGCACGCAGGCAGCACCCGGCAGCAGCACGTGTTTTTACGCACAAGATTATCACAGATATACAACACGTTATATTGCTTTTAAAAACGCAGATCTCCTTAATATATTCCCACGAATGTATCTCAGATTAGAATAAAGTTTAACCTGACTTTTCTTTAGAAACACTTAAAAGTTCTATTTATGGCATGAGCACAAATGTGTTTTTACTCTGCAAGTTAATCTCTTCTCTTAGCAGAATTTAATAATATTTTTCGTACTACAAAATTAGAAAATTATCTTGATCATAAAGAAATACTTATATTAATGATTTAATGTAGGATAAACGATGATTATATCATACATTGACGTTCTACTTTTTTATATTTCTGCCAGGACAATCAGAGGAGCTCAGCCAATCTAAATCATCCAATGGCTCTACCTGAAGACGCAGCAACTTGTCCTTCAGCCTCCCCAACAAGCATTACTGTTCCCCTGCAGGACACCGCTGTCTGAGACATGGATCCCCGTGAACATCTCCCTCCTTACTCCCTGCAACACTATGGTAAAAGCGTATGTCGAGACCAGTCTTTCTAACAGTATCCACCTCTCCACCCACCGCCCATTTTCTTTGGAAAAGAGGCTGTCCAAACAAGAAAGTTTCCTTCTCTCGATTCTCCGGGGGGTGTCAATATTTGTTCGGCGACACCCAGCGAAAGCTGCAGATATAGTGGTCTCCTTCCATCTGGGGAATCTCTAAAAGCCAGTTGGCGAACTGAGTCAGTTTAGATGTACCTCTTCATTCAAAGTCGTGGGGCGGCAGGGATATTCATTATTTCTTTATGATTCCCACTCCATGCGCTTTCCCTCTTCTCTGAGTTCCGTGGCCCCCTCACCCTGTGCCGGACCCCGCTCCATTCACCCCCCTAACCTGCCATGCTCCTCCAAGCCGTGTTGCTGTTGCTGCTGCACTGCTTGGCCTCCACTCTGGGCCAGTACGAACTGTGCAAGTCCCTGGTCAGCACGGACGAAGGCTCGGTGTGGGAGCATTACGCGTGCCAGCCGAGTCCCGCGTCTATGAAAGACTACATGCGGATCCAGGTAGATCCACCCGGAATCACGTGTGGATCCCCGCCTGAGAGATTCTGCACTCTGGTAAGTTCACGTCGGGACCAGTTTTGCATCTTATAAACTTATGTTATTAATTTAAAATTGTGTTAATATTTGAAAAAAACAAACAAAACAAAAAAACGTAAAAGCCTGACAAAGTAAAATAAAATGAAAAACATGAGGCCACAGCAGGATTAACACTAAAAGCTATAGGGGTCTGTAAAAAGGTGATACCTATATAATGACTTGGCATGAATCAACCTTGCTCTGATGTGTGTGGGGTGTTGTTTACATTAGTGTACAGTTTTATTTAGGCTTTTAGAGAACCTCACACTTCCTGTGATAAAAGTGCACATAGCGGGACCTTTCACTTCCAAGGACTTTAAAGGGTAAGCTGCAGGAAAACTCGTTAAAATGTCTGCTAAAGCAATATTTGACACACTTTTGCCTGCAGGCTTGTCCTGCCTAATGATGGTCTAATAGTTTGAAATACGGGTTGTAAAATCTGAATCATAAGACTGTAATTAAGCTTCTCCCTCCCTTCTCAGTGGAAACTTTTATTAAGGTTTGACTCATGATTTGACTCACTGTGTGTTTGTGTGTGTGTGAGAGAGATACAAGTTTGTCCTCTTAATGACTGTCTCCCGCTGTCACTGATCGTCCGCTCATTCAGATGGCCATTGCTGAAGGTGCTAGACTCATCTCAACTGAGTCAAAATCTCAGAACAAGTGCCTCCACAGAAGTTTTGGCCTCTCTGTACCACATGTTATAATTGTGTCACTATGTTAATTATTAGCTGTTTGCATTCTGATTATTTAGAGAAATGGTACTTGAAGACAAATTTCAGAAAATGACCTTCTGCCCCCGTCTCTGTCCTGTCTCAAAGACTGATATCATGTAGGGTGATTTGAATTGGAGAGGATATTGTGGTGCTTGGATACCTAATGGCTAATGATTTGTTTAGTAGCAGAAACCGCTGTTGTCTTGAGTGAAACTTCTTTGCTGACTGCTCTTAAGAGGGGAGCTGGACAGGAGTAAGACATGAGGTGAAGAGATGCTCGGTGCCATAACGTATTGACATGTGCCCCCTAATGGCTCCGGCCTGGAAACTTCTATAACTATGTTTCTGAGTGTGCAATGATGAAATATTGATGGGCTCCTTAATGGGCTTCCTTACAAGGATTGGCCAGCGACGCTCCATCCGAAGGATCCAGAGTGTGCTGCTCAGCTGATGAGACAGAAAGAAAGAGGAGAGGAGTGGAAGGTGGGACAGGAAGGAGTCTGGTCTTAGTCAGCACTTTCATATTGGACAGGGTCTTTATAGTGGAAAGTTTTGGTTCTTGTCAGGTCATTTGTGGCTATAGGGATTTAACCAGGCCCACAAGTGCACTAGCAGGGGGATTTAGAGAGTAAAGTTTACTCAAAGAGACAGAGTCGTTAGATATTTGCTTCAAATTCCAGCACATTTAACAGTTACATTGCTGCAATCTCAGAGTATTTTCTGATGCACATTAACAATTCACAGAGCATCTACAAATCTTTTTCTCCCCCAACCAAACACTTCTACAGGATATCAAGTTAATTAGATCTTCTCTTTCATTTAGATACACCAAACGGGTATTGGCAAAGGATTATTGATATACCGATCTTTTATTTTCAGGCAAGCAGCATTTTTTCCCCTTCCTTCTCATGCCCCCAGATTTGGCTGTTTTACAGAAAACCTGGTGTTTTTTCTAATTGGTGTACATTTACATTCACTTGTTCAGCAAGTTAAGTCACAAGTCACAGAAAGAAAGAAAGTCACAGCACTTGGAAAAAACAAAACAAAACAGACTGCATCAACCAATGCGCAGTGCTCATCCTTAATAAGACTTGAGACATACTGCGGAAGATGCAAAGTAATTTTTTCTTCCTATCCGTCTCTCTACTCACAGTTTGAGTGGAGTGTTGGTACACACTATGGAAAGGATTCACTTTTTGAGGGGGTTCTGAAGCATACTGTAGCTTCCTCCATTTCCACTGGTTTGCAGTAGCTTTACTCCCTCCATCTCCACAGGGATGTATTTTTTTATACTCTATTTATCTTCCTTTTTCCTTGGAATACAGCATTCTTTCTCCATAGCCAAAAAGGCTGGCATGTTGGCTTCTTTCAATGTGATGGGCTTCCAGCACTTTGACGAAGATACTACTGTCACTAGTGCTATGTGAGGAGCTTCAGAAGTTTCTTTGTAGTGTCCCAGTATGATTTCTGCTATAGAATTGTTGCTTGCTGTTGAGTGTGATGGAGTAAGGGGGTTTGAAGCAGTGTGTTGCAGAAGGGGGTAGCTAATGATGAGGAAGAGGTGAGGAAGATCCGAGCTTAGCTAAGCAGAAAGATGAAATCACACCACAGTCCCATAGTTGTGCGCACAGTGTCGATATAAAAATGCTGCACACATATGGGTCTCGCTGTGCTATTTGTTATTTTCTTTGTTGGTTTTGAACCAAAACCTTCAATCAACTGTCTCCCTTGGGGCCGAGAACAGAGAGCAGCCGAATGCAAATGGGAGCGTGCATGTGTACTGGAATGTACAGTTTGTGGTGACGTTAACAGGGACCAGCAGGGGTGTGTGAAACATGTGCATAAGTTAGCTGACAGTGCACATTGGTATGTCTAAGAAAGACAAAAACAACACACCTTTCTGTTCCACAAAACATTTGCCTGTTTTAGAAGGTAGAAATCAGCCAGCTCTAAAAATAGACATGAGAAGAGAGAGAAGCGGAGCAGCAGCGGAAGGGGAGCTTGCAGGAAGGGTAGGAAGATGGCAGCTGGTAGTGTGGATCAGTGCATCTCAGACTGGGCCTATGGCCATACTTCATGCTCCCTGCCTAGTGTAGCCTTGCCAGACCCGACTGGCCTGCCCTGCCCAGCAGTGGGCCATCAAGGCCATGTAAAAGGGCCACCTAAATCCAGCAGTGGGTCAGTCCTGATGCAGCTCTCTGGGGTATAAGATAACCCAGGTGGCCAGTGTTCAAATAAAAGACCCCTGAAGGTGAATTTGGGGACAGACTGGTGAGGATTGACAGTGCGGGGCATAATTAACGAAGAGAACAGATAACTTCAGAGAGTGGCAGTGAGAGTGACTGTATAAACAAGGGAGGTGGGGAAGAGTGTAGTGATGTAATGGTGTGGCTTGCTTCCCCATTAGGACTCAGTTGAAAGTGATCTGAGAATGTTTAGATGTGTTGGCAGAATGGGGGGATAATTTTAAGTGAGATTTATCTTTCACTGAGGTGATACTTGGAGGGATTGGCTGCAGGGGCTTAAATGGCCTGAGGTGGACTTAGCAAACCACCTTGTGACCAGTCAGGACCTCAGGACTGATGGAGAGGAGAGACCATGTGCACATAAGCTATATAGCACTCTATGGATGTGTGTTGGTTAAAGCAGCTACCCTAAATTGTTGATAATTACCAAGGTGATTAATCAACCAATATATTCGACAGGAAGGAGAGCAAATTAATAAAAAAAAAAAAGAAAAAAATAGCCTACAAATTATTAGTATACATGTTAACTTTAATTTTGATACAAATACACGAGGTGTTTAATGGGAATTCTGTTTAAAAATGGGAAAATTGAGAGACACCCCCAGTTTTCTCTAGTGAATTAAATAGTAATAAAATAGTAAAGCAGAAATAGTTTTAAAAAATCTGAGAGCAGCTAGATTGACAAATACCAGTATATCATAACATATCTCACAAACCACTACAATTAAAGGAAAAGCATGCAGCTTTTTTAACACAGAAGTCAAGACCTTTTTCAACAGGACTTGTTAAAAAGATTTAAGATGCACAAAAGCTTTTGTGGCTTAAGAGAAATCTTCGGCCTTAGCCGGTTTAGGTAATGTCATTTGATTTTGGTGTCAATTGGAGGCTGAAAGTCTAAAGAAGGAAATCTGGGATCTGGCATTACAAAAAAGTAAGTTTACCAGATGGTCTTAATTTTCATCTTATAAAAGGTTAGTGGTTATTGGAGTGTTGTGCTGCAGGCACCAGATTTTACCAGAAGTACCAGTAAAGATTAAAACTCTTGTTTTATTGCAGGTTGATTGTCTTTTAAATAGTCTGTTTTGGATTTGAGATTGTAAAGACTGTAGCTAAGCTCAGTCAGTGGTGCACTTTTAGGAAATGCAGCAAGAAATTATATGATAATCTTTGCAGTAAAATCCACATTTCAGCCTTTTTAAAGCCTAAATCACTTTCTTGCTCTTCAGCCTATTTTTTTAATCTACATCTCTATTATTGGTTTAGATTGAACAGCTTTTACCAGAATTCACATGGAGTGCACTTTATGCAAAAAATGTTTTCAATTTAAAATATATCTGCTATACCTGAATCATAAGATAAGTTCATATTAAAAACTCAGCCAGATCCAACTATGGTGACTTGAACAGGAAGAGCTCAGCTGCTGCTTTGGAGCAGCATGATGTCTCTGCTCTGTCCTTCTCTCCTCCTCCAGCACAATCACACATGCCTACAAAAAACATTTCAGTTTTTTCTTGCACACACACAGACACACAAAGAGCAAAAACAACACCTGCCCACACAGACACACACCTAAGACATTTATACTCACCGACTGCTGTTTTGTACCCAGCAAGGCATTTTACAGGAAGTGGGTAAACACCTTTTTAGGCACTTTGAGTAAAATCCGGAAATATTGTTTGCGCCTCAGATACACACTTAAAATGGCATAAAAAAGTTGGGTGATGCCTGATAAAGGTTTTTATTACAGTAAAAAATTTAGGTGAGGGAATGATTTCCAGAATGCAAAAGGTTAAAGGTGAAATATTTATTTAATATTTAATGGAAAATTATTTTTTCTCTGTCTTTTGCCCAAAAGCAACACTGTGAGCATCATACCTGGTTAATTGTTACTGGACCCTGTTTGGCAAATACTATAGTTGTACTTTTTAAAAGTCAGCTAACAGTCTTTCACAGGTTTTCACCCCTTATTCCAGCAAAAGGCTTCTACTCTTGTTAGAGTCCTCAGTAACAATACATACACTTTTCATCTGGGGCATGTCCACATTTTAGATTCAAGTATGAAGGCTGAACCTTTAGCTCATATATATTAAATGTAGTCCATTGTGGATTTAGATTTTTTTAAAATGATTTTCATCCTGTTGCAAAAATATTTTATTTTAAGCTTCAGCTGTTTTTACACGGATGTGTGTTCCCAGAATTTGCTGGTATTTAACTGAATCTATTCACCCATCTACTAGTGAAATATTCCCTATGCTACTGGCTGCAAAACAAGCCCAAAACTTGATTGATCCAACTCTGTGCTTAACAGTTAAGATTTTCTTTCTCTAAAATTTCTGTTTAAGCTTGATCATTTCTGAAATGCTTCAACTCTGTTTGGGTGTTTTTTTTGCAAAATTCTGATGCTGATGTCTGTGGTGATGGTACGCTTCAGTCAGGGGTAGACAACTCTGGTCCTGGAGATATTCCCTGTTTCAACATGCCTGGTTAAAATAAATGAGTCACTGAACAGAGCTTGATAAGCTATTGGATCTATTTAATTTTAATCAGGTGAAAAAACATCTTAAAACTGCAGGACTGTGGGTCTCGATGACCAGAGATGCTGCGCACCTCTGGCTTACTGAAGAGTCGAACAGCGACCTGCTTGATCTGGACTTGGCCTCCACTGGTCCTGTTTAGTGCCATTTCTTAATTACATTACAAGGAAACAGCCTGTCCTGCTTTGTGAGCATCAGTTCTAGCATAACTGATAAGTTGTGATAGATTGTTGGAACAGGGTTGAAGAAATTAGAGTTTTGCAAAGCCTTGAAGTTTGCCATACTCGGCCATTCCCAGCATAAAAAAACTAAGGCCCTAACAAGCTAATCAAGGTTCCTTGGAGGGCCATGCTTTTTCATTGTGCTCCTTTTCTGTAAATTCACTGCAATTTTATTTTACAAAAGTAGAACACTGTTCTTGCTTAAAATATAGAAAACAATGCTTAATCATCTGCTTACTAAATCAGAAATTTTTAGTGAGTTTGATGCTGAATAAGTGCATGCAACTGTATTTGTCAGGCAAGACACAAACACACACACACACACACACACACACACACACAACACATACACACACAGATAAACCTTCTTCATTCTTTGTAACAGGAATCTCCAGTATGATGGAAAAGCCTCCAACAAAATTAAAGATTAACGTTCTAAGTGAAAAAGCAATCTCTTTCTTTCCCTCTGTGGCCTTTTTAATGAGGAGGTCATGCTATTTGATGTTACTCCAAACCAAAATAAATTGTGTTGTCTGTGTATAGTCTGACTCTGTACCCCTGCTTTTATTCCCCCTGCCATCAAAATAAGAGAAACTTATGTAAGTTAAAGGGAAAGACACAAAATAACACAGAGAATGGTTTTGGCTTTAAAAAAAAAAAAAAAAAAAAAAAAAAAAAACAGCAATAACTCTACTCAAAAACGTTATATGTGCAAAATATGAGAGCTGTCTTTTTTTTTTTTGTCTTTGTTTTACAGTCACAGACACTGCAAAGAGATCTCAAAAACAAATCGGTGCTGATAGACATAGCCAAATTTTAAGACTTGATCTGTTATTACCAACTGCCTAGGATTTCATTGTTTTCCCACAAGTGAAAACAAGTCAGTCATCACTGGGGCATCATGGCAGCTGTTGTCGTGGAGACAGGAGACCAGCGGGGATAATTGCTGGAGGGGTTTAGCGGGCCACCTGCCGCAGCATTTGGTTGGGATCTGCATGTGTATGTTTATGAGAGAGTGCATTTTGCGGGTGTTTGTATCATAGCGTACACTGGATTGGGCCAGAATAGTGGCAGGCGGGAGAGTGGGAGGAGCAGGATAGGGCATGCAAAGGGCTTAAACATAACCTCCTGTAAGGCTGTCATGGAGGATGAAAATCTTCCAGCCTCTATTACTGTACATATCACCTCTACTGTAGCTAATCCCGAAGGGCTCTGCGAGGTCAAAACAGGCTCATGATCATCAACGAGCACCTGTTTGATCCAATACTCAAATAACTCAAACAAAGAAAGAAGATTTTTTAAATAATTTTGCCCAGATATTGCTAGTTTATGCAATAGCCAGCAAACAAAGACACAGTCTTTCTCTCAGAGAATACAGGAGCAAACCTAAATAGAGTTTGCACTGTATCTGGGACAGTGTGACAGTACAGTCATTTTCAATAGGATTTATAGGGCAAGAGTCACCCCCAGAACAACAGCCTTCTAGTTTTTCTGTGTGTGTGTAAACATGTGTCTGGAGTAAGGTCAGGAGATTCACTAACGGAGGGCAAAGGACCAGCTGGGCCTTGACGGGGCAGCTATTCTTACTCTGATGTCCAGTGTAACTGTCTTCATCTGATGCCAATTACCTTGTCTGGTTGCAGTTGTTTATGAGCATTGCAGATTATCATCCTAAGTGTGTTTGCAGTGACACTGATCTCTATCGGAGTCGCTGCAAGAGGGATAATTGGGTTATCAGTAGTAAACAATCCTGGTATGTTGCTTCAGAGTGGAAGAGATATATTACCTGCAGTTTCTGGTATAAAAGACACTCATTTTACAGCTGTGTCTTCGCACACATTATGAAACTGTATAGTGCCTTTTTTGTCCTGCAGCTTCCCTCAGCACAAGCTCAGCGTTTGCTTATGTTTGGAGTTTTCCCACTCTGCGTTGTCACCATAAATCAGATGATTTATAATCCCAGCCCCAAAGGATTCTAACTTTTGCTTTTGGTATTATACCGCAAGAGTGCCTTTGAGTGACTGCTCACTTTCCCGTGGAACAGTCCAATGACTTTATTCAAAAGGCACTATGGATGCTGCTACTTGCTGGCACTGGATGTGAAAAGTGAATGTCTGCAAAAGAAGCAGTGACACATGATCTGTGCTTGCACAGTACATCGATATTAGGCAGTATTGCTTTCACGTTAGAGCTTACATCATAAAGAAGAAACTGCTGTATCATGTGATACTCTTCTAAATCTTTTGAGTATTGACTAGTCAGCCTTTATAGGACTGAAAGGTGGCTGTAAAAAGTTTGAATTAATTTAATTTGCAGAAGAAAACTTTAAAACATCCACAGAAGCTCCTTTGACCAATCACACAGCTTAATCCATTTCTCCATCTGTATGCTCAGCATGTTATAATGCTCATATTTAAATGCAAAAGTTGCATAGTAGACAACTTTGGCAAGCTCATTAGCAGGCATTTGCCTTGGTATGAACAAGTAAAAAAAAAAAGCTCTGCTGACTTCTGCTGCCATTTCCATTCAACAATAACGACAACTATTTAAATTTACCCCTTAAAGCCTGCAGGGGGCCAGCTTTAGATACTCAAAAGACAAATTTAGGTTGAAATTGCTTTAAAGTCATCAGGCTACCCAAATGAAGGCAGCTGCAAAATTATTGTGCATTAGTTTTCCAGTTTGTGTGATTCCTGTAGTAATGAATTCAATATGATAAATAGCTACATATGCACTAATTTTCTCAAAGTTGATGACAGCTTGTACTGGATTCACATGAAAGGATTTCTCTGAATCCAGCCAAAATTTCCTATCAAAATGCATCTTATAAATGTTTTATGCAAGAATGCGAGCTGGGTAAGTAAGAACTATCACAGCAGTGAATTAACAACACAGGCTGAATTAATATACTCCTAAATTTAAATCTAGAACGAGCTAAACCTAATAATAACAATAATAATCAAGTGATTGTTCAGGCACCACTTTAGGCTGATTTACTTCAAACTTACTTGTTTGTATTTAGAAATATATAAAGCTCTTTTTTATGGTCAGTCTGATGTACATTGTCTAAATTTCTTTTCTTGATCTTTGGCCTTCTTTTTGTCTATTATTATGATAAAAGTGTCCCACAGAAGGAAAAAAAAATGGTAATCAAATGTTTTTTCAAGGAATCTTTCATTTCAGTTTTATTAATTTATTTATTGTTAACAGAAATAAAAGTAAGTAGTATAGCAGATTTAAGTAAATTGTGAAATCCTGTCATTGGTTGTCTTGGCTCTAAGCATACATGTATTAAATCGTGTAAGTTTTTACGTTGCTTGGAGAAGTCCCACATTCTGCTGCACTTAAAGTTAGCACAAAGGTAAGGAAATTTGTGTTTGGTTTGGGGGATTATTCTTTCTCTTAAATAATACCTACTGGTGTTGTATTACATTTCACTGAAAAACCTGATTATGTTTACATGAGGTATAATTTGTAAGTATTGTCTACCCTGGAATGAGTGACACAGTTAAACAAATGGGTAGTGCATCCCCCCCAAAATGTGCCAAATCCCTTTTAAATGTCCTCTTGTTGATACTTACTTATGTTTTGAGTTACTTTGGGGATTGGATGACTGTAATTTCACACAATAATAAGGAAAAAAACTGCACAGTTGGCAAGTTTTACACAATGTCAGGGACCTAAGTAGCATATGAAAGATTCACCACAACAGCTTTGCTCCTCCTCTTTATGCTGGTCACCAGCCTGGTCACATTTTACTGTGGGTTGGCATATCATTCCCCAAACAGGAGTTATTAAAGGTCAACAAGTGTGGTTGTGTTGGTCCCTCTAGCCCAGGGGTGCCCAAATCCAGTCCTCGAGATCTACCATCCTGCAACTTTTAGATGCAACCCTTCTCCAACACACCTGAATCAAATGACTGGCTCGTTACCAGGCCTCTGCAGAGCTGAATGACATGCAGATGACCTCTGATTCAAGCGTGTTGGAGAAGGGTTGCATCTAAAAGTTGCAGGATGGTAGATCTCGAGGACCGAACTTGGGCACCCCTGCTCTAGCCCATACAGCATGACCAAGCTGACCACACAAGTGCTCAGTTGGGTTAAGGTCTGGATTCACAGCTGGCTATTACATCCTCCCCACTTTCAAATTCTGGAGCTACTCTGAAAATCCTGGCTCTGTGGTGGAGAATGTTGTCTTCCTGGTGAATGGAGTATGGAGTACTAGCCACATGTATAGCTGTGTTGCTCATTCTACAGAAGCAGGATAGGTACAGGTTAAACTTTGTTGTAAAGATGACTAATCTGGCTCTCAAACAGGGAAAATAATGACATACAAAATAATGCATTTTTTTTACTTTTTGTTACTAAATGTGACTTTACTTTAGCTAAGAACAATTACTTGGGAGCTGGTTTAATTTAATCCTTATTAGAAGCAATGAAAATCAATATACTGATACTACATTTAACACCTATTATATATTAGGTTTGTTATTGTTAGTTTTTATTTTCGTACTTGACTCACATTTATTTTCTTCTCCTCTTTTTAAAACTCAGTGTGTTGCATTATCCTACTATATTTAACCATCTTGAAATGCCTCTAGACTAATTATTCAGATAAATCAGATTTTTTTGTTTTCTGGAGTTTCTTGTCAGCATAATTGCCACAGCCTCGATGAATTGCATTTTAGGACATGTCTTTAGGTCAGAGTTTTTAGGTCTGAACATGTTAAAAGGAAAAACAAAACAAATGAAGGAGGTGAGGAAGTAGAGTGAGAATGACTTGGCAGAGGAACATTTATACTTTCTGCTCCAACTCTGGCTTAATGCTGTAAAAACTCATAAAGACTATCGGATTCTAAATGAATAAAAGAAAAAGATCAATAACTACAATTTTTGAATCCAGAAGAAGCTGAAAACAAGAGAAAAGTTAAAGCCATCAGTAGCTAACTCTTAACCTTAATGAAGTAAGCTGCAGTCTTTGTCAAATTCAACTAATATCTAACTTGGTTAATATAAAAAAAACATGATAGAAATGACATTTTAAGACTTGTGCTGTTAATGCATGAATCAAGCTGTATTTAAAGACGGAATTGCTTAGAGACAAAATACAAGATAGACTGAATAACTGAGTAAATACTGGAGAAAATAATAACCCTTATCAGTGTAATTAGTGCATCCTGAGGGCAAATAATAAGGCTCATGTATGTGATCCAATCCAAACAGTACCAGAGCTGAATTTAGCAAATGAAGCACCAAGAGAGATGACTGAGGATCCCTGGGAATTCTTTGAGCAAATATTTTCACTTCTGTAGTGATGGGGATGTCAGACAACTGGCATGCAACAGTCAATTATGTGAACCCAAGAAGCTCTGAGTTTCATCAGCCACCTCCCTCTGTCCCTGGTGTGGTACATGCATGTCATACTTTACTCAACAAAATGTTGATTGTGAGTGTTATCTATGCAGGGGTTGCATTTGTTACAATGTCACTAGGAAAAATACATATTTGCAATATTAACATGGTATTTTATGGATTTTTTCTTTTTATTCTTAGTATATGATAAAGTTCTCTTTGAGGTAGAACAGGACATCTCCAATCAAAGTGAGAAGCATTTCTTTAAACAGGTGGAAAGAGGCTTGTAGAGCTTTGTGAGCCGTGTGAAAAATCCTGTTGACTTTTGGTTGTGTAGCAGGGCAGCAACTTGAAAGTCTTGGCATCACAAGAAGGGGAGGATCAATTCTCTGGAGTTAAAAGTGCAGCAACACTCTGCTGTCCATGCAAAGACAGTGATGATGCGCAATCCTCCTGACCTTCACACTTCCTCTTGTGCTGTTTTGCAAGTTTACTTTTAATGTCTCCTTAGTGCTCCAGTAAGGCACTCCTCATTCAGACTTATGCAATCTTTCATGTTTTTGGTGTTAACTTTTAGACATGCTTGGAAAAAGTTAATAACTTCTTAATAGAACTGAAGAAGGAATGGTTTGAATGGGTCAGAGTGAGAGCAGAAATAGTATTTTTCAGTTTCCTTGAGTATGAATGACTGCACCTATCAGAAATTAGAAACATTTCTAAAAAAAAAATTAGATATTAAATTAGATAAATTGGGAGCTTGTGCAAAATGGGTGACCGTATGAGCACAGCTCATACAAACATGCAGAAATTACTTTGTTGTCATGTCATAAAATGCAATTTTTGTGGATATTGTTCACAACATAATGTTCATTTTTATTCACTACTGTAAAAACCATCACAATAATTTTAACGACACCTTGCTCATCTGTCTTCATCTCTTTTTTAGGAGAACCCATACTTGTGTAGTGATGAGTGTGATGCCTCAAACCCAGATTTGGCCCACCCTCCTCAGCTAATGCAGGACCGTGAACGCAACGGCCTTATAACCTACTGGCAGACAGTTACCTGGAGACGGCATCCAGAGCCCCTGCTTGCCAACATCACAATGTCCTGGAACAAGAGTCTGGAGCTCACAGACGACATCCAGATAACTTTTGAGTATGGCCGTCCCACAATCATGGTACTGGAAAAGTCCATGGACCATGGACGCTCCTGGCGCCCTACCAATTCTATGCTGATGACTGCCTGGATGCTTTCAACATGCCAGCCAAACGTGTGCACGACCTCATCGGCCATAAACGTTACACGGGTCATCTAGCACTGAGGCAGTACTCGCGCTGGGTCGGATCCAAGGAACGACAAGAAAATGTGAAGTTCGAGGTGCGAGCACGCTTTGCTGTGTTTGCCGGACCTCGGCTCCAAAACATGGACAACTTATATACTCGCATGGAACGTGCAAATGGACTGAAGGACTTTTTCACCTTCACCAACCTGAGAATGAGGCTGCTCAGGCCCGCCCTTGGAGGCACCTACGTCCAGAGAGACAACCTGCTCAAAGGTACTTCTACGCCATCTCAAACATCGAGATACCTGCCAGGTGGAGTGTTACTCCTGGTTTGAGAAATACACATTTTTTGTGATGTTTTTTTAACAAAAAAAAAAAGAAAAAATCATTGCATAGCACAGTATCAACTCCTTTTTGTAAGGGGGTTCTCAAACCTTTTCTATTACACAACACACACACACACACACATACACATAATATATACATATATACACCTCTATACCTCCTCCCAGCCAAGGCTCAAACCAGCGACCTTCTTGCTGTGAGGCTGTGGTGCTAGACTACCACATCACCATGTAGGCAGAGCAGGACCCCAACAAAGTAGTTGGCAGGTGGGGCAGGTCTAGAAAAGTTATGATGGGGGCCAGGCAGGGATGCTGGCCCAGGAAAAGGTTGGTACAAGTGAGATTTATTTTTTATGTCTGATCTTATATAATACTGAAACTGATTATGACAACTAAAGTGATCGTTTAACGTAAAAATGTGACAAAAAACCCAAGTGAGCATTGACTTGCTCTTTCTGTTGATACAATATAGTAAAAATGAGCAGATTTTGGGCAGAGTCACAAATGCTGATTAATCATGATTAACTCATTTGTAAACTGTGATTAATCTGATTAAAAATTTTAATCAATATATATGTTTGACAAATTCTTAAGATAAAATTTAAAAGAACAGTCAAATGAATACAGGAATAAATAGATAAAATTAATTTCAATGCAAATGCATGGGGTCAGGTTTATTGTCACTGTACTAAAAACAACTATGTTAGGTTAGTACAGCAAAAAATATTCAGATATTTAGGCAAGCATGAGCTCCAGCTGTGAGGCCCTTTGACTTCACAGGTAAAAATAAATAAATAAATAAAGTATATAATCAAACTTTCACAGGTATTGTTGGGCCACGGATGAGAACAGTATTTTTTTTCTTTAACTACATTAAATAACTGTCTTGTGTTTTAAATATTTAAAAACCAATATTCCAATGTTTCAGACAGCTATTCATTGTACCAACTGTGAAGACATTTCTGTACATGGATTTGTGATTCAACAACGGAGAACACGGATTAAACCAAGGACGGTGGATGTTTTGTTTTTGCAAAGCAATCTTGGTTCAAAATACTGTTGGCCGTAAGCACCAACCTTTTAAGAGAGATTATATGATTCGGTGCAATATGATATAAGTTATATCAAGTGTGTTAAGAGTAAGTTCAGCCTGAAAAAAATAAAGCACCTCCAAAGTTCAGTGCTGTTTTATTGTGGGTCATGGTTTAGGTTACGGGCTATGTATCAGCTGGTCGGAGACCTGGAATTGATAGGGAGGATAAACTGGTAATGGGTCATGTGGTAATTATAACGGGTGTGTGTGGGTACGGGGTGGAAAAATTTGACCTGTGCAGGACTCCGCTCAGAGGCTGGAGATTTTATTCATTCAGCTTTTCCAATATGTGGCTGAGATGAAACCAGTTTAACATCATTATAATCTCCTATAGTCGAGGGCTAACATGTCTTTTTATTTAGCTGTTGCCTATTTCCTTCTTGTGATAACAAAGCAGGTTTTCATCTTTCATCTTAAAAGTTTCATCTTAAAACTCAAGTGTCTAAGGCTACGTTCACACTACAGGGCAAAATGCTCACACAACGCCCTCCCTGTCATGTTGCCTCACCCCCATTTTGAGAATCACTGGCTTAAAATGGTAAAAACTGGAAATTCACAATGGAGGACAACCTCTTTATTTCCGTAGTCATCTGCAGCTTTTCTCTTCCGTATACTTGGTTACATTGCAGGTGTATTTAATGGATATTTCCTCTCTTTTCCTGAACTCACACAACAGATAACAAAAATCACCTGGTGATGAACATACCTTTGATCTGACATCCACGCACACAGCCACTGTGATCTGAGGCTTTTAAAATGACCTCTCTCTCAACATGAATCTTGATCTGTCTGTCACTGTCTGTGAGGACCATGATTAATGACAGAAATGCGTGGCCTCGGTGGTCCAACGTAAACCCCCTCCCCTCCATCCACATTCAGCTAGAGAGCTGGGAACCCTTACATGGCAACTTTGTGACAGTGAACGATGCTCGGGCTATCATGCACCTGCTTAACATCAACAAGCCATCTCTCCTTCCTTTCAGAGTTATTATTCCAATCAATACGGCAGTCTGACATTTGAATGGTATTTAACATCCTTGTTGAGATGGTGTACGATGGGTGGAAGAAGGAATGAATGTGTGAAAAAGGGTTGCTGTGCATGTAGGGGGAAAGTGAAAATGTGTTTGAGCAGGGCGCTGAGCGATGTGGGTGTCTGTATATGAATGTCTGCACGTGAGGAAAGGGTGGGGGGAGGGTGTTTGATGAAGTCCTGAGTGGATGCTGACGCAGCACACACACACACACACATACATACACACACAAATAGCCCTCTGGCAGCGTGGTGAGGGCCTGCAGGTATTGATCACAGCTACTTTTCAGGCTCAGCACAGAGTCAGAGAGAGTGAGAGAAAGAGAGAGAGAGAGAGAGAGAGAGCGAGAGATCAACCCAATAGCCAGGTGAAACCACCCATCATTGAGCCAAAACCTCCAAATCTTTAATCTTCTAATTTAATAAACCAAATTCAAATGTGAAAATGTGTGCTATTTCATTGTGTAGTAGCTTACAACTGCACAACATGTGCCACTTTGATTAAACTGCCCCATACATTATAATTCATGGACTCACTCAGCCTTTATTTGTACCTAAGTGTTGTGTGAGCTCTAATAAAGTTTCCTTTTAAAACCTGATTCCAGAGAACGCTTCTCATCCAGAGAGCTGTGCTGATGGCAGCTAGTGATAGTGTCAGTATGTGTAGGATCTGGTAACAGAGGACCCAGATTTAGCCCTATGGAGATGACTGAGGCCAGTCCGTCTTCCGCCCCGGCCACCCACACCTCCCGTAACATTATCACCAATCAATAAGTTATTCTGGGCAGCTGGGAGGGGTATTAGGTGATAGTGGTGGGGGGTCCTCCACAATACAGTACAATCAGGAGTGTCTGATGCTTACGGTTGGGAAATTGATTCTGGGGAGCAAGACGATTAGTCAATGTTCCCTGGACAAAAGGCTAAGCTATTTCATCTCATCTCATCTGGCCTTAGTAACATATTGGAATTTCCAATGCTTAAAATTTGAATAATGAATATTCTACCCCACTGGTGCTCCGGCAGGGACAGCACACTGAAATGGATTTTATATGATCAAGACCGAGTGGCAGTGTACCGCAGGTCGCCACAGTAATGAGATATGCTGGTGTTATCGATGGAGAGAGGGTTGTAGTCACTTCCTGGCCGTATTGCGTGTCCTCAGGCCTCTTGCTGTGGCTCTCTGACTGAACCCAGTTAAAATTAATTATTATTAGTTGACTGTTCCTAATGATTTAAATTGAGCTTGCACAGAGACAGCAAAACAGGCTCTTTTCCCATCAATCTATGCAGCTGTTACCTCTGCCTCTACCTCTGAGTCTTGCATCTGATGCTGCACTGGCAGTGTCTAAATAGCTGGCGCAGGTATGCTCAAAGTCAGGTACTTAGATAAATAGTGCTACTTTATCAATAAATACGTAACCTGATAAGCCATTAAGTGCAAACACAGGCAAGCCGAGTTTGATGGGAGGTAGTAAATTTAGATTTGTGAAACCCTCAGCAAACTGGATCTTGAGCAAGCTGTGACAGGGCATTTAGAGAAGAGGGCAGCCAGAGGTGGGGCAAGGATTTTGAAGAGGGCAGAGAGTAGAGAAGGTGAAACAAAGGGAGCACAGGCAAAATTAAATTGGATGGAGTCAACAGAATATCCTATGATTCAGCATCACTCACACAGTGTTGCAAAGTTCTCCCAAGGTTAACAGTAATGAGTTAAAGGGCTGCCAGCAGTATAAACTTTAAGGAAAGGTGTTTCTGGGGCTTGAAAGCTGTGGGCTTTTTGTTCATTTTACAGACGGGATTCAAACGGGATTCAGACGTGGGTATTTCCATATCACTGATGGGCCATGTGAAAGCTATCTCCAACCATCAAAGAGTAGCACAGCCTCAGCTCTATCATCATTTACATCAGTGAAATCATATTCGCCGGGAAGCCTCAGTCATAAGCAGAGCTCTCAAATTCTCCTTCATTCATTGTAGGTCCATCTCTCTGTTCCCATTCCCTTTATCCCATTCGTCAGCAGCCCAGCCGGACTGTGGTGTGGACTATAGCAGACTGGTAGTCTACATTAAGGATAAGATGTGGGGTCATGGATTGGGTCTTTTTTTAATGAAATAAGCAGTGGGTCATATGGTGGGTCTTTATAATGGAATAAAGGAAAGGCTCCAAGCTCAGGAAAAGCCAACTAAGTGGATTAAGGCCAAGAGGGAGGGAAGGAGATGGAGCAGGATGAGGATATAGACGAAGTCTTCATTGTCTCATAATCGCAGCAGCATCAGGTTCTCTACTGCTCGACTTCTAAATTTGATTTGATTGGCTGATGGGGGGTATATGACATTTAAGAGAAGCCAAATAGTCTGAGTGTCTCTTACTCTCCTCGGTCAGTAAGCTGAGTCAGGTGCAAAAGTAAAAAAGAACTCAGCAGATGTGCCACCTTACACCTGATGGAAATTAATACTATATACTATCCCAACATGCAACAAATTCAGTGTTTATTAATTATTTTGTTTTAGGAACATACTGCTTCTGCTAACTAGAAGCAGATAGCAAAGGGGAAAAAAGTAACTTGTTTTTCTGCTAATATGGGCAAAGGTGCAAATCAAACGTGTAGTCAGGGATTTGTGCACTGTGGAAATAACCAATCAGACAGCATCTCAGTAGAGTTGAAAAATGATTCATACTTATTTTACCAGCGCCTCTAAATCCAAATACAAATGGAAAAGATTTTCAAAAAATGAATAAATAGTTACATGCCTGCTAACTGTTTTTTGATAACTTAGAATGGCATAAATAATTAAGAAAAGCGAGAGAAAAAAAAAAAAAGTCTAAAAAACAGATTTATGTTCATTAAAAAGGTGTCTGTTGGGAAAAAAAGTAATCTATAATCCTTAACCAAAGAGTTGCAATGACCATCACAGAGGCTGACAATGGCACCTCTGGCTTAAAATGTATTAACATCAATATCACTATTAATACTATTGTAAATAATCCCTAATTACACTTTGTAAGGCCCAGTCTTATCTAAAAGCACCATCTCTTCCCAACAACTAATTATTTTTCAGTGGTGAAAATTAGTTAAGACCTGACCTGGCAGGGTGTAAACCATCCAAATGTTAATGATATTCAGAGTGTTTTTACATGGTCATGTTGTTTCATGCCTGCTTGAATCATTTATCCGTCATGTGTCTGTGTTTCTCTCAGTGCCATCCTGGTCCCCTGCTGATAGAGCTAATGTGCTGAGAGATTTAAACTCTCCATCTCTTCACAGATTGGAACAGACTGGCACAGAAAACTTTCCATTACATGTTACAAAGAGTAGAGAAAGACTGGGAAAGCAGTTTTTATGACTTCTTTCATGTTTCTCTGAGTGTTCATCCTTGTTTTTTAGTTCTAATCAAGACAGCCGGTGCAGCAGAAGTTCTTTGTAATTCTCCAAAAAAATGGTAATAGTTATGGTTCACAGAATGCGTGGAAGATAGGATCTGTTTCTGTATATGATAAACACTTAAAAAGATTTTTTTAAAAGCAGTAGTATGCAAAAAATCATTTTATCTCAGCTCTCTTTGATTACTCTGGTCTGGTGTGCTTTGTGGATCGTTTGTGTGCCAGCTTTATTAAAATACGATCTGTGTCTGGTATATGCATAATGATCTATGGGCCCTCAGTTATACACCTGCTTTTAGGAAACCTTATCATTATCTTGATTCTAAAAAGACCTAAATATTCCAACTCAGATTGATCAGATTATGTTCCAGCAGTGCGGTGTGGGTGCATTTATACCTCATACAGAACATGAGTCTTCCTTTTATTGATTCAAAGATGCTGCCAGCATATTTGTTCCAATGTTGATAGAGGTAAAGCGAATGGCAATGCAAGATGTATGTATTTTCAGAATTTTAAATAAATTTTATTCTAATATCAACAATGGCATGACAGACTCATGCTTGTTGAATTTTAATTGACTGAATTCCCAGTAAAAATGTTTTCATTTACATTATTAATGACAAATAAATTGAATTTTTGTGGCCTTCTTTAATACTGACATTTAAAATATATTTCCTAACTACAAGAGAAAAAGTAGATATATCCACCGTAGGATGAAATTTGATCAAACTCCAAAGTACACTAGTTCTCCCATCCCTTTCTTAGTCTCACCTCTGCAATCCAGTGGGACAGATGACCTGCTGATAGTCTACATCGTCTACCCACCATTCCTGTTTAAATCACTCAAAGTGCCGGTTGGTTACCCTGTCGGCCTGTGTCACCCTGATGTACAACTCTTGCTTCTCTGCCAGGGAAAAGTGGCACCTATCTCTTTCTCTGTCTTTTGCTTTGCTGGCAAAACAAGCAAAACAGCTCAATCATTTCAGCCGTGAGTTTGTTATAGGATGAAGAATGGAAAGGGATGCAACAGTGCTTCCTCATCATGCAGCCTATGCTTACAAAGCTCCTCTTGGACTGGCCAAGCTTGCATTTTTTTCCACTTTCCTTGTAGTTGTCATTGCCAACAGAAACGCTACCTTGAATGACCAACAGAGTTTCAAATGCATCCTGCCGAGTCTCTGGGTCTCTCTCAGTCTCAAGGCTCTAACTGGAGCTCTGAGTTTCCTTTTAAAATCTGAGCAAAGAGAACGCTGTAATCTTCAAAAAGCCTGTACTTCCTCACACAAGCTGCTTTGATGGCAGCCCACATGGGTCAGTGAAACCTCCATCCTGTCCAACTGATCCTGCAGATACATACTCCAGGATCTCCTGAGACCCACGCATGACTGGATCTGCCAGGTTTACCCTCCACCGCAACTCACGTCCTGGATGTGATAATAAGAGGGGGAAAAAAATCAAGAAATCACTCACACCTGCACGTTCTGCTACAACTGATGGGTCTTAAATAATCATCCACTTGTCAGATGGTAGAATTAGCCTTACATATGGAATGTGAGGTTATTTAGAGGGATTGTTTCCCAGCATGTGCAGAGCAGAGTTTTACCATCTGATAAGCCTTTAATGTGCTTCTCACACTGAATTTCTTATTATTATTAGTTTCCTAAATATCAGGTTTCCATGAAGGCACAATTTTGTGTTGTTTTAATGCTTATTATTTTAAGTATAAAATCAGAAATTATTGGGCATTAAAACAAAGATAAACAGTAACACAAAAATGCTTGTGTAAATTTCCAAATCACCAACCTTTAGTAACCCCGGTCTGTGCTTCTGCAATAGCATTGGATCCTCTGGGAAAGTGCTAATTAGACTCTGAATGGCTCTCAGCAGTTAATCCTACTGTTACAACAGCTTATTGTTGTAGTGGAAGCATGAATGAGGATGACAGGGCAAATACTGAGGAATCTCCGTGGCCTCTGGGTTTGTCCATCTTCTCCTCTTGAGGGACAGATGTTTCTCCTCTGCTCTCCTCATCAGGGCCTCCAGTCTTTTTGTGTCTTGATTAGCTTTTTAGGGTTACCTTTGACTTTGTAGACTGTTGACTATTTTTGAATTACAAAGTTTTCTTTCCTGTCCTTTGCAGACTGAAGGTGAGTGGATGGGAGGTGTATGACCTGGTATAAGGAGAGAAAAGAGAGGGAGGCAGATGATGGATTAACTCCTAGTTTCAGGGGACTAGCTAGGGTGTGTGATTTTGTGATGGATGATGTGAGGTGCAATGCTCTGTAAATATTATTCTCTGCTTCTCATGGCCACCACAAAGCAACTCACACAATTGAAAACTTTCCCGTCGATTCTGCTGGATGAGAAAACCACTATTTCCCCCTGCATGAATGAAATACACGAGACAAGCTTGATGCAGTGGCTTGTGTGCTTTCCCCAAAACAGTAAACCTTCAAATTTAGCCCCTCCCACCCTGCTCAGACTCCTCCCCTCTGAGTTATCTCCCTTCGAGGCAGCCAAGGCTCAGAAACAGATCGCTTTTTAAATCATTCATGAGCACTCCCAAGAAAAGAAAGGCATGCAAAAAGCTGAGGAACTGCAATGAGGAATGTGTCATTGTTCCTCTCATATATGCTGATTTATGACACAATGGTTGTAACTGATTTGATAATCACAGTTTTATTTCCTCTCAGAAGCGAATAAAGTTATAGTCAGCAATTTTGCCTGTTTTCCTTTCATTCCTCGTCTTTTGTTTCACAGATGAATATTTTTTCCATCTCCGCCCTCTTGAATAGATTTGTCTTTTTCTCCCACCTTCTCTCACTCCGCTTACCATCCCATAAATATCCTTTTAAAAACACAAATACAATAAAGAATAAAGTGCTTGCACTGTACCTTACCCTACAGCTGGTGAAAAGGGAATCTCTTGATACTGCAAGCGTGTTTTAAAGCTGAAAAGCATGCTGGGAATTGTAAATGGGAGAACATGAGGAGGAGGGAGGGTGTCCTTGGAAAGATGGCTTGTTCTCAGTCAGCCACATTAATTAGCATAGTATTATTACAGGCATGGTGTGATCAAAGACACACTGCCATCTTTACTGCGGGACTAAGTCTGTCATTACAAGCACGTTGATGGGATCCGATAAACAACTCATCAACTAGTGCCTGAATGTTAGACAGAAAAAAAAGCTCATGTGTTTTTTAATGAGAAACACACCGGCACATACCATCAGCCGATAGTGTTTGATGCAGGAACCTTATTTACTGCAGTGAATCCCATTATGGGCTATGGAGGAATGGCAGACTGCAATCTTTCAATCAAAAAAGACAAAATCACCAGAGGATGGAACATATCAAATATTCAAAGTGAGATACCCTTTAAGGCCCAAACCCTGGAAAAATGCTAAGATTTTTTTTTTTTTTTTAAATATGACATCTTTATTTGGTCCTTTAACAAAATGTAACAAAAAACGTTTAATTAATTTTGTAAAAAAAAAAAAAAAAAAATTAACAATTTCTAACAGTCATTTTTTTTTGGGGGGGGGGGGGTATTTACCATTTATTACCACGTGATGTTTAAAAAATATTATTGTGTGGTTTTCTGCTTCTAGGTATTTATTAGGGGCAGAAGACAAGTATCAGATCGTGTTTAACATGATTTTGAGCAAAGTTTTTACCACAAAGTGATGCAAAATGTCTCAGAAACTGTATGCATCAAATTTGTTATGTTAGGCTCTTATGGGTTACATTTTATGTAAAATATTACCCCATATATTTAGTTTCATAGCAGCAATTTGAAGGACAACAAGAGGCTGGAGAAATAAGTTAATATAATAGGTACGAAAAAGAAAATTGCATTTATTTTATGTGTTTATTCATTCAGGAATTTTTTTTTATCTATTCGTGTTTTTAATTATATATAAGCCTATGGGATTTAAAGATTTGTATCATTTAACACTCCCACACATTTTTGCAAACAAAGACAGACGTATTCCTGTGATTTTGTGTCCATATGGGTTAGTTTTACTATATTTCATGGTCACAGATAAGCCACAAAGCCTTTGAGGTTCCAGTTCCATACCTTTGTGCAGGCTATTTTACAAAACTTGCTTTTTGAACCACATTAAGCTCTGTTAACCTGAGCTTTCAGACAGCGATCTGCTGCAAATCTCTAATAATGTATCAGTCAAACAATAAAGCAGTACACACCACAGTATTTATTTGGATTAAACCTTATGTTAGGGGTGTCAAATCCATTTTAGTTAAGGACAATACAACTGGAGGAAGCCAATCTGATCTCAAGTGGGCTAGACCAGTAAATTAATAGCAAAAGTATAACCCATTACCCATTAATAAAACTTCAAAATTTTCCTTTTGTTTTAGTCTAAAGAAGTAAAAGTACGTGATGAAGATGTTTACATTTAATGAACCATCCTTTCAGAAAACCCGTTATGAACAACCTGAAAGTTCTTGAGATAAAATAAGTGCAGTTTTAATAATAGAATTTAAATAACAACTTACAAATCACAATGGATCTACACAATCACAAAACATTTAATCACATGTATCTGGACTTGAAAATTACAGTATTGCACATTAAGATTAGAGTAACACTTCAAGAGCTACAAGTACATTTCCACATCTGTGTAATAATCGTAAACTAACTCACCTCATAAAAACTGAAGTGGTATCTCTTAAGTAAGATGTAACACAAAATTTATAACAAGTTATTCCCCTGCCTTGTAAATGTATTATTTTTAAACAAATAATGCAACCTCACATGAACAATGTTTATTGAAAAATTGCAGTTAATGTTTTTTGTGTCATTTTCACATTAATGAAATTCATCCCACGGGTCAGATTGGACCTTCTAGCCAGCCAATTTTGGCCCCTGGACCCTATGTTTGACACTCGGCCTTAAGTCATACAGCTCAAGTTGTTTGATCTGTGAATCCACCTGCTGCAGTTTTTGGATCAGTACTGTAGCATCCACATAATTGCTTTTATAAATAAGATACTACTCAGTCCTTTAGCAACCACAGATTCATGATAAATCTGTACAAACCAGAGGCCAATTAATTAACTTCTTGAGTTCTTGCTTCACAAGAGTTTCATTATGTTTTTGATCTGATATGAATCTAAACTATTTCATCACAAGTAACTCTTTTATGGAGACATAATCACAGAAAATAGAATTACTGAATTGGTGAAACAATGGCTAGTGCTCCTCATAGTGCTGTTAAACACTCCCCTCACACACAGACATACACACACCCAACAAAGACCCCCAAGTTGAAGTCCTTGTGCTAATTGTCTTGTTAAGTGTACTAGTGGGTTTTGAAGCTCTCCTTCCCTCCTTCCCCCTGCTCCTCCTCCTCTGTTCCTCCCTCCTCCTCTCCTGGCCTGCGGCTTGGGTAGCTCTTCTCTTGCTATGACTAATGATGTTCTTTCAGTCTCAAGGTTTTAGTAGGATAATTATATTAACCCTTGTCCTCTGGATGATCCCAACTCAACTCGTCTTCCCCAGGCATCCTCTACTCCACAGTCTCACAGGAATTAAACTTTAATACACAAGAATGGGTAAAAAAAAAGAGCTTGTGTTGCAGTTGTACACTGATGTGTGTTTTATAATAGCTTGTTTGTTGGTGTATATGGTTTGATGACTTTTGCAAGACTTTTTAGTAATTATTATATTATTTAAATGCATGATTGAGTGAAAGTGAAAATTTTAAACTCATCATGTGACATGGAAATAAAGCAGCAGTTTCTGATAAAATGTATAATGCTAATTTAAAAAAAAACATGCAAAAAACACACATGTACATTTCTGAATTTTTTTATGTAGATAGATGACCCAAATATCCTGTATGTAGTCTTTTTATTAATCCTAAGGGTTTTTTTCTTTCTTCCTTTTTTTCTAATTCTCATATGCACACAGCAACAGACAAAAAGGTCCCTTAAAAAGGTCCATATCACCCTTGGGGGTGTTTGGAGACACTGCGGGGGACCAAAGAACAGGAACCACTTCCCCACAAACCCCTGAGTTTCTGCCTCTTCAACACTTTTTCATTCCCATTGCCTCCCCTCTCCCATTACTTCTTCCTCCCTGTTCATATTTTCAATAAGAGGATGTATAACAACCTTCTCCCTCCAACTCATCCCCAGTTTCCTCTCACCCCAGGTGTAACTCTCTGCAGTAGTGTTCATTAAAACAAATTCAGCAGTACTAAGGACTCTGCAGGGAAGTTACACTAATATCCAGCACAATTCAGTGATCTCAGGACAATCGTGGTTGAATGAAACGAGGCTGAATTCTCTTTAGTGGAAGAGTGAGGCCTTTAGATGTGGTGACATGCCTGCTTCAGTGAGACTAAATCAGCCATTCTAAGTCATTCAGGTAAGCAAAACATTGATCAAGTGCCAAAGACAGGCAAAATATGGGTCACTCTACACAGTAGCTGGTGAGTTTTGAGTAGGGATGCACCAATACTTACACTTGAGTACTAGATGTGAGTAATAATAAATCCCATTACAGTTCACTGTTAAGGAGTGTGGACCAGATGCCACATGAGTGAGTGGTTAATTGTGTGTTATATCATTTGAGTCATCCTGCAGCATCCTCTAAATGCAAGGCTGGAAAACTCACAATCTTCATAAATAAGAAGGATTAAGTGGTTTTTGATGGATTTTGTTCACCGCTGTGACAAAGCACCTACAGGCACCTAAATGTTCTTTTGCTGAGATAATGCCAAATTCAGATTGTTAATATGGCATGAGTAATAACTTTGTTAAATAGAATTAAATAAAAATGTTAGAAAGAGGAGGCAATTATATATATATATATATATATATATATATATATATATATATATATATAAAAAAAGTTTAAAAAAAAAGGAGAATACTAATAATGATTGTGGTTACCACTAAAATTTAAGCTAGCTATAATTGCGCATAACAAACACTCATTATCTTCAGGTTCCAACAACTCGAAAATCCCAGCAGGAACCCTTAGGGATGCCAGGTCTATATCCACCAGACTTTTGGCTGGAGAGTCGTTCGCCATTTTCGTAAAAAACGTTTATAAATCAATGGAATAAAAGCATATTTTAATCTCCTTCAGGCAGACGGCATTTGTCTCAGGGATAACTGGCTTGTGGTGGCCAAGCGTTCATAGCGACGTCGCTCTTTGCTCCTTCGATGTCAGCTCTTCCTATCACTGTGAAGCAGAATTAACCAAGCATTGGATTGTTTACCCACTAATAGGGAACATGAGCTGGGTTTAGACTGTCGTAAGACAGATTAGGTTTACCCTACTGATGATGTGTTGTTGCAATAGTAATCCTGTTGGGATTTTCAACAGTCAGGAGGGTTTACCAAACGCTTGGATAAACTTCTCTGGCTCAGGTACTGACATGAGAGATCAGTGACTTGCGGCGAAGTTTATAGTTGGTGAGGCACTGATTAACACTCACACAACCACTGTTACCAGCTCTTTAGTGAGAAAAGTAGCTATTGGAGGTCCTAAAAGTCGCTAGAAGTCGCTAAATGACATCATCTAATGTACATAATAGCCTGGTACATATAGTTGTAATGGAGGCTGCCATGGAGAGGAATGTCGTGGGAAAGGCAAAAATGGATGAAAAGACAAGCTAAAAATGTTTAAAAAGGCAAAACTAATAAAAAAAATAAAGCAAATTCTATGGTTAATATTTTCTCTTGTTGTAGTTTAATTTTATTAAGTGTAGGTTGTTTTCTAATTTGGAGGCCGCAACATTTCACAACACTTTCGACTTTCTAAATATTTTTTCTCCACACCTATTCATTAATAGACAATAATATCTAATGGTAAGCCAGCGCGGGATCAGCCAGCAGCAGCAGCTTTGTACGTTTCATTTTCAGCCTGGTCATGAAAGAGAGGCGATCATCTCCTGCTCTGAATGCAGCTGCTGCCGAAGCGTCTTCTGATTGCTTTTAGACAGTGGAAGGGCCTGCGCAGCACCAGTTTCTCATTGAGAAGAATAAACTACGTTCATATACATCAGTCTCCAAAATTCTCCAGTACTACCTGAAAAAGTCGCTAGATTTGTCGGTAGTCGCTTAAAAAAAAAAAAAAAGTCCTAAGTTGGCAACACTGCACACACCGTGTTGGTGTGTGACATTACACAGACTGTAGAGAGTCATGGCGTATAACAAATATTTCTGTAAAGTTCATATTGGCGATATGCTGAGTAACAGAAATGGGCACGTGTCATGCAACCCAGTTTGTATTGGATGGCACAGTCAGAGGAGAGGCACAACCTCCACACAGGTTTCTGCCCTGGATTTGATCAGGAAATACTCAAATTCGACGATTTTTAGTTAATAAACTTTTTAAAAACGTGGTAGAGTCATACTGAAAATGCATTTTTAACACGGATCAGTGGAAAATATTAATATTTATTTTATGGGTTTTTTTTCTTTATCATGGCACTGCCTCACCTGCCTCCCCTGACCGCACGTCACTGCGGGAGACGCCCTGCTTGGTGATGCAAAGTCTGGGGGGTACTGGAGAGATGGCTTCAGTCCCATCATGTAAAGGGAGGACATCATTTTGTTATATTCTTTCCTCTAGTCAAGCACCTCAAAGAAGTAGTCTTCATAAACTCTGAATGAATGACCCCTGGTAAAGCGGTATACCTCTCCTCTGAGCCTCCTGGACCAGCCGTTCCCTTCTCTGGAAGTGGTGGAAGCAAGAGGATAACAAGTCATGGCTTTGGTTTGATGGTCGCTCTGTGGTGAGCCCAGTCCAGGCAAGACAGGATTTCCTCATGACCGCTTGCAGACGTTTAAAAAAGGACTGGGTAGGTTGTGGACCTTTAATTCCCTTGGAGAGTCCAATCAGCCAGACGTTACAGCGTCTGCTTCTCCCCTCCAGGTCAGTTAGCTCAGCCTTTAGCTTCCTGTTCTCATTTTCAACCTGAGTGTATAAAGTTTCTACCTCCTCAAGCCGCTGATAAACAGTGTCATGTTTTTCTTCAAAGACAGTCTGTTGTGGTGGCTAGTGTCTTGAGCTAGGAGAGCGGGGCTGATCTGTGTTCAGCTAGAAGTGCTATGATGTTGCATTTGATGGCATGGGTGTCAGCCTCACACTTTTCACCTGGTTTAGTGGTTTTTAGTGGGTTATGTGTTCATGTATTTCTTTTTTAAATGTGCGTCACTTACACAGACTATCTCTTTGCATTAACATGTTAAATTTGATAGCACTAGTTTTTTCACACTGGTATCGGTTTTGTAGTATCAGAGCACTTTTATAAATACCGAGTACGAGTACACACACATGTTATCGGACCGATACCCAATACTGGTATCGGTATCAGTGCATCGCTACATTGGAGTGTGTAGGTGATGACCCTCAGCATATGTTATTTCAAATGCAAGACCTTTTCTTTAGTTAAGGTGTAATTGCTAATGTGACATGCTCATTTCATGTAATTATCATTTGTATTATAAACAGACATATGCAGATGGATGACAAATTAATAATAAACCAAAGGACATAATCCACTCAACTTGCAAGGTCAGATTTCTGAGAGCTGGTTATCACATGCAAGGTGTAACATTACAGCAGAAACACATCATATACTGAGTGCTAAAGTAGAGAAGTAGTGTTACAATTTTAGCATAATATAAATATACTGTAAACTAAAAAATGATTATATTCATAATAGGTTTCCATAAATTTACAGTATATGTCAGCATGTTGCTGTTTATTGACAAAAGCGATTTAATTCAAATACTTTTGCGTTCAATTTATAAGAAATATTTTCAAAAATAGAGAACAAACCAAAAATGAAATAATGCTTGAAAACGAGTTATCGTAACCTGCATGCTTTTTGTAGCAAGAAATAATCTAGCCTTCTCTAAAACAAGCTCGCTTGGCATGTTAATTTCTACTTTTTTCCTTAGGTCTAATCAGCTCTCTTTACATTTACCCAACTGTGCTAACATGGGGAATGTCATCAATCCACAAACTCACAACACACACAGTGTCAGAGCTCCTCTAATCTAACATGACAGTAAATGATTAACAGCGAGTATAAATTAATTATCCTCTGTTATCAGCTAATTGACTGCATTAACTCTTAATTTGAGGGCTAAATTTTTAAATAAAGCTCACAAATATTATGAGATATATTGAAATATTACTGATAAAGCTAAATATATAACAGCTCATTACAGTCAGCATAAAGTTATTAGCTATAAACATTTTAGCATCAACTTATGGCTGAGCTGCAGAGGCACCCATACAAGGTGCTTTATTCATTTACTCTTATTTACAAAGAGATTCTAGTTTGAACACAAATAGCTAAGCCCAACATTTGATTGTGGAATTTTATTGAAATTTTACAGTGTTTGAGTACAATCACAAGTGAGGCTATGCAGCAAGGTGATAGGTGGAGAAAGAGGTGGGGACTAGTTTGCATATGCATATGGGTTGTGTAATATTTTTCTAAGTATTAAGTGTCATACTGCAGTAGACCACAGGCAGTGTGCCTATCAAAAAGCTGCTAAAGCAAAGCTAATTTGTCAGCTAAAACAGCTCAAACTTTAAATCTGTCATAACAAGTAAATCTTGGGTGTTTACACCGTGCTGCTTTTGCTTCTGCACAGGGGCACTGCATGGTACAGTAAAGTAGTTAACATCCAGTTGGACTCTGTGTCATGTATAAAATTCCTGAGCATTGCCAGTTTGTTTTAATTTTGCATCAAGACAAGAAGAAAAGATCTGAGTGACTTTGAAGCTTCCACCACACATGCCCCAGTAATGAAGCCTCTGCAGTAACTGTTCAAGATACGTTTCAAAAGAGACATCTGCATTAAGATAAACTGAAAAGAAGAACAGTAAAAAGAGGTTGAAATTTTTAGTAAACAGTGCAGATTTGATGACCTTGGTGTTCTTGCATTAATGCGATATGTATGGAAAAGCAGAAAAGGTGATAGAGTGTCAGTGCAGGATGCGTCTCAGTGACAGAGAGGGATATTACATTATGTTTGCACAGCATAAAACACTAAGTGCAAGTAAGAATGAAAGAACTTGCTCCCCTGTTAAACTGGTTTTCCTTTTGCATTTTGAAAAATTGTGTAGATTTATGATAAAAATAAAATCAATTTATAAAAATCACACCATAATACCTTTGTCTGTACTTTAGTCTGTGTATGAGAATAAAGAAAAAGAATACCAGCCATAATGTATAAGAATATGAATTTGTATTTAATTGCATTACATTCCAAGTGTTTTTCTTTTTAACAGATTCATATGGAGAAAGAAATCAAAATTACAGACCACAAAAAATATATTAATTCTGTTTCACTACTGAATTGTTTCTGTACCTATTAGTAATATTTGATTAATTATTCATTATTATACCAGGTCTTTTTTTTTTTTTTTTTTTAGGTATTTCACATCCATTCATGCACTGACAGACTATTAGATTAACTGTATTTACACAGCGCTTTTCTAGCCACACTGACTTCTCCAAACCTCATTTACCCATCTTACACACACATTGTGACAGCACTTTTTGTTCCATGCATGCATTGCATCTTTCTATTTTTAAACACACACTAATGAGCAAATTGAGGCCAAAGTCTCAAACTACTGATCCACAACCTGAACCACAGCAGTAATCAAAAGGTACCAGTTATCAGCATCAGTCAAAAAAAAAAAAAAAAACTTGCTATGGAAATAACTACAATTTATAGTATATAACCAAAACGGGCCTTGATTTTTCCAAAAATAAAAATATCAAGGTGTAGGGTTTCTCTCTTCTGTTGCCAAAATAAATGGCACATGTGCTCTACAAAGGCTGCAAGTTCAGCAGTTCATTGTTGGTCCAGTCTATGAATGACAGCACATCTAAATAATCCAAGACTTTTGAGATTTAACAAAAAAATACAGAAAGTATCAAGCTTTAAAAAAAGCTTACATCAGGTGTTCGAGTGAAAAATTGTTTACAAGATGTGTCCCATCTTCATCCCCAGAAAACAGCCAAGGTGACAAAATCCTACCGTATAAAACCTGCACATTACTTTCCCTGAAAGTTGAAAGGCCAGCAAAAAGAGTTCACAGCTGGCATGTAACCCACACCTGAACTGTTCAAATATATAGCTCTCTGGTGCACTCATGAGAACAGTCCTCTGAGGTCTGGATTTGAGAACAGGATGTGCTTGAGTTCCATTATTTAGCTATTTGGTCCTATGCATACAGTGCACACTTCAGAGAATGGGTACCTCAAAGCGGGGCTGAGTTTGCCTGCTGCTCTTTATATGACCTAACACAACCAATCAGAGGGCTGCTTTCAGGTCAGAGCGCCAGCTCGGCATGCACGCAATAGCCATTTACTGTATGCTGTGTAAATAATTTACTTGTAAGCTTAGTCACAGACAGTCTCTTTCTGTCCCTCCATCTATCCCACATTAAAGTGCAGCATCACAAACTGAAAGGTATTTTGTAACTAAGAACAAACTGTACTAAAATAATAAATCATCCCAAAAAACACATCAGCGAGGTCACACTTCTCCCTCCACTGCACAGTGCACACACCACAAATACATGCAGGGTGTGGATTGCAAAGACAATCAAGGTCTTTCCTCGGCTTTGAATAATTTAAGAAGTCTTTTTGCTCGACGCATCACTCCCGATTTTTTCCAGGGCCAAAAGCATCCAGTGACCTCTTGACAGTGAACATATTTAACAAGTGGGAGTACTGCGTGTGAGTGTGTGTATGTGTGTGTTGAGTTAAGAGACACAGTTCCTTAGGCTTGTCGCTCTTTCTATACACAGTCCATTAAAAAGTTTTCTACCCTTCAGATGTGTTTTGGAGACATGGCTACATACAAATTAAAAACTTAGAAATGACATGGAAATGGAGTGGAAAATAATTAAATGAGGATTGACTCAAGAAATTTGACTGTTTTTTTTAACATTTTATTTTATTAGGTAATGACAGATAATGAGCTTGGGATGAATGATTTGCCTATAAATTGCAATCAGTTTTACTAATTATGTGAAAGAGTTGGAGGACCTGACATAAATGTGTGAAAAAGTACTAAAAAAGGCACACTGTAAGCCCTGCTACCTACATTATTGCAGAGGAGGTCAGATATAGATTACCTGTTTAGTCTTGAGGAAGAGTGGAAGCGCACGTGAGAGGATGGATAGTAAAGAGAGAAAAAAAGAAAAGGTGAGGCGTGGTGGTGAGGAAAGCGAACGTTTGAAGAGGCTTGTGCTGCCACGGAAGGCTGCACTCGAGGAAAATCGATCCTCTCCCTTCAGAGAAAGAAATTTATGAAGCTGGAACATAAACGCAGTCATGTCCAATTAGCCACTCTGAATTTATGAGGCGAGGCGGAGGAGGAAGTAGGAGGGGACATGGTGATAAAGACTTCAGCAGAAACCAATAAGGCGTGCTGCTGATCAATGATCTCTGCTTTATGCAGCTCCCACCCCTCGCTTGGTCACTTCCAGCTAAGCTTGGAATGTGCTATGCAGAATGGCTCTGCTTTTCTGTAAGCTGCCCTCTACTAACCAGATGCTTATTAATAGACTTGCAGCACTTACAGATCATCTTCAGATGTGTTTTAGGAAAATGTTTAATTAGCTAATTAATCTTTTTTCATCACATTTACTCTTCGCCCTCACTGAAAGCTATCTAGATAGCTGTCATTTTCAAAGTTCAAACACTTGATCACAATTGACTTAAGTGATGCATTTTTAAAACCCAGATAAACTCTTTCTTTTATCATGTCAAAAGATTTTTTGGTATTAAACTTTACTCATCATTCTGTGCAGTAAAGGTTAAACAGCCACATGTTGTAAAACACCAAGGTAAATCCACTGTTGAAAGGAAGAGAGATGTAATAAAAAAGTTAATAAAAAATGCTGGATGTTAATTACAAAAGGTTCAAAGTGTAGGATTTAGGGACATCTGGTAGTGCAAACTGTAAATAAAGATTTAACATTAAAAAAAAGCATAATAGACATTAAAAGTTACCAAGATAAGACAGCTAAACATGGAAAAAGTACATCTTATTGGTATAAAATAATCAGTTTAGGGAAAGTAAAATTCTTAATGCTTATTTTCATCCAACTCTTCACTAATGAAATCATGTTGCATGTCTGCCAATAGATCTGTAACATGCTTCAACTTCCACAATCAATAAGATAGTCTGTCCAGATCCTCATTATTGAAGAAATTTATTTTAAAATCTTAAATAATTTAGATAAAACTAATCCCAACAAACCCTCAAGCTCAACCTTTTCGTTCTTCTCTTTAAATGATGTGACAGATTTCTTTACAAAGTTATCTACACCAGACACAGTATGCCTGCAAAGCATAAGCACTACAACTCACAGGCCCCGGGTGCTTCCAGAAGTTGGAATTATTGAAGGAACAGGAGCTAAAACAGTTTGTTTCAGACAGGAAGAACTGAGAGGTGACATTAGTAACCAGCTTTGAAACAAAGGGAATTGTGCATCTTGAAAAGCCTCTTCAGAAACATCTCATAACCCTAATATAAAGCTGGAAAGTTACCATGTATTTCTATTGTATTCTGATTAAAAAAATAAGCATCTGTGCCCAAGTACATTGCTAGAAATACTTCAAACAAACCAAAAAAATCTGATATTGTCTTGATGGATTTGATTTGAGTACAATTTTCTGTCCATTCGAATCAACCCTGTCACAGAAATCATGTTTATGTAATGTCAGTCAGATTAGACTTTTTAATCAACAAAATGAAGAACTCTGGCACCTTCCCAAATACATGTATCAACAGCAATGTGTTTCATTTATGTAACGCCAAAATATCACTTATTTCAGGGTTTAGGTCAATGCTGCCTTCACAGGACTTTAAAAAAACAACTTAGTCTCAGTTTAGAGCTGAAAAGATGACAACATTTAGCACCACAATTATTTTATTTTCTGACAGTAACAGAGTGCAGTGGTCAGCACGGTTGTCTCACAGCAAGCTCCCAGATGAAGCTTAGCCTGGGAATTGGTATGTGGAGTTGGCATGTTGCTCCTGTGTGTCTGTGTTTTGTTTTTTCCTTACTGTCCAAAAATGTATGCTCTAAATTGGTTTTAGAATCTAAATTAGCTTGAATCCCGAACAGAATAAAGTTTAAAGAATGGATGAATGAAGATAACTAAAACAGTAACAATCTGTGCCCATTAGACTCTCTTTCTAGTGTTACTACAGCAGACTGAACAGCTAGTTGTTAGCTTTGTGGTTCAAAAGGAGGGAACTGGTGCAAGGGTGGAATGGTCCTTCTCCGTGATGGTTGATCGAACACAGAGAGGAGGAGGGAAATCTCCTGCTGGGGCCAAAGCTGCATCAATATGGTCTGTCATCACAGGTTAGAGCACGTCAATGCAGACCCTCCTCCTGCTCCTCCTCTGAGCCTCACCACTCTAGCCAGAAAGGGAGGCAGACTGTCATGGTTTTGACACAGCTGCCCTAATCTCTGCTGGACTGACTGCTCAGCCCTCCGCATCATCTATATCTCCTCTATTTTCTCCTCTACCCACTCTTCTCAAGCACATGTCCACAGCCCAATTTACTCAATGCACTGCTCAGTGAAAACTGATGCAACAAGCAGAACCAAAAGAGCGAAACAGGAATGGCTTTACAGAAGAGACTGACAGAAGAGAAAGGAAGAGATTCAGGATAAAATGGAAATCACAGAGGAAGAGAAAAATTAAAGACTTGAAGGACAGCTACAGTAGCTGGAACTTGGGGAACAAAAGGAGAATAAGTGGGAGGGGAGTTCAGAAAAGAAAATAATGGGGAGGGAATGATAGTTGTGTCCCTGATGAGAGGTACAGGAACACACGTCAACTACAGTAAAGAGACAGATAAAGCCCTATTAGCTGCTACTTCCAGCAGCTTTTTCAGGCTCTGCCACCACACGACTCCCCCTTGATGTTTGTTTATCTTTCTTCTTATTTATTCCCCTAATTACTGCATCTCTGCTGTCTAAAACAGAGAGTCTAGAATCATTAAATACTCTGGGCCAACATGACTTTAAACAGACACTGTGGAGAAAATGGACGGAAACACACCAATGTGTGACAGCTATGATGGTCCGCAGTGCAAAGCATACCATTTTTACAATAAAGGCTCAAAAATGATAAAATTACAACACTTAGGTTATAAAATCAATACTTTACTACATTTAGTAGTACTTGATCTGTAACACATCCTCAAAAGTAATAAATGTACATATTTTCAAGACATGCTTACATTTTCCTTTGTTAAATGTAACATCACTGTGTTTTGTATTATGGGAAAGCCCTGCATATTTGATATCGTATAAATACTAAATGCTCAAAAGTGTTCATAAAGAAGAGAGGCTGGATTTAAACATCCAAAAGGAGACTGCTTCACATTGCCTCAAAGCCTCCTTATATCCAAGAAGAGGTGATTTAAAAAATCTAGTTTATCACAATTTCTTCACCTTTATTGAAACACTAATGTGGATATTTGGACAAACATGCATATCATTTTTTTCTTGTGAGACTGGACTAAGCTCAAAACTACTAAAGCCTGAAGAAACATGCCATTAAAACAGTAGATTATATTGAATGTGGGCATGCAAACATCCTGGCACAAGCTTATATAACACTATATTTAAAAAGTACTAATGTTTAAAAGCTAATAGGTGGCTTTTCCATGTTTCAGAGGAAACATAAATCCTGTTTGGATTTTCTTCATTATTGTCTTTCCTGTCTTCTAATACTACATAGATGTTCCTAGAAGGAGGTCAGGATGGTTTATAGACCAACATAACACAGAGCTTTGACACCAGAGACCAGAATTCATGTTCTAAATCACAAGATCTGCAAATGAATTGCATTTAGGAGATATAAGCTCCACATAAAGCATGATTTCAGCATTAATATTTTCCAATATGGTAAATGTTTCCATCTCTAAGGTCAATTTAGAAAATGAAAATGGCACATTCACTGATGCTAATCAGAGTAAAACTGATTTTTTTAAGGATTAGGCTTGAAGTGAATCAGTTCCTGCAGCACTTAGTAATCATCTCTCGATGCTCCTACTTTCTGCCTCAGTTCTAAAGAAAATCCATTTGTAACCCATGCATCTGTTTATACGCATGGGTTTCAACTTCAGCTGACATGACCCGTTGTCTGATTTCCTTTCATACCCAGATTGTCACAAATAGCAAAGACCTGTATACATTCATTAGTGAACTTTATCAAAGTCAGGTTTTATAACTAACTACTTAGACACATTTCTGTACTTTAGTTAAACCCAAACCCAAGATTTTTATTACGTTTTATTTTTTTAATTCAAACATTTTCATCCATGTTTACTAGCACGTCGGCATCTTTGCTGCTCCTGTGCACTGCTGGGTATACTGATGTATTCTTGCCACCTGCACATCAGTGGAATTATGTAAAAGTTTTAGCATGTGAATTGCATCACTTACATGTACCACATGTGTCATGGGAGAGTGTGCAAAAAGACAAACTAAAAGGGGAGCCAGTCACAAAAGAAAAGAACTGCCCTGCAGTGCTGCTAATATCACAGACACCAAAACTGCATTTAATTCACTGATGAAGAAAAACACTGACCCATGATTACAACAGCCAATTATCCCGGCAACTAGTGAGTGATTTCTAATTTAAACTGGAATGAATTTGCATCTATCATTTCCCCTCCTTTTTTTATTATTGCCCGTCTGCCTTTTCTTTCACTGTCTCTCATTTAATCTCCTTTCTTGCTCTCTCTGAGTAAAGACAGAATTGTGACAGATCCAGCTGTCCTGTCATAACTTTCTTCAACTCGTAGCAGCTAGTCCTGCTTTGATGACTTTGCAGTGAAGGCAGACATCTTGCACATTAACATATGATTGTGCCCATGTATTATTTGTGTGTGGAGGGGCTGAAGAGAGGGATGGGAAAAAGTCCCAGAGCAAGCTGTCATCCGAAGAGAGGGAGAGCAAAGAGGGAGAGACACGGCACTTGAAGAGTCGGAATGTCGCATCATTCATGCGTAAGGAGTGCAAGGCTAGAAGTACTTTTGGTTTTCAATGGTTGCACTTTGAGGCAGAGGTCAGAAAAGCAGGTCAAGGAGATGAAGTGTCCATAAAGTTTCAACCTGTTTTCTTGTCTGATCAACATTTTTTTCTGATTGTATAATTGGATTTGCAGAAGCTTTTGTTGAAACTTAAAATTTTATAAAGAAAAATTCATTTTTCAGTCCCATACAGGCTTTATTGTCAGCCCACAGTATGTCAGCTGCTGATAATTGACAAAACGGAGGCTTTTTTCATTTTTAACTGAGGCATCCATTAGACCTGCAAGACACAAAATGCACAGCAATATACCTAGAAAATCACTTTGTTCTTCAGTATTGATTTGAACTACAACTCTTAGATCCCGCGCTCAGCAGTGTTTCCACTTGCAAGATGAGACAGATGAGATTTATCAGCGAAGATGCAGGAGATGAGAAGTAGTGATATGTTCAGCACTGTCAGTCACTCAACACAGGCATTAGTCACCATGCGTCTGCTTCTCTGATCTGTTGTCTGTCATCTGCGCTTTCAGACAAATGTTTCAATACACAATCACATGGAGCAGAAACACACACATTCACACCTGTCTCATTTGACACACTCTCACACACGCACATGAAAAAGAGATGTTCAATTTCCGTCTTTGCTAAGTGGACAGCTGGTGTCCTTCAGAATGCAGTCAGGAAACAAGGCCTTGTAGGTGGATGGATTTTCCCCGGAACATCCTGTCAGTATGTCCATTGATAAGAGAGAAACGGGGGGAGTGGCGTGGATTTATGGGACTGCGAACAGTAGCGCAACCTCATGACGCGAGACAAAACTTTCCAAACTGTTTCCATGTTTCTCTTAAAATGCTTGATGCTCTTAAAATGTTTCGGTCTTCATCTTTTTTGTATATGCTAGGCTAAAGTTCATAGGTCAGCATTACATCCACCATCAAAAAAAAGAAAGACACGCCGTAGATAAGTGTGAGGAGGGATGATTGAAATCATCATCTCACCAGAATACAGAAGCCATTCTTTGAATATTTGATGCAGACGGATAGCTGTTCACTCCAGTGGAACAAACTGGATTGGAATCCAGTCGCTCATCTGGAAAAGGCTATAATTTAAAGTCCTACTTGCAGAGTGTCCTTAAGATCCTCATTTCCTTCCTGGCACAACCTCAACCTCTGGATTGGCCCACCTGGGCCCTACCCTTAGCTGAGGTCAATGTACACAGCCATACCCCCCCACACACTCCACACACACACTCAGACAATGAAATATCACAGGCAACAGCTGACAACAATTATTTCCTCCATTGTGAAGAGTGGCTAAGTTATACCATTTGTTGTAAAGTGTAAGAATGTTTATAGACACACTTGAGGTTGTTCTTGTCTGTTTCAAAGAGGAATTTATGCTCATTAGTGGCAATGGAAACAAGTCTGCATATGGCATTTGGTCTGGAGAATATTAAAATGACTTGATGCACCAGCTGGTTCCAGTCTGAACTGGTATTTAAAAAAAATAAACATGTGACTAGCCAGCATCTTCCTGGATATAATATCCCAGATATTCCCTGAAATTACACAAGACAGCCTTGATTTTTTTTTTTTTTTTCTTTTCTTTTTTTATTTGGAAACATCTGGCTCACTTTTCTTGTTTACAGATTATCAGAAGATTGCTTCAGATTTTGTTTGTAATGAATGGAAATTGCAAATAAAATTTTATTTAATGAGTTAATTTATGTCCATATGTCTTAATTTTATCCTCTATTATTGCTTCTTTTGATATAGTTAAAATAAACTGTTTATGTTTTAGGCATGAAAAAACTAAGAGGACCATGATCTGGCCTAAAGTACAATGACATACAAAGTGTAATTTTGTAATAAAGTGAAAGAGACAGCAGGTTCTTCTGTTTATTAGTTTATCAGCATGTGGATCTGAAAAGAAAAAGTGTTCATGTGACTGTTTGTAGCCAAAGGATTTCAAATATCTGAAAAGTAACTGGTATATATTATGCAAATATAAACAGTAAACAGCATAATCTTCCACTTAGACTGATAAATTTTCTTACATCGCCCAGTCAATGTGTAAAACGTGAGCAAAACTAAATGATGGCATCAGATTAGCTGGCAGGTGTACAAACTGCTAGCAGACATCAGGACAGAAATGGGGTGCTGCAATCCTGAGACAATAAAATTTAATTAAACTACTAACACTTTGAACCTAAAATAATTATGCTATTGTGTCTTTTTTTATGCTAAGTTTTTATGCTTAAAACATGAAAAATATGCACAAGAATAAATAAGTTTGGTAGTTTGAAGCTTTTTCTGTAATCTGCTCATGCCTTTTTACAAGAGTTATTTTCAATATATTGTTTTAAATTATTACAAAAAAAAGTGTCCTAGTGTGCGAAGATATTGTAATTATTCTATTTTTGTGCTACATCCTGCAGTCAATTGTAGCACTTGCACTTTTTATACCCTTGAATAACATCCCCCCTTTTTCCTGCTTTCATTAACACTAGCAACGTGGGTGTAATTGAAACTTTTTCCTGCTGCTTTATGTGGAATCAGTGGGACACATTATCACACATCACACACCACACATGAACATTTATTCTCATATGAGCTGACTGTCTCCTCTCATTTCCTTTAAGGTGCAAGTGTAACCTCCATGCCTCCCAGTGCCTGCTGATTGATGGGAACCTCCAATGCCAGTGTGAACACAACACCACTGGCCAGGACTGCCAGCGATGCAAGAAGGGCTTCAAAGCCAAGTCCTGGAAAGCAGGTTCCTACCTACCTACGCCGACTGGAACCCCCAATACCTGTACGTACCTGCTTATGTGTGTTTCCCCTAGATTTATCCAAATCAAGCTGACATAGAAACAGTAGATAAAAGCACACTAACCTTTTATATGCTACATAGTCTTACTTGAATCAATCCCTCTCATCTGAATGGTGACATTTTTTGCTCTTCAAAGAATTCATGTGGTGACACCATGAATTTCTTTTTCCTCAATCATGACTGATGAGCGTCAAGGTTTTTTCACAACCGAAATCCTGAATAAAAAGTAAAACCAAGTTGAAATTAAAGGATGAGTTGAAAGATGACAAAGGTACTGAGCTCCCTGAGTTGTCACCTCTGTGCAGAGAGCAGATCAGAGCTGTATAACAGCACAGGAATGTGTGTGGAAGGAAATCCTTTTGGAGAGTGTAGCCAGCTACCATAGCTAGCTATGATAAAATAATAATCTAGGCCAGCCCCTCCCAAGATTTCTTATTTCACACAGACACACTCACATGCACAGAGAGGCTCTCACATAGAAACAATGGTACACCTGTTCCTGCAGAAAATTGCTCTGTTGTCAGCCTTTTTTCCTTTTGCTATGCCGTTGTTTCCATCACATTTCTAATGGTACTGACACACACCTTCAGAGCCCATTGCTAGTCTTTTAAAATGCCTGAATCCCATTAGTGGCATTTAAAAATTAAAATGTTTGCAGCTTGCGCTTGGTACGCAAAATTGCCATGCTTGGGAAAGAGTTTGGTCTCTACAGATTGCATTATGCATGCCAAGCCAGGCTAACTATAAGTACAATCTAGGAAAATGTGCAATAAAAGCAAAAAGTTTTTATTGAAGTGAAGCAAAGTGGCAGTGTCCTCCTAAAAGATAAATATGTGATGCAGGTCTGTGAATATGAGAGTTTTAGGAAGGAGTAAAATTAGCGAGGATTGGGAAGGCAGTGCCGATCAAGTAATTACTCTGGGACATCGAGAGGTGGCTCCACAGCAAACCCTTATTTTTACTGAACAGCTCTCTCTGCCACCTGAGTCTGATGAATGAGGCAGAGTCAAGTCTTTAGGCAAATTGAATGCATAAATAAATAAGCTCTCATCTCTTCTTCCTTTTCTTATTCTCTTTCAGGTACAATTGCTGGTTCTTCCTCCGGTTCTAGTAAGTAATAATGCAAAGCAAAGCAGAAGAGATGGTATTCCACTTTCCTTCCTTTTTGTTGCGTCGTTTTTTTCAAATTTAAGTTTTTACATCACACCTCTGCATCTGTATGTCTCCTAAACTCCACCTCTCTCTCCTGTGATGTTCAGCTGGCTCTCTAGTCACTCATTTCTCTTCCCCCACATCTCCTCTCTCAATGCAGCAGCTTGGGCCCTCTGTGCTTCATTATTAATAGGTCTCTCTGTCGCCATGTCCTTTCATCACAGCACATCACACTAACCTGCACAGGAGGAATTCTTCCACAGTTTTGCTTCTTTATATTTAGACTAACGACAGTGCCGTTGATGGACTGAAGAACAGAGGGATGAGAGATAGTTGTGCGATTGTTGGTGGATGGAGGTAAGAGAGAGAAAGAAACAAGACAGAGAGAGAAATTGGAGAGAAGGATGCGGGCATATGTTAGTGTGTTGTAATGCAGTATGATTCCGGGTGAAGAGCAAGGGGAGGCAGGAATAAAAGGGAATTTGATTAGGGATTCTCTCTGTGGAGAAGCTCTCAGCCTCCAAGCTGTTAGACAGAAACGATCGGCAAAGTGGCAACATCAACCCTGACAGCGCTGGGTTTTTCTCCACATTGCCTAACAGTAAAACCTGATATCATGTATAGATGATGATGCATGGATAGACTGAGCCATTGGACTGCACTGCAGACGTCTGATATTTAAAGGCCTTCTCCGACAATTAAACATGACCATGTGGTTATTTGGAAAAATAATGGGTATGATTTATGAAGGAAAAGAATGATTATAACTAATGGGCTGATTAAGGGTTTAGTCCAGTTTTTAACTCCCAGTGCTTTAGTACTTTTAATGAAAATGCCTATGTGTGTTTCTGAACAGCAACTTCATCTAGGACATTCACTGCTCTTGAAGCTGAAAATAAAACAAAGGTTGAGACACAACCATCTCTGAGGAGGAGAGGTCAGCGGTTGCAACCCATGAGTCTACTGGAGCTTCCAAAGGCACAGAAAAGTAGCTTAGCCTGAGCCAGACATAGAATGAAACTAAGTACATTTACTTAGTACTGTAAAAATCTTCAGGAAGCTCTAAGCCTAATATGTCTTGCCGGATGCTTTCAGTCCACTATACACCCGCAGACAAGTGTTCCTATTTACACCACAGTACATTTATCTGCCAGCTGTAATTACTGTTTGCTTTTTGACATTTGCACACACTGCAGAAAAATCTATGTTAAAGAAATAGTTGGTTACAAAATCCTGAAAAACAAATCCACCTTTGCATGAACGGTATTTCAGGTATGGCTTAATGTCCAGTAGTCAGTCAGTCAGTAAGTCTGTCTATAATATATATATATATATATATATATATATATATATATATATATATATATATATATATATACGGTACAATGTTGATGTTTTTCTCTGAGTAAGAGATCTGAATTCTTCCTTCACTGGCAAATGCTGATAAAATGTTACTGTAATACTGCAGCATGAACTTACTATACACATGTGACAAATCAAATGTGTGTGCCTGTGGATGTGTTTATTGACTCTGACAGGCAGGGTGTTTGTGTCAGTGAAGAAATCATACATAATTCATCTTGCAACTTACTGGAGGTCTTAAGATGTACATTGACCGTTTCCCTGGCTATTTATATCTGCGACATTAATGTTAGATGTGGATTGTCCTGTCTTGAGAGCAAGGTCGTCAAAGAGTATGGACATTCAGACTTTATTTGTTCTGACTGACTGATTTCAAACCACCCAGGATGGATGTGAACAGAATCTGTCAGCTGCCTCGATCTACAGTAAAGTGGTCCTTAAAGCCCAGCTCGCCTTGTTACTAAATTTAAACATGCCATTTTGGTAAGCAGTAGACCTTGAATGTTTTGCAAGAAAAGCATTTAAAACATGGGAGGAGCATCGCTGTGATGGCGTCAGACTTTTTTTGTTGTTGTTTTGGGGAAATCCGTTGAGTAGTGTGTTTTTTATACAGTGAAGCACTTTAGTTTCCTTTTGAGATCAGCCAAACAATTCAGTGATTAGATGTGATTTAGGAGGTCCTGACAGTAGCTTTCACATAATAAACAGAACAGCAGTCTTAAAAGTTAACTTTTAAAAGTTCACTATGGAAGACAACTTCATAGAAAGTTGCATGTAGACTTTATTTCCTAAACTTGGTACATAAACTTAAAAATTCATCCATGATAAGTCTCCAACCAAACTATTGCTTATTTTATCAGTTAATGCACTGTTTAGTTTTTCATCTTGTAAAATATTTGTAACGTATGGCTGTGAAGGTTGTCATTCATCCAGGTCATGGTATCCAATGTAGGTTGAGAGAGAAGTTTGTTTTTTCAAATTTTATTTCATAGTTCCTGAGAAACATCATTTCGGTGGGGCAGGGCTTTGCACAGAGTGGTGTCAATCTCTTCACATGCTTTTCATGTATTGCATAGATTTTCATATTTCCTCATTGCTTTGGCCGACTGTTCCGGAAAACTGTCCATTTTGTATCGGTGGAAAAGCGGAATTGACAACTTTCCACTTTTTGCTTTTCCACATTAAACTCCCCACATGAGAAAAAAGGCTCCCAACTCCCAAACTGAACATTTAAAAAATAATAATAATGATAAAAAAAAAAAAACATATTAACAGATTAATGGCTTAACACACGAGAGCCAACTCATCAGGCCAGGACTCTTTGCATCTTAATGATAAAGACACACTTTTTAAGACCACAATGTGAAAAACTTGGACAGAGAAAACAAGGGGTTTGAGAGGGGAATGAAAAAGGCCATCTATATCATAGTCAGTGTTAGGCATTTGGCTTTAAAAAATTAATTAATTATAGTTACTCGTTACTACTTGTGAAAAGTAAAGGAGTTGATAGTGGAGTTACAGCATTAACAGAGTATTACTCGGAAAAGTAATTATTCCTTTACTTTAAAAAGAAAAAGGTTAAAATATATTCCCTTTAACAGAACTCTAAATTCATCTGCATGTTCATTTACTCATAATAAAGCCGAATATTAGATCTGGCTAATGAATGAAATGGAAACTTAACAGAATAAATATTTAACAGAAAAATCATCTACACTAATCTCAGGCTGCTGGATGTCGTGTTTCAGTTTGCTCCTGAGCTGCTTCACATGATTCTAAGTGCTTCCAGCCACCATGAAGAAACTGTTTCTGGTCATAATGAACATTTCTCATAACGTTCTTGTCTTTTGTCTCTGTGAGGGAAAACTGATGTATGTGGTTTCAGATTAAAACTCTTCCTCTGTTTTCTCTGGACTGTTGCTGGTCGTTTGTGTTTGTGGCTATGCACACTGACTCATGACGTTTTACTCTTCATCAGTAAATCATCATCAGTTAGGCTATGTGTTTGTTTCTCCCTCTAAGTCCCCGGTCAGATGAAGACAGCGTCAGCGTGTGGGATTATAGTGTAACGCTTTTTGTCTCTTTGGTGTTAACAATTAACTAAATTAGGGTCATAAAAATTATTCGGGGACAACTTCTAGCTCAAACATATGACTCTGCTTTAATCTTAGCTTGCACCCGGTTTAACAACACATCATGGCAACTCTTCTATTCAGACGTTTAGGGTATTCTCCAGTTTCAGCTATATCACTCCACCTCCTCTCCACTGTAAGAGTAGCACAATATAGTCCCAACAAATGAGAAACTTATGTTCGTCCAAAACATTAATGAATCTCATTTTACAATAGTAATGTGCTGTCAGTACCGTTTTATCCTCAGTAATGGTAACAGTATTGTAATGATGGAAAGAGTAATTAGATTACCCGTTACTGAAAAAAGTAACTTAATTTATTTTAACGCTTTTACTCCCATTACTGATCGGAGTAGAGAAACCTTAACACAGGCGTAGGATTGAGGCATTTCCTCGCCCCCACCTACAATAGCATCCTTTCAGCCATCACAAGAAGATTGACAGCACCTATTCACACTCAGCCTCAAATGAAACTTTGAACAGTGGTCTCTTTAATGAGACCTCTCCCACTATCTCCATCAGAACTGAAGAAGCTCTTCTGGGTGAGAGCAAAACAACTTCAAGAAATTACTTCAAAGAAAGTTTATCAATGATTTTCAAGCAATCATTGCAGTTCTTATCCATGTTACATTTGAACTCTAACAATTAATTCTGAATGCAAGTAGTATGTGTAATAATTTAAATTAATGGGCAATGTGCAGTCTACAAAAAAGGTATACTGTACATGCACACATCTGGTACAACATACAGAAAAATACCATTGTAAAGGTGTGGTGTTTTTTATTATTAATATTTTAGGATTGGAGAAGCATATTTTTAGCTTTAATCTGACCATGATGTGAGTAAACCTTTGTTATATGTGTATGTGCACTTGTGTATATCTAGATTTATAGCAGACATATGGTGCAGTTCAGTGAAACCCATAAATCATCGTCGTCTTTCCTACTCCTGGTGGGGATCTGAGGTCTTAGGTTTTATTCACACCGAGAGGCCACCACTACTGTACATGCACACACTGATACACACAAACACAAAGGTTTTTATCATACTATGTGGTCAAGGTCCTATGACTTAAATAACTACATCACTTTGAACCATTGGTTGTCTTGGATAATTTAAGCTGTGATGTTTTTTTATCTTCTGAAAGCATTCAGAGCCAAATGGTTATAAAGAAAAGTGATAAAGCAGCCTGTTTTTTGTATTACTATTAATTGTGTAATTTGAAAAGCTGACAGGTAAAATGCATTAAGATCAGTATGTTTATGAGTATTGTTTGAACTGACATGCAGATGCATAAATGTATATACGTATTACACCAGACACATGTCAGCATAGTTGCATCCTTTGTCTTGTCCCTGCCCCAGTTAAGTCAGTGAGCATGCTCAGATGAGGATTAGCGATCTATTGGCAAGAGAGTCTGATCCACTGCGCCTGCAGCCCATTGGTCAGCTGCACAGATGAGTGTTGGCGATGGGGGAGGGTAGGTCAGTGAAAACAAATCCTAAAACCTAGTCATATATCTACCTACCCAACTGCATAACCTCACATGACCACACTTCTTTTTTCATCCACTATAAGGCCCAGGAGCTGCAAGAGCCTGAATATGAACAAAAACAGTCGCACACCAGACACATTCAGGAAAGTGTACGCATTTTTTAAAAATTTCACTTGGTTTTAGTAAGAGGGATTGGATCATGTCTGGAAAACCATGTGATACATTAACACCCATGCTGTCCGCCACCATTAGGTGTTTTTGCAGACGTTAACTGATCCTGAATTACAATGGCTTCATTAGTGTGCAGCTAAATCAGTGTCTAGCACACTGGTAATAAATGATGAGAATGCTGACAGGTGGCATTAAATATTTTTGTTATACTTTCATGGGCTGTATTAACAGTGTCAAATGGCCTCATTGTATGCAAATGCATTTATGTGGAAAACAGCTAAAAATGTGAAAGCACATGAACAGACACCATATGCTCACTTGCTTGTGTGTATATTAAGTGTGTGTTTGTGTGCCAGAGTGTGTGTCATGGGACAGTTAGTAAGTCCATTTGTACAGACGGGCACATATTAGAAGATTATGATTTGAATCAGCTTAGGCTGTTGATGCATTTCAGGAGAGAGTGGTGGCGCTGTTGGATGGCTTCAGCTGACACCAAGATTCTTTCATTTTGCCCTCTTTCTTTAAATACAGTGGCTACTACCTCCCACAGCTCAACCTCTGGGGTTGCAAACCAACATTTCAGCTTTCCAAATTCTCATGGTTTTGATATAAGCAAAGGTAAGAGCTATACAGTAGTGTGAGACACCTGCTTATGGAAATTTAGCCATACTGCAGTATAATACTAGAATAGATTACTTTTAATGCTTTGGCTTAAAGTTATGTAAATGACTTGTTTTACTGTTGATGTAGAGCTTACAAAAATCTCAGATGTAAAATCCCTTGCTAGCCTGAGATTAAAAAACCTTCAAAGTTCCCCCTTCCTGTTCCTGGTTGCTTACTATCCATGTTTTCCCGTTGTCTAGTTAAACATGCATGAAAATAGAAAAACCCACTGTCCCTTTCAGAAAAGGAATTTGAGAAGTTTCACCTAAGCAAATGGACACGGAATTAGTTTTTTGATGCACTTTTGATAGTCATAACATTAATAGTGAGTAACAAGACTGGTTTACCTTGGTTTGACCTTAAAAGTAACAAATACCACATTTAATATCTCATAGTTAATCTTAATGTTGGACCTAAAATACCATATTTAGCCATATTTGAATTTAGATATTCTCTATAATATTCTCTATTATGAAAGTGGTAAGAGTAGTACAAAGAATAGCACTGCAGCTGAAAGGTTGTCAGTTATTACAATTGTGTTAATTTGTTTGATAATTGGTTGAATAAAGTTTAATGTTGAATTTGTGGACATAACATTTAACAATGGAAATTAATAGACACAATTTAGCGCATACATAAACTTGCAGGTGTAAAACGTAATACACTGGCACTCACTGATTTCATTTTACAGTCATATTAACAATAGTCACACTTTTGATACTGACAGTGTTTTGCAGACATATCTGCATTTCCAGCACTGAAAGGGTTGTGGAAGAGATTTTGAGTTTAGCCTATCTCAGCAGTGTGAAATCACACGTTCCTTGTGTGTTCTCACTTCTGTGTCTTAGGAATGTGCAGAGCTGTGTGTGTATGTGCACGTTTGAAGAGAAAACAAAAAAGGGAAAGCCAGGCTTTCTTTGGATAAACAATCTGAGGCAGCATCTCTTATGCTAATGTCTTAGCGTGCCCATTCCTCACTGCATTTACATTCTCTGTCCTTATGCAATTGATCCCACAGACAGCAGAGCTCCACCAACAGAAACCAGAGTTACAGAGATCTCAGCTCCAAAAACACACTATGTGTTACCGACCACCTCTTTGTCTGAGACTAAACTGAAACCTAATGGAGAATCTCAAACACTTGTTAGAACAGAGGTTCTTCGTCCTTCACCAGAACATCATGGGGTTTCCCTGACACCAGATAAGCTCACTCATTCAGAAACACCCCCAGAAAACACGCATCTGTCTCACCCAGTCCGAGAGGAGTCCTCACATCATCATCACACAGTCCCAAACGAGTCCAACCACCATCCATTGACTCAAGTCCACCAAGCTCACACAAGCTCATCTGAAACTGCAGAAAAACACTCCGACGCAAGGCATGGTGAGAGAGGTAAGGCATGCCCATAGCTCTAGATGACAGCAGATATAGCGCAAAAGCCAACAGAAAATAGAATAATCTAATTTTGAATCAGGAGATCATTTTCATTTCCAGCCAGTGTGATGGCATTTATGGTGTGGAACCTTTAAAATTAATGAATTTATAAGGCGTGAGAGTCACTAATGTGCTATTAAACCAAAGCTTTCATCATTTTTATGTTACTCAGCACCCTATCACATGTGAGAGAGGCATTTGGTTTAGATAGTGAGAGTGTGCTCTACTTTATGTAGGTGTGTGTGAAAGCTTTGAAGAGAGAAACTAAGTTTATTGAACACTGGTACTAGAAGGGTCAGTGAAAGTCTGACTTGTGTTGGCATTGTCTTTGCATCATTGAGAAACATTGACGCATGGATTAAAGACCATCAGCTACAGGATCAGAATGATGAAAAGACAGGAAGACAAAGCAGACAGAATCAGGGCAAAGCACAATTTAACCTCAACCTACTGCAGCAGATTGTAAAATACTATGTTTGCAGTATTAACATATTAAGTGTCAAGATATAAATAAAACCATCACGTGCTATTTGAGGTAACTCTCTGCTACTTTTGGCATGGTGTCAACCTGCCAGTGAGGGGGCAGATGAAGAGCTCCATCACTGTCATGCCTTACAAAGCCTAACAGACTCACACACAACCTTCTTTTAGGTAGCGTAGAGAAACCCAGAATACTCCAGCTGCCAGTGTCTAATGTCAGACAGCTTGGGCTGAGCTGATTGAGATTAATATCAAGAATCACTCCTACCCCCAAGGCAGCACGTGTTACTGAGATTAAATGCATTTATGCACACTGCTTTGCCACAGCAGCCTTTGAAACAACTGTGATTCAGGATCCTACTTTACCAACAGAGTAGGTTTCTGTCAGCATGTGAGTGTGCAGCTGTGACAGATGTGTGAAAGAGCGGGTGTAGTGGGGCCTAAGGAGGACATGAGTAGAGGTAAGCAGGGGTTACTTTGATGAGATGTAATGATGGCACGATGCCAGTTGTGAAATGGTCCAGGGTGCTGTGAGAACAGCTGCTGATGTCCTGTCACACTGGAGCCCCAGGGAGGATGGGGGGGGTAAAGAGGAGTGAGTGGGCGGGAAATAGCCTGGAGGGGGGATGTACTGCAGGGGAGCGGGATGCTTGCAGGATGCCCCTCTCTGAAGAATAACTGGAGATGTACGTTGCCTGTATCAAACACCTCAAGGGAAAACGCAGATGGAAGCATGCAGCTCTGTATTCTCTTGTGGTCCGGTGATCATTAGTCCCTGAGTGAGGTGGATGGCGTTATCACGTGATTGGTTATCTGCATTTTCAATAGAAATCACCTCTGTATGGTGTTTTGATGACACTAAATTGTGCCTGCACGTTAGGAAGGGCAGGCGACACTTGATGTGTAAACTAGTTTCACATCTTTTTCACTTGGGCTCATTGTAGCCCTAAAACCTGAGGCAAAGGATTCTGGGAAAAACATAAAGCCCTGTGGGAGAGTGGAGTATACAAAGAAGAAGAGAAAGAAGACAATTAAAAATGCAGTATAATTGGAATGTGTGTGCTAAGCTGTCTAGTATTGATTTGAGAGGTTTTTTGCAACTCTGGCACCAGACAGAACATAACATCTTAATATGGGGAAGCACACCCATGAGGAGACATCACTGTAATATAAGACAGTCTATGGTGTATTATAAATAGTCATATTTTGGGTAAACACAATAACAAAAAGAGCAGAGATAGATTGTCTGTCTATACAAGAGGGAACAAAGAAGCACACAATTTCATGACATTCAGATAAAAGCAAGTGCATGTCATTTGTTTCACACCCAGAGTGAAAATGCAGTGATGAAGGAGTTTCTCAAGCCTCTCTGACTCTCACAGCCTTTTCCCAAGCCCAGGGCTGAGGTCCCTGATGGGGCAATCCACTATCTGACAGAGAGAGAAAGGAAGAGAAAAGGAAAAATGTCTCACAGGAAGAAAGGAAAACGGCAGACGCTATCAGTAATCTTTACCCGCTTCAGCATCAGCCTAATTATAAAGTTCTTATTGTTCAGGCAGCTGAGGAAAGAGCTTGTAAAATACCGCACAAGGTGTCTGTTCTTGTTATGTTAATTATGATTGTGGTGTCTCAGGCTCCCATAAGTCTGTACATGAAATTCATGGACACAAAGCAACAAGCTCCTCAGAGCATAGGCAGGACAGGGAGGAAGAGGAGGGGGAGAAAAAGACAGAACATCTGAAATGACAGGTATTCTGTATGAATACACTTTTTTACTTTTGCTGCAGTAGATAAACGTTTACTGTGAAACCTGACAGCTGAGAGTGAAAACTAGGGCAATAAAAACTGAAGCAGAAATCTATATTTATTTATCTCTTCACTGACAAGATTGTCTGTCAGTCAACAAATCCCAATTTTGGCATCAACAGTATCATCATACACTTGTTTAGACAGTAACTGAAGCTGCTGAGTTTAAAATGAAAAACAGACAGAAGCAAAACCCATATTTCATTGCTCAGCCTCCTGAGAAAAGGCCAAATAAACTCGCGGTCACCAACCTACAAATTTGTCTGGACATGGAGAGAAAAGTGAGGAAGAGGAGGAGCATAAAGAAAGAAAAAATAAAAGATATTGTTTGTATGAACTGAAGCAGTATGTAGCTAAAAGTAGTACATTGTACTTTATAAATAACAGGGAGGTTAATGTGCTTAGTGGTGGCAAATAAAACGAAAATAATGCTGAAAATGCAGAATTGTGTCAGAGTTATTGCTTAATTATTGTGGTACAAGTCTCCCATGAGTCAGGAGAACATCAGCACAAGACTCAGGGACAGAAAACTACATCTTTATCTGAACCAGGTTAAGAGAGGTTGGAGGAAGAGTAGAGCAATGGAAGGCAACGTAATGAGACCCATATTTCTTAAGTAGTCAATGAGTATATGTAAAAATGGACTTTTAAGCACACATGGTTTAGACTAAAGTAAAACATGGTAAATCTCAGTGCACAGCATTGTCTTATAGTATCATACTATAAGTTTAGAAGATTAGAATGATGTTTTAGGAAAAATCCTTGTCCATGACTCAGAGAGAGAGAGAGAGAGAGAAAGTTTAAATTTAGGAAATGCACACTTTTTGATTATCTCTGTGGTCAACAAGCTTGACTGGCTAAAAAGAGGTCACATGACATGAGATACATCGACGCATATGAATACCTCATGTTGTAGTACAAATGTTGAATAACCATTCCATTATTTATTTATTTTATGTTTTCTCAAAATTGCAAGTTTAATATTTTGTTAGAGAAAAACAGGTTTGGTTTTTTTTTTTCATGACATTAAAGATTTAATTAATTTAAATTTGTTTATGGAGAGTTAAAGAATGGACTAAACCTGATTGAGTGTTGTGACTGTTAGGAAGGATCTATAACGGAAGTTAAGGAATAAATGAAAAGCTGTACCTGCTACAGTTAAGCTTTGAAGAAGACAATAAGTCTTGTGTTAGCGAATCTCCAACCTTTCCTTCTGAGTTCTCTGCTCTGCAAGGGGACCTTAGTGGATAATTGCAGCCTTGTGAGGCTGACCAAATCTATTTAACAACAGTCACTAAAGTTATCATGATGTCATCTGTCCATTAATGATAATTAACTAGCTCTTTGCAATACCAGGCTTTGTTTTGCTGACATAACTAAATAAGTTTATTTATTGTGCATTGTGCTGCATGAATTATACAGTTCTACAGCATCTAATTACATCGTAATTATACAATTTTCAATACTGTAGGTTCCCCAAAGATTTTCTTTATTGTTTCAATTAAATACTGTGATATTTCAGACCCCAGCAAGTCTGAAGAACACATACACAACACTCATGGCCACCAAATGACATCATCTGTGCACGGAGAGAAAAGGGAGGAGGAGCAAAGAGAAAGGCATGTGGAAAGGACAGGTACCTTAACTTTAGATGCCATGTCAATTCCACCCCCCCCCCACAAAAAAAAAAAAAAATAGAACTAGCAGAAATGTAACTTGTCAAAAATTATTGTCCTGAGTCAGACCTCCACACATCTGGCGGACACACACACGAGCTTCATGGCCACAAGTCAGCAGCCTCCAAGCATGGGGAGAACAGTGAGGAGGATGTGCATGTAGAAAGAACACCTAAGAGGACAGGTATTTTCTATGCGGCAGTAGCTGTATAGCTAACGTGTAGTTAACATGTAGTGATAAAAAATGTGCGGTAGATAAACAGTAGGATGTGTCTTGATACTTTGAGTTGCTGAAAATGTGGTGTGTCAGTCTCCCACATGTCTGAGCATGTACATCACGCCCATGGCCACAGATCAGCAACCTCACCTGAGCATGGTGAAGACCAGCATACAAAAGGAAATGCAGAACGGAAAGGTAACTTATTTTGTTTGTAGTGGTAGCCATTTTGAAACTGCTTTCAATACATTTTGAACTTTATGTGAAGTGACAGAAATACTAACTTTAATGGGTATAAATAGAGAATTTTAATTAGCAGCTTTCAGTTTTATGCTTGCAAGTTTACATGGTATGAAGTTGCTCATTCTTTACTATGTAAACTGAAAACTGACAACCTAAAACAGCAGAAATCTCCTCAGAAAAATACAGCAATGGTATCTGAAGTTAGAAAAACTGAAGGAAGTCTTAAATGTTGGTTGTAGCTGGTTAGTTGTCACTAAAACAACTTTTCGTTGTTGTTTTTGTATGCTATCTTAATTAAAAAAAAACTGTGGTATGACAGATTCCCATGTGTCTGAGGGGCATGAGAGTCATGGCCACAAAACATCGTCTGTGCCACATGGAGAAAATATGCAAGAAAAGGTGCATGAAGAACACAAAGGTATATTTTTTGCATTAGCATTCAATGTAGAGTTGGGTTTAAGGTATGTTCTGTATAATGTAGTTCAAATATGTGGCAGATAAACTTTTAATATCTGAGGTTTTGTGGCAGAGAAAAACCTCTCAAAACTGGCGACGTTATGTCTTTATTTTTGCTTGTGTGTGAGTGATTGTGCAATTTCAGTTCACCACAGTTTTGAGAAAGACATACAGGAGGTTTTTAGCCACAAAACAACCACCTCATCTGAACACAAAAAGGAAAGAGGTGGGGAATGAAAAGAGAAGGAAGGATATCTTTTCTGAATGTAGAGAAGAAAATGACTTCATAGATTATTAAACTGTAGCCTATTTGTGGTGCAGCCAAAACAGAGTTGATACACTTTATTACAAGATAAACTTGAAGCTTTTAGTGTAAAATATGCACTGAAAAACTGAAGCAGCAGAGATTATATTAACCGCTTTAGATTTTTTTTTTTATTATTATACTTTTTTCATTACCCTAACCAACATCCTGGTGATTTAGCCACTCACAAATCTGGGGAACATGGACATGAAACTCATGGACACACAAGTTCATCTGAGCATGGGCAGGCGAAGGCTGACGGAAAAGGTATCTTGTTTAAATATATGGATGGTAGTTCTTTGTAGGTTTGAGTAATTTGTAGGAAAATAGCTGTTCAACTTAGAAAAACGAGTCTCTGAAAACACAAAAGAAATAAAAAATAACTAATACTTGTCTGAGATTTTTCAGACCCTCATGAGTCTCATGGACATGGACATCAGGCTCATGGACACATAATATCCCCTCATGAGCATGGACATCAGACTCATGCCCCTCATGAGCATGGACATCAGACTCATGGACACACAATATCTCCTCATGGACATGGACATCAGGCTCATGGGCATGGAGAGGAGGAACATACACACAGTAAAGCCGAAACAATAGGTAAATTGTTTAACTGCAGTTGTAGCTACAGTCTTAATAAAATTTGTAAAACCATAAATAAGCTTATAAAAATCTTATTTTTTAAGGAAAAAAGCATAAACAGCAAATGTTTAAGAAAACGTTTACTTTTAATTTTGATGACAATGGTTATTTCAGACCCTTATAACTCTCATGGACTTACCCGTGTGACACATGTGTCACATGTGTCACATAGCCACGAAACAACAACTTCACAGGGGCACAGACAGGAGAAGAATGGGCACACAAAAACAGGTATATCGGTTAGATGTAGTTATAGCCCACTTTTATCTGTAGCAATTGAAATGTATAAAGAATAAATTTACTAATATGGGCCTCCTGAAAACCAAATGAATAAGCAGCAGATATTTGTGAAATTGTTTACCTGTAACTTTAATGGAAATTATTCTTTCAGACCTTCATAACTCTCATGGTCATGCACATGAGACACATGACCACCAAACAACAGCTTCACATGGGAATGGACATGAGGACCATACACACGCAAAAACTGAAAGGACAGGTATATGTAGTGATAGCCTACTTCTGGTATCTGAAGAAAATAGGGTTTAAGATTATAACTTAAACTTTTTGAACACAGCCTGCATGGCTTCACTTTTAATTAAACCTAGCAATAAAAGTAAGTAAATTTGTGTTTGGTCACTTATTAGTTCCTTTTAATGAACCCAATTGATGTTGTATAGTACATTATTGAAAAAAAGCCGGATTAGTCACCTTTAGAATGAGGTACAACTTAGCATCGTTCTTCTGTGGAACAAGCAGCACAGCTAAACGTCTGGGTAATCAATGAGGCTTTCCAGAAATGTATAATACAAAACCAGTTGATGTTATTAAGGGAGGGGGATAACAGACTAGACACAAGTTTCCTTACTTTTTGTGTTAAGTTTATGTAGAATAACTGTTGTCATCATACAGAAAGCATAAATGTACACAATAAAATGTATAGTTCAGCCTATGTTTATGAAACCTGTGGTATCTCAGCCACACACAAATCTGAAGAAAATGAACATGGACACAAAACACCAGCCGGACATGGCCATGAGGAGCACACAGACAGAACAACTGAAAACAAAGGTATCAGTTTTAGAAATAGTGGTAAAATGTTCTTAATTTCTACAAACAAAAACATACTTTATCAATTAAAAACTTTAACCAATTATATTGCCTTTTAATTAACTAAATGCATATAAATGAACTTTTTAGAGGAAAAGAGGAAAATAAGGATTGCAATGTCAGTATATTGTTTGGCTTGTGGAGGAAAAATTGAATTTTCTCTGTATTGGTTGTTTTGATGACCATCGTGTTAATGAGTCTCATATTTGTATGATACTCCATTCTCATCTGAGCAAGGAGAAGAGCATACGCTCAGAAAAGATGAAAGAACAGGTGGCTTTTTTAAACCTATGGTTTTTAAAAGTTTTCCTCTATGGTGCAAGAATATGCACATAAACTTTTTGATAAATGATTAGGATGCAATAATAAATAAATGTAGTGGATTTTTTTAAATGCGTTGTGTTAATGAAATCTGTGGTTTGTCAGGCCACCCCACATCTGAGGAACATGTTCATTGGACTAATAGCCACAAAACCCCATCGCAGCATGGGCAGGAGGAGCATATAGACAAACATTTTGAAAGAAAAGGTACCTAATGCTTTATGTAGTATAACTGTAGCAATGGAAATTACTTATGACATAAGTGGCACATGAGAGGAGAGAAAACATGCGAACAGAAATGCTGAGAGCTCAGGAAACTCTTAAGAAAACTGCTTACAGAGCTTTTACAGTTTAATGTTGTGATAAATTTTCCAATAAATCAATCCTAACAGCTTACAGCAGAAAATGCTCATCTGAATACAGGAAACAGCTTAAGCACATTAAGGGCTTTGCTTCCAATACTGATGACAATTATTGTGTCAGGCTCCCATGTGCTTGAGGAACACACACACAACCACAAAACAACAGCCTCACACGGGCACAGAGAGGAGGTGAATGCACACAGACAACCTGAAAGGACAGGTAAATCATTTCGCAGTAGTAAACTTACAAAAACAAGCCTCTTAAAGTAAAAAGTACAATCTAACAGTACTAATATAAATCTTTGGTTGTAATTTTAATGAGTGATTTCATTCAGACCCACATAAGTCTAATGGACATGAGACTCATGGACATGAAACAACACCTTCACATGGACATGGAGAGGTGACACAAACACACAGAGCAGCTGAAACAACAGGTAAACCGTTCACATGTAGTGATAGTCATCTTCTTGTAGCCTGTAGAGTTGTAAAATTGTATTTTTTATGTTTAAATATGCATCTCAGAAAATTAAAAACAAAGCGACTAATACTTCTTTAAAAGTTTATTTGTAAACTTAAAAGTTTTTTCAGACCCTCACAAATCTGATGGTAATGGACATGAGACTAATGGACACATAACAGCCTCACATGGACATGGAGAGGAGGATCTTAGACACAGTGAAGCTGAAACAATGGGTAAAGTGTTGAAATGTAGTTGTTGGTATATTTTCTTGTAACAGAAGTAGAAAGTTGTTCGCCATAGCCACTTTTTAAAAGGGTAAAGTTTAATTTTAATGGCAATGGCTGTTTCAGACCCTCATAAGTCTCATGTACACGGGCATGAGACACATGGCCACAAAGCAACAGCTTCTCATGGGCACGGACAGGAAGCGCATGGGCACCCAAAAACTGAAACAATGGGTATATATATTATATATGTCCTATTTTCATCTATAGTGACTGAAATGTACATTGAATAATTTACAAATAGCCTCCTAAAAATTGAATAATGCAAACAGCAGATATTTATGTACCTATAATTGTAACGACAGTATGTTTTTTTCAGACCCTCATAACTCTCATGGACATGCACATGTTGCACATGTTGCTCATGGTCATGAAATAGTTTCACATGGGCACAGACAAGAGGAGCATTCACACACCAAAACAGAAAGGACAGGTATATCTTTTAGAAGCCTATTTGTATGTAATGACTGAAACAGAGTGAATAACTTTTACAATTTGAGCCTCTTGAAAATAAAAGGTACAAAAAGTGGATAATAATATAGTTGTTTGCCTGTAATTTTCATATTAATGATTATTTCAGACCCTCATAACTCTCATGGGCACACACATGATACACATGGTCATGAAACGACAGCTTCACATGGGCATGGACAGGAGGAGCATACGCACAAAAAAACTGAAGCAACAGGTACATCTTAGTGTACTTAAAGCAGTAGCCTACTTAGTTTTGTAGTGACCAAAATATAGTTATAGTACATAATTTGAGTTATATGAGCCCCCTGAAAGTAAAAAGTATAAACAGCAGCTATTGATATAATTGTTACCTGTAACTTTAATGGAAATTATTATTTCAGACCCTCATAACTCTCATGGACATGCACATGAGACACATGGCCACAAAACAACAGCTTCACATGGGCACGGACAGGAGGAGCATGAGCACATAAATGCTGAAACGACAGGTATATCATAGATGCAACGATAGCCTTCTTATATCTGTTGTTATAAAAATGCATACCCTTATGAATATGAGCTGCCTAAAAAATAAAAAGTACAAACATTTAAAAGTAAAATAGTAGAGAGAGCAGATATTAATATAGTTTTTTGCTCCATTTTTATATTAATGATAATTTCAGACCCTCATAAATTTCATGGACATGCACATGAGACACACGTCCACAAAACGACAGCTTCACATGGGCACGGACAGGAGGAGCATGGGCACATAAATGCTGAAAAGACAGGTATATCATAGATGCAATAATAGCCTTCTAATATCTGTATTAATTAAATTGCATACTCCATAATTTTTTTAATATAAGCCACCTGAAAAATAAAAAGTACAAACTTTTAAAAGTACACAAAGTAGAAAAAGCAGACAATATAGTTTTTTGCTTAATTGTGATATTAATGGAAATTTCAGATTCTCATAACTCTCATGGACATGCACTCGAGACACATGGCCACAAAACAACAGCTTCACATGGGCACGGACAGGAGGGGCATGGGCACAGAAATGCTGAAACAACAGGTATATCATAGATGTAATAGATAAATGATAGTGTTCTTATATCTGTATTAATTAAAATACATACTCCATCATTTTTCTACCTGAAAACTAAAAACGTACAAACACCAGATATTAATATAACTGCTTAGGTGTCAATTTAATGGCAATGTTTATTTTCAGATTCTCACAAGTCTCATGGACATGCACATGAGGCACATAGCCATGAAACAACAGCTTCACATGGGCATGGACAGGAGGAACTTCAACATACAACAACTGATAGGACAGGTATATCTTTAGATGTGGGAGCTGTAGTCTACTTCTAGTAAAAGCTTACATACATCTATTGCAATTGAAACAAATAGTGAATCATTTTTGCTGATATGAACTCCTTGAGAACTAAAATGTAGAAACAGCATATTTTTAGATGGTTTCCATGCATTTTTTACAACAATGGTTATTTCAGAGCCTCATAACGCTCATGAACATGGACATGGGTCACATGGCCACGAAACAACAGCTTCACACGGACAGGAGGAGCATGGCCACAGAAACGGTGAAAGGACAGGTATATATTTTAGATTTAGTAGTAGCCTACTTGTAGGGATTGTAGAGTGGACTGGCAGGAATCACCTGCAACTGAATGTCACTAAGACCAGAGAGATGGTGATAGACTTCCAGAGAAAGAGACCTATAAGTACCTGGGAGTGACCATCGACCACAGACTGGAGGGGAAATCCAACACAGATGCTGTGTACAAGAAGGAGAAGAGCAGGCTCTACTTCTTGGCTCAGATCTTTCAGTGTCTACAGCAAAATGTTGGTTATCTTTCATCAGTCTGCTGTCTACAGTGTGCTTTTCTTTGCTGCTGGGTGCTGGGGAAGCAGCATCGGAGCCAGCAACACCAACAGGCTGAACAAACTTGAAAAGAAGGCTGGCTCCGTCATTAATTGGACAATTTTGAAACTGTGGTGGAGAGGAGGTTGCTGAACAAACTGGTTTCCATCACGGATAACCCCGACCATCCTTTCCACCACACAGTTGTCAGACAGCGGAGCTCCTTTTCTAACAGACAGAGACGCTCCGCCGTCGTACAGCCAGATACAGGAAATCTTTTCTGCCACATTCCATCACTCTGTTCAATAAGTCACCTCTGGCAGACAGGGAAGAGCTGGTTTTACCTGCTGCTTTTATCCACTGCTTTATTTTTGTCTTTTTTGAGTCTTTTGCACCAATGCATGCTGCTGCATCCCCTAATTTTTGTTGATTTGGGATCATCAAATAAACCTGTAATTTTAGACCCACATGGCTCTCATGGACATGATCATGTGGCACATACCCATGAAACAGTCTCACATGGGCAACAAAAGGAGCAGCATGGGCACACAAAAACGGAAAGAACAGGTATATTTTTTTAGATTTAGTAGTAGCATACTTGCGTCTGTATTGAGTAAAATGTATAGTGAAAATGTTTCCTTATTTGAAGTGCTTGAAACTAAAGAAAGAAGAAACAGTATATATTAATTTAGCTTTTGCCTGTTTTTTTTTTAAATGGTTATTTCAGACTTTCATAACTCTAATGGACATGCACATGAGTCACATGAGTCACATGGGTCACATGGCCACGAAACAACAGCTACACATGGACAGGAGAAGCATGGGCACAGAAATGTTGAAAGGACAGGTATATATTTTAGATGTGGTGGTAGCCTGCTTGTATCTTTAGCCAACTAGATCTCACAGAAATATGTGAAATTACCATGAGATCTCAACACTTTTTTACATGTAATTGTTGGTGAAGTGACTGAATTCTCGTTGGACAGGATTGGACTTCCTGTATCAATGCTGCTGATCAAGCGATATGGATATATTACAACGGCCTACTTTCGTATGCGAATGTGCTGATAACCACTAATAATGTTGATTCAGTCAAGTGAGAACATCATGTTCAGAATTATGTACTTTATTACCAGTATTTCTTTCTGCATTGGAGATAACTTGTGCATTTATTTTCTTGTTTCGGAACCAGAAAAGTTGTGCAGACGCCAAGATGAAGCCATTGACTTAACATTGCCCTGATTACTCAGAACATGTAAATAAGTGTTGAGACCTCGTAGTTATGTTACATATTCCTGTGAGATCAGGTTGCTGTAGCGACTGAAATGCATTGTCCAAAATTTTACTAATATGAACCCCCTGAAAATGAAAAAGTACAAACAGCTGGTATTTATATAATTGTTTACTTGTAATTTCAGACCCTCATAACTCTCATGGACATGCACATGTGGCACATGGCCATGAAACAGCCTCACATGGGCACAGACAGGAGGAGCATGGGCACACAAAAACTGAAAGGACAGGTACATCTTTTAGATGTAGTTGTAACCTACTTGCATCTGTTGCGGCTTAAATGAATAATAAATAATTTTACTAAAATAAGCCTCTTGAAACTAAAAAAAGTAGAAAGAGTAGATATTCATATAGCTATTTCCTTAATTTTAAATTTAATGGTAATTTTAAGACCATCATAACTCTCATGGACACACCCATGAATCACATGGCCTCGAAACAATATCTACACACGGACACGAACATGAGGAGCATGCACACAGAAATGTTGAAAGAACAGGTATATAATTTATTTATAGTGGTAACCTACTTCTTATATCTGTAATGCTCTTATTGTAAATAATTATCATAAAATTAGCGCCCTAAAAATGTAAAAGCACAGTAAGAAGAATCTAATTGTATACTTTTAAATAATTATTTACTTGTAGACCACCATAACTCTCATGGACCTGCACACGTGACACATGGTCACGAAACAACAGCCTCACATGGGCACGGACATAAAAATGGACACATAAAAACAGGTACATCGGTTAGATGTAGCAATAGTCCACTTTTATCTGTAGCAGTTGAAATATATAGAGAATAATTTTACTAATATAGGCCTCCTGAAAACCAAAAAGCATAAACAGAAGATATTTAATTGTTTACCTGTAACTTTAATGGAAATTATTATTTCAGACCCTCAAAACTCTCATGGACATGTACATGAGACACATGCCCACAAACCAACTGATTCACATGGGCACGGACAGGAGGAGCATGGGCACATAAATGCTGAAAGGACAGGTACATTTTTTAAATACATTGACAGCCTCCTTATATTTGTAAAAACTGAAATGTATAGTCCATCATTTTTACCAAAATTAGCCACCTACAAACCAAAAAAATTACAAACAGTAGTTATTAATATATTTGTTTGCCTTTCATTTTTCAATGGCAATGGTTTTTGCAGACCTTCATAATTCTCATGGACATGCTCATGGGGCACATGGCCACGAAACAACAGCCTCACATGGGCACAAACAGGAGGGACATGGGCATACAAAAACTGAAAGGACAGGTACATCTTTTAGATTTAGTTGTAGCCTACTTGTATCTGTAGTGACTGAAATGTATAGTAATTAATTTTCAAAAAAAAAACAACCCAAAAAAACCCAGCAGATATTAATATTGTTGTGTGCCTATAATTTTAACAGCAATGTTTTTTTCAGACCCTTATAACTCTCATGGACATGCACATGAGGCACATGAGACACATGATACACATGGCCACGAAACAGCTTCACATGGGCATGGACAGGAGGAGCATGGGCACACAAAAACTGATATGACAGGTAAATCCTTTAGATTTAGTGAAGGAAAAGCCCAAACAGCAGATGTTAAAGACACAATATGCATCATTCCAACCTTAAAACTCATTTGATGGCACAGTGACATCTATCATGCACATTTCTGGAGGCGTCGATCCAGCAGACTATACTGTACAACTTTTTCTTCTGAGACGTCATGTAACGTTGCTGCTGGGTTTCAATTTAGGCACTGCATCACATGTAAGCAAGCAGATGTAAACACACCAGCTGTTTTGAACGCACGTTGCATTTGATTCAGCAAAAAAATGCACAAAAATATTATCAGAGGAAAGAAGGAAAAGTAACAGAAAGGGACAAAACAAGACAGAAGACAAGGATCAAGATAAGACTGTCATTTACTGGTTGGAAAGAACTCACTACAGGTAGGATGCATGATGGGTGTCGAATTAGCCGTTGATAGGGGGCGAGTCACTGAGAAAATCTGCAAAAGTTCTGTAGTGCATCTTTAATAAAATTGTGTATCTGTAAATTTGATGGCAATTTGCTTTTTCAGACCCTCATAACTCACATGAACATGTGACACATGGTCATGAAACAACTTCTCATGAGCACGAACAGGAGCATGGGCACAGAAACACTGAAGAGACAGGTATATCCTTTACATTTAGCAAAAGGCCTCATATCTGACACAGTTGGAATTTAAAGTAATAGATTTTACTAATATGAGCCTCGTGAATCTAAAAGAAGTACAAAGATTAGACAGATATAAATATATATATATATATATATATATATATATATATATATATATATATATATATATATATATATATATATTGTCTGTAATTTTAATATTTAATGGTTATTTCAGGCCCTCATAACTCCCATGGACATGCACAAGAGACACATGAAACACATGGCCACATAACAGCCTCACATGGTCACAGGCAGGAGGAGCATGGTCACAGAAATGCTGAAGGGAAAGGTACATCTTTTAAATACAATTATAGCTGTCATATCTGTAACAACTGAAATGTATAGTCCTCCTGGAATCTAAAAAGTACAAACAGTAGATATTTTTTTGCCTTTAATTTTAATTGCATCAGGTATTTCAGACCTCCATGAGTCTCATGGACATGCACATGTGGCACATGGCCATGAAACAACAGCTGCACATGGGCACGGACAGGAGCAACATGGACACAGAAATGCTGAAAGGAAAGGTATCTGTTTTAGATTTAGTGGTAGCTTTCTCATATCTAAGATCCCCTAACTAAGATGTGTAAACAGTAGATATTTATAAGTGTTTTCCTGCACTTTTATTGACAATGGTTAATTCAGACCCTCATGGACATGGACATGGACATGGACATGAAACACATGGCCATGAAACAGCCTCTCATGAGCACGGACATGGTGAAAGGACAGGTATATTTTTAGATGTAGTGTTAGTATCAATATACCTGTAACTGCTGAAATGTCTAGTCTGAAATTTGACTCAATTTGAAACTAAAAAGTACACACAGCAGATTTTAACATACTTGTTTGCCTGTAATTAATTGCATTGGTTACTTCAGATCTTCATAACTCTCATGGACATGGACATGTGACACATGGCCATGGGACAACAGCTTTACATGGGCACGGACAGGAGGAACATGGGCACACAAAAACTGAGAGGACAGGTATATTTTGTAGATGTAGCGGTTGCTCCAGAAAAATAAAATGTACGAACATCTTTTATTTCTATTATTTAATGTCACTGGTTATTTCAGACCCTCGCAAGTCTCATGCACATCCACATGAGACTCATGGCCACAAATCGACATCCTCCTCTGTGCACGGGGAGCAAAACCACATTCAAGGTGTCCAATAATAGCAGCATTTTCTTTTCTTTTTTTTTATTAAACAGCATTCTGGATTGCATAAACTTTTCTTTACAGTTACCCCTAACTCCAAGCATTAAACAGCTGGGTTTTGTTTTGTTTTGTTTTGCTTGTGGTGCATCAGTCCACCATAAGTCTGACGAACATTTACCTGGAAGTCATGGCCATGGATTCACTTCATCTCATCATGGGGAGTCCAGGGGGAAAGGTAGCTATTTCATGATGGCAATCTTTTCACAACACAACATTTTTGTCCATTATGACATTGATGATTGTGGCATTTCAGTGTCCCATCATTTTGAGGGACACACACACGAAAGTCATGGCCACAGAACAATCTCATCTGGGCATGAGCAGGAGGGCCATAGACATGGAACAGCTGAGAATACAGGTATTTGTTTTTTATGTAGTCACTTCTATGTTCTTTTAGATTTACATTGGCTATATACAGTATGTTACTTGTGATGCAGTAAAAGTGCAGAGGATAAACTTTCATCATAAGTTAAGCTTGACAGATTACAGTAAGAGGGAAAAATGTATCTAAACTTATCTTCTCAACCAAATGATCGCCTGTCAGTCAACATGAGCCATAAGGCTAGATCTTAATCTGGTATCAACAGTAGTACCATATTTTCATGTAAGACACTGAGTGATGCTGAGAGGCAAGAAAGAAATGCATTATAAAAAGAAGTAGAGAAAATGGGCTGACAAGAAAGAAGATAAATTTGACACAGCAAATGTACTTGAAATAAACAGTGCTGCTACTGGGTTCAGAATGATGTGAACAGTATTTTGTTTAAATTCTAGATACTGTGATGTCTTATCTAATTAGCTAATTATAAATATGATGCAGGTTTTGTGCTTAATTTTACAAAAAGATTTATATTAGTGCAAGTTTTTTGCAAACTTGCAGTTAATGTTGTTTTTTGAGTAGTTTTTGTGTCATCTAGGTTGGTAGAGATAGCCTGAGATAATCTGTATTGTACTGATATAAATTCATTTTTGAGTTGTTGCTCATTTGTAGTGCACCACATCAGTGAAAAACATGGGAGAGAGGGAGGTGGTCATGGGACCACATGGTACGGTTATGGACAAGAAGAAGATGAAAAAGAGGAGAAAGAAAAAGGAAAAAAGAAAGGTAGAATCTGAGTGATATAATTGCAGTGGTTCATAACTGGTTGCACAAATTTATCAAAATTTAGACTGACAATTTGGAGACTGCCTGTTTCAATATGTGTGTAGTTTACAGAAAAAAAAAAGTTTACATATATTATCACATATAAAGACAAAAATCTCCAAACAACTCCCATAGTTATTTCTGTGTAATTAAGGAAAAAAATATCTCCACATAATTGATGAGCATCTCAAGTCTTTCAATCATAACATCTTTATCATCAACAATGAAATGCCATGTCCCAGAAAACTTCCTGGCCCATCAGGGCAAGAAACAGGACATCTGGAGCGTCCTGTGGTGTCTAAGCAAAGAACCTGTGGGTTGTTGGGTGAGGCCTCTGTGGTTTATGCTTGTTCCAAGGCATCCTGTTAAAATACTGTAGCATCCATATGAATACTAGGACCTAAGTCCTCCAAGCAGAAGACTGCAGTGATGATTGATGATATTCACATCGCCTGTAAGTGGTTTTAATGTTGTGGTTAATTAGTATGAGATGTCACTTTTGTTTTTCCTGAGCATTTTCAGAAACTTTTGTCAATGTCAAAATAATCTCACAGCAGATTCTATTTCCACCTACATTTTTTTTAAAATGCTTAAAAACTGATTTTATGTGAAAATTTTTGTAAAGAAGTAAATTAATATTTAAATTCATATTTAGCCTGTAACTTATTGGAGAGGAGCACAACACTATTTTTTTAATACAAACTTATAAAGTGTTACAAACCTTTTAAACTGTCCAACCAGTTAAGAAACACTACAGTAGCTGAAGACTTCCTCAGCTTTATAGAACAAATCTAGCACCTTTCTGTCAGCTAGAGTTCAGTGGGTATCCCTACCACTTTGTCTACTAGACCCTCCCTTTAGTACTAAATGGGACCTCTAGGCTCTACTGGCTCCAGCTGTGTGAATGTAAAGTACTGTAGGAAACCGTAGCACAATGAATGATGTGGAGAATAATCTTAAACAAAGATTCCTTCATCCCTCAAGGGCTTCTGAAACTCTTGCTCCCAGGAGAGACCCAGGACAAACAGTTGCTTGGGATCATATATTATGATTACAAAGGTAAGAGACTAACACAAGTAACATGTGGTCTGAAGAACCAGCCAGGACACTTGAGTTAGTTTAAATCCTCTGGATTGTTCCTCTTCTTTTCCTAATAATTCGATAGTGCCATTCAAATAGTAAACCTGTGGAAAAATTCCTCCCATGATATGTTTTATACTTTTCATTTTGCTCATTTTCTCTCTTTTCATCTGTGACTCATGGTTTTGTTCACTTTATGTGCATTAACAAGGTAAGTGTCTGCACTTCCCACTCATACTTGTGTTTATTGCTGCAGAAATGATGCTTGTAAGAAAGAAAAGTTATTGCTTCAAACTCTCTTTAACTGAGGCCGTTTTCTCCGTCTCCCAATATAACCATCTTTTACTGTTAACCATTCACAATTGATAAATACCAATAAAGAAGCATCTTGACTCGTAACGTTAATTTGTGGAACAATGTCCTATTGCCTCTCTAGTCTGCGAAGTAATTGCCCATTTATATTTAATTAGGCCGTCCTCTCCCACTGCTAGCATGGTTCCCTCAGTGCTGAGAGAGGCACTTTATGGTGCTCCTCTCGCTGGCTTCCTTTAAACCAGCTCATTAATATTTTAGCTGGCATCATCAACCAAACAATAATAAAATAATAATGTGACGGCGGATTAAACAGCTAAACTCCGACTTTTTAATGTGCATTTAAATGTGTATTTGCATAAACATGCCTGGTAAACGCCTCTTTAGAGGACAGCGATGCCTTGCAGCGCACTATAGCAGCCAACTTCTAAGGCTTAATAAAACCTTAATTAGCAACCGGAATCAGCCAAGAAAACAGTGGAGAAACTAGAGAAACACCCCTCCACCTTTCACTACGCCCCTCTCCACAATACAGACCCTGCAGTATAGCTAATAGGCTTTAAACTATAGAGCTGCTTCACCAATCTCCATTTTAGGGTGTGAAATTCAGAACAAGTCTTAATTTATAAAACATGAAACCTGTAATCAGAGTCTCTCAAGACAATTCAAAAATTACAAAGGAAATACGATTAAGAGCTCCAACTGCGCAGCCCTTTGTAAAATGAGAATTTTAAACTGCAGAGAATGATAAAGCAACAGTAAAAATCTAGAAGAGCAGGACTGAGCCAAAAAAAATGTGCAATGTGTTTTCTTCAACTTTTCATAAATTTCAACAAAGAGACCATAGTAAAGAGGGGATACACATGTTTGTTAGACCACATTGATTCATATTTGTGGTACATAAGTCAATTACTAGTCCATAAGTAGTTTAAATAAACTACACAAGCAAGTAATCAAAGACAAAAAAAATCAATGACTCAGATTGGTTTATACAAAAGCAGAGCGAGGACCGTTTTTTCATGATAACAGGATAATTTATCTCATTATCGAGAAAACAAAGTCTGTTTTTTAGACATAATGAGATGATTAAGGTGGGCTCAAAAGTCAGTGTGTGACACCTGATTTCAATTATCAAAACAGACCCCGTGACAGCTGATGGGAGGGGCTACAGTTGTGGTGTAGATGTGTACTTATGTGAATGAGGAATGGTAAAAGTTAATAGTCAGATGTGTCACAATTTCAGCCTTTGTCAGACTTAATAGAAGAAAAATCTGGCATATTGATCAGTAATGGATGTTGCTCGATCTGACGTCAGCTTGCATCCGTTGTTGTACTGAGGCTTTCCAGTACAGAACAACTTTATACTGGGGTGCCCATTGGTAGGTGAGGTATTGAAAGAGAAGATAAGCTAAGCTCTTATCCCCACCTCTCGAGTTTCGGTGAGGTAATAATTTGAACGGAAGCAGCAGGTCACCTGCAGCTAACCTCACAGCTCTCTTGGAAGTTTGCAAAGTTGAGATAGGAGAGGTGAGGAAGCATTATCCTGTTTAATGACTTTCAAACACTAAAATCTTAAATTTGAGCTTGAAATTTAACTGGGAACCAGAACTACAACACGCCACCTAAACATAAATACTTCACTACAAAAATCCAAAGGGAACCTTTTCATTGACAGTTCAGGGAGGAACATTACATTTATTGGTTTTCATGTCAATGAAAAAGGTCAAGTGTCACAATGGTTCTTCCATCCCTTCCAATTATTTCAAATCAAATCTTATTTAAGCACTTTTCATACAAAACATAGTCCAAAGTGTTTTACATAAAAAACATACAACAAACAGTTTTTTAAAACACACACCTGATCATAACCTCTCTCTCTCACATCCATTCACACACACACAACATGCATTATTTTTTTGCATACACATTGTTCATGGATCTAATTTCTGGTCTTTCACAATATTATATTGCTCTTGTTGTGAGTGTGATAAGTAACGGCAGATGTTAGAGAATCTAATGATCTTGAGATGTGTTAGTACTAGTATTTTCATCCATAGTAAAATGATAGGGATAGACTTTCCTGTCCTGTTTAGTCAGCAGTAGAAATCTGAAGAATGTGATCCACGGAAACTTTGCTCATTTAGGCATTTCAATACAAAAGTCAGCTACACAATTTTACCACTGCAGCCTTGGAGGGCTGACCCAAATGTTTCTGAGATACATTTAATCACTGCTAATGTGGGGATATTTTGCTGTAACTACCCAGTAGGTTTTTGTTGTTTTTTGTGTTCTGGTTAACCAGGGTCAGATTGATTTCATAGATACAGTTGCAAACTCTAAAAGCCCACAGTATTGCTCACCTCAAACTCCCTTGATTATGATTCTGTAGCTTATAATATACTAATATGGTGCAATAATTAAACTCCCAGACACACTAAACATGGCTGTAATCACACACCTGCATGCTTTCACAGAAGCATGTGCACACATGATAGTGGAATTCCCATTAGTAATCAGTGTTGCACAGTGAAGCAGATTCAGCAAACCTGAGTGTGGTAATGGGGAGGGAGTGGTTTGTCTTTATTGAACCAATATATCGTGATTGAGGTACCTCTTAAAAAACGCATGAGTCATTCATTCTTTACACTGACATCCTAAACTAAAACCTTCAGACGTATTTGTGAGCACAAATCATTTATCATTTCCACCTGTCATCCAATAATCCAATGCAGTACTCTCCCTAGTCAGTTTTTTATCATTTAAATTTAAGCATGAACAACATTATCCTTCCATACGAACTAAATGAAATCTGTTTCTTTTCTTGTAGACTGTGAGTGCTATGGCCACTCCAACCGCTGCAGCTATATTGACTACCTGAACATTGTCACATGCGTCAGCTGCAAGCACAACACCAGAGGCCAGAACTGCCAACACTGCAGACTTGGATTCTTCCGCAACGCCTCTGCCGAACTGGATGATGAGAACGTGTGCATTGGTCAGTCTACTGGGAGACAGTGAGAGTATGTGGAGGGGGATGGTGTTTGTGCGTGTCAGTATAGTGGTAGAGTATGTGTGCTTTCTGTGTGAGGTCTTCAGTTTCCATCCAATTCAGGATTTATTACAGTAGCATGTAGGGAAGTAGAAGAAATGGGCACAGAGTTCCACAGAATCTACTTTCCCTCATCCTTGAAACTGGTGCTGTACTGAGGGCTTCCAAATATGGAGATCCTCCCAGTCATTCTTGATATTATTTCAACTTCTGAATTTAAATTGAGCAAGTATTTCCTTTGGAGCTGAGATGGAAAGTCTACAGTAAGTTATCAGGCCAGGCTCCTAGCCATAAACAAGAGAACATTACATTTCTCCTTCTCCAATATATCACTTCAACACACTCCTTTGAAAATTAAAGGCACAGACTGAATGGTGAACTTTTGATGTTAGTAAAGTTATGTTTTTTTCCTTAATATATAAATACTTTACTGAGAGTTTTAAAAAAAAACACAGTTGTGCTGTCTCTGTACTCCAGCATACAGGATTTGAAGTTTTAATGTAAATGTTCACATCCCTGTCAGAGCGACAGTGAGGAAGCTGAAACACTTTTCAAACGGGGGTCTCCAACTGTGCCAAACAGAAAGGGGCTGTGCAAAATTAAAGCTGCTCCAACTGATTTCTATATCAAAATTTCCACAAATCTGATAGTTTCCATTGCATACTAAAGTGTTTTCTTGCATAAACAGGAGGCTAAGGAGGCCATACATCACTAAAAACTAAGTCTACTCCAGAGGGCTTAGCAAAACAGGAAAACAAGCATGACGACATGTTTAAGTAAGCAGCAGTAGATGAATTCAGATATTTTAAATAAGAAACAGCTTCCAGTAAAGAAACTAGTTGTTCCCTGTCACCTTTTTTTTTTATCAAATTGTTGTCACAGAAAGTTTTTTTTTTTTTTTTGGCCACAAAGAGTAAAAAGGCATGTCAACTATAAAGTAAAGTAAAGTTAAGCTGTTGTGTTCAGATAAATGACATAACCCAGGAACTTTGAACTTTTGTGGAAATAAAACTATAGAACTTTTGGATATATGGTTCTATTACCCTGAAGCTAGACAGACTGCAATATAAATTAAAGAAGTCATCCTCTCATCATTGATGAGAATATCCTCAGGCACCCTTTAAGCCAAAAGCCAACACCTTAAACTTGCATCATTGTTGATGTGGTAGAAGCATATAATTAAAGCAGTGAAAAAAAATCATGAATGTTGTGTAGAAAACTACTTTTTTCATGTCTACATACAATGACTGGTTATTTGCTGTCACAGTATTTGTTTTTAATGAAAAGGACATCCTGATCAGAGGTCACTTTGTTTGCATTGTTGTAGAGCTAAAATCTGGTGTTGATTTGGATCCATCTGTAGGTGAACTGCAGGGGGTTGGAGGGTAAACTCACTGCCGTCAGGGCACACACAGGGCCAAGCCTTGGAGTCAGCACAAATAAGGCCCTATTAGCTCATCTGCCAGCACATTGGCACATAAAGCATGGCAACAGAAATCAGTTCACACAAATGTCTCTAGAGCAGGAAACACATTTTATCCAGCAATGCATTCTCAACGCGTATTCGCTAACAGTGGGTCACATACAATCCCAATATGAATGCGCATGACCCACAAACAGGAATACCAACGGCATAGCTGTGGTTGCTTTAATCTTGGTCTCTCAGCTTCTCTCAATTTGATGAATATTTAATGATAAATTTAATGATAAATTAGCTAATTTGATCTTGAATTTATTCAAAAGATGAGCTATTATATGATATGATGAGAAAAACTCTAGTTAACCATTAACTGACAAATATGCAGTTTTTAAAAATTATTTTCCTAAAAACTATCACTGATCAGAATGTCTGTTTCCAAATATGCTTTTGGAATCATAATTACAACAAGCAATGAAGTAATTTAAAAACAAAATTCAATATTGTGATTAAAAAGGAAACAATACAGAGAAGAGAGCATATCAAGACATGATTATAATGTAAAAGATGGTAAAGTTAGGGAGAGTTTCTAAGCCAATAGACTAGTTTTTATAGTTTAGCAGTCCATCTGAATCATAATTCATTAAATTCTGGTTCAAAGAATAGGTTTGTTGCAAGTATTTCAACCTTAATTTAAATGTTAAATTAAGCAGGATAACAAAAATACTCGTATATCTCATTCAGCTGTTTAAATCGCCACAATTTTCCTTGCATCTGCCTTTTTAGAGATCCAATATCATGTGATCAAAAGAACTTGCATTTCTGTGCCATGGAAGCCGTTTCCCAAGCAACATCTGAGACATGCAGTACTCTGTGACATAAATAGACAGCTTTCATTTGTATCTTTTGGACTTGATGGGAAAGAAGTTGATCAGTCTCTTCAAGGCTTCAATATAGGTGCTTTTTTCAGGAAACCCATGTGGATTCTTTTAAAGACAGTTTAAACTCAAGCAGACCTTTAGACAGTTTGCATAGTAGTGCTCTGCAGATTGAGGAGATGAAGCAGTTATAAAATATCAAATTAAATGTCTTAATGTTTTAGTCATATGTAGCATCAAAGAGCTCAGTAGCCTTAAGTGATGAGTTTTGTATAGCTGTTATTCCGTCACTGCTTTTGACTGAACAGGTTAATTATTTATTATCAAGGTGGCAGACCATTACATTAGCAAAGTGACAGAACTTGACTAACTAATCTCAAGTCAAATCATTCTTTTTTCAGAGTGCAACTGCAACCAAATGGGCTCTGTTCATGATCGGTGTAACGGTACAGGCTTCTGCCAGTGTAGAGACGGCGTCACGGGGCCCAAATGTGATGACTGCCTACCGGGATACTACTGGAAACAAGGCTGTTATGGTGAGTATGGGTAGGCTGATTTGTTCTGAGATCATGTCAAAAGATCCAGGGTGAAAGAAATGTTGCAGCCTTTCCAGGACCTTTTCAAGTGTACCGTCCACTTAACTTGTGCCGCTCCCTGTGTTTTCTTAACTCACAGGGGAATAGATCATGTAGCTCATTAGCAGCATCAGCTGCTCCTTTAATTGATGGCCCTGTCACACCTTAACCCCATTACAGAGAATCGCCTTCCTCTGCCATCTACCATCTAGTCAGGGGCCTCAAACACAAATAAAACTTTCATACACTCGTGCACATGCTGATAAAAAGACAATGATGCATTTAAACTGTAGTTTCAATTATTATAATAATGGATAGTGTAAAGTATAATAATACTGTTAATTTAATACTGATAGTTGCTGCTGCAACACAACCAGTTGTCTCTTGAGGAATGAAAAAAATGTCAGGACGTGTAATTATTTCTCACCAAAGAAGCTTGATCCTTTGTTTTCTCTCTGAGATTTTTTTTTTTTTAGGCCATGTACTTTGTGAAGCACAGCTATCTTTGTACTGTTCCCGATCCCCTTTATAGTATTTTAATGATGCTAGTTGTTCCTTGAATCATTACTTGACAAATATCAGATGTGCAGTTTTTTTCTGCTTAGATTGATATATTTTTTACTTGACCCTGAGAAAGCGCAGGCTTGGAGAACAGACAAAAAAAAAGAAAGCAGATGTTACCTGTTCTTGCCCCTGAGGAAAAGACTAGAATTCATCTAACCTCTTGCTTTCCTCCTGCTAACTTTTCAACTTTGTTCTTTCTGCCCTGAATTCCACTCCTCTTGCTGTATCTGTTCCCTATCATATTTTTTTTCTAACATTGCCTTTCCTTATCTTTTTCTACCTGTCTCTCTTTGCTATACATATCTCCTTTGCCTTTGTGCTCTTTACTCCCCCACTATCCTTTTACCACCTGTCATTCTGTCACTTTGCTGCATGCTCTTTATTTCCAACTCTTCACTCTCATTCTACTACCTCTGCAAATCCTTTCCACTATACCCTTCTCTCTCTGCTGCTCTCTCCCTTTTGCCTTTATCCCTTCTCACAGCTAACGTTTGTGACGAGGAGATGCTTCTGTGCCAGAACGGAGGAACGTGCAGCCAGAACCAGAAGTGTATCTGTCCTCTAGAGTTTAAGGGGGTACTGTGCCAACAGTCCCGCTGTGAGGCGGGCAAGGACTGCAATGGCGCCTCATTGCCGCACCTCTCTACAGCCACCCTGCTGCTCTGCACCCTGCTACCATACTTGCTGGCCACATTATCACCCCACTGAGCCACGAAACCCTCCACACCCCACACCTTTAAACAAAGAACTGTGTGTGTATGAGTGCATATATAAGGCAAAGGGTGACCCAAAGTAAGGCAGGTCACTTAAGTCATGGACCTCAACAAACGCACACAGCAGCATTCTTATAGAAACACACCTTACAGAACACTACCTATCCCTATCCTCCTTGCAAACACACATACACACACCTCACTGGACTGTTATGACGCTGAGTGTGTGCTCAGGTGTGAGAAGGACAAATAAAAGGGATGACCTCAGAGAAAAGAGATGCAGTCAAAGGGGAAAATAATCATACCAACCACTGTTCCCTTTATTCCTCAGCTGGAGCGATGTGCATCAAACCAAAAAGCATAAACAGAACACTTAAATCACCACTGTTCACTTCAAAGGGAATGGCTGTTGTAACCACAAGGACCTTTTCTGTTCTTTTCATTTCCTTCTACGTTGAGTTAAGGACCTCACCTTTGTCAGACTGACAGCCAACGTGTGTGTGGTCGAACTCAGTGTGAGGGTGAGACATGTCAACTTGATGGACGGTTCAGGAGGTGCTCCTTTGATTCTGCTGCTGAGGCCTACATAGTATTTTATCCAGGTTTCATTTCTACCAAAAGATGAGACTTGATTTTGCATTTATTCTATTTCTGCTGCATTTATTTTTTAATTATACCTTCAGTCAATGTATCTAAATGTGCCCACTAGCAGTCGCTGAGATTATAAATGACATTATATAATATCCAGGGGGTTATGATTCTAAAAAATTAGTTACTATTATGGTTGTTATAGGAATGAGTGATTGTTGCCACACTTTAATGAGATTTAATCTTCACACAGTATTCAGGAAACACAGTTTTAACAAGTTTCAGATAATCAGAAGTCTAAAGGAGAGACAAAAGATATGAACCACGTATCAATATTATGACATTATTTCAATATTTTTTGTAGAAATTATTTTTGTTTGAAGTTACAATAAATGATAAAAAAAATACATTTACAACTATTACAAATGCGCATTTTATTACACTGAGTGTAAAGCTTAAAGTAAATATGACTGTTATTTGTCTTCTTGCTTGTGGTTTTTTTCCTTCACTCAAGTGTCCGTTACATGCTGTTAATCCTCTTCTTTTCAAAAAGAGAGAAAAAAAAGAAGGTTTGACTAAAAGGCAGCTACTTCAAATCATTCATGTGATCTATTTTATTCACTTTGGACGCGGCGTTACTCAGTAGTACAAACTGATTATTCAATTTAAAATCAAACAGCCACACTGAGTTACTTTGCCATCAAAAGGATGGTTTATTTTATTCTGACAAATGTAGAAAAGAGCTTTTATGTGTGGAGATGCAGCACAAATAATGGGATAAATTGAAATATTTAATTGGTATAAACAACAGAGACATACAATATCTAGATGAGTCTCATGGCCAAACATTTAGAAAACTCCAAATTCATACTAATAAAGACATATTTTGTAGTTTGTGCCATGAAATACAACTTTTAAAGTGTTGTATTTCAGTTTGGAACATCTGGTTTGAGTCCAGCTTCTGGTTGTGTTTAATTGACGGGACCAGGACTTCGCTAATCCAGGAAAAAGAATATTTTGATACGGTAAGATTACAGTGTTTAAACACAAGAAGTAATGTTTTCCTGATTTTAATAATTTTGTTTGTAATGTATGAAAACAACAACTTAAAGCTCAAGGAAACTGTGACGTAATCTGAAATGTGCATTTCCAAAACTTTCTTAAAACATTGGTGGTTGGGATAGAAGTCCTCCTCTGTAGCTCCACTATCCAACGCCTCCGACCTTCAAACGTGGAATTTCCCTCCTGTTTAATATAACAGTTCATTTGTGACTGTTTCATGAAATGTAGTCACAACATGGTCTTCTTATAATACTCAAATCATAATGAGACCAAAAGTCATGTCTTCAAACAAATGAAAAGATACATACATATATATATATATATATATATATATATATATATATATTCTTTACAGTTTCACATCTTTGCTTTGGTGATTCACAGTGTTGATGAGAAACAAAACCCTGTGTCCAGACTAATATGCCATCACCGTTTGGTAAGGCACATGTTTTGCATGTAGGTTTTCCCTCAGCAAAACTCCATTATTTCACAAAGAAAACATTTTCCACTGCTGAGTCAGTGGTAGGTACACAGGGGATAAAAGAGACAAATGCTGCGTTACATCAGGATACAGCTTACATCAAAGATAAAAGCCAGACTAAGCCTGTGAGAAACGGCAGGACAGAGATTCTGGTATTACTCCCCTTTTTCTGAGCTGATGGTAGCCTTATTAGCCATTCTGTGTGTAGGACTCATCCACTCGGAGCCTGAACTGTTTTAAGAAGTGAGACTTGGGAAGGAACGCTTTATTAATGTAGAATACTGTGAAATAATGTACACCCACACTTCCCAGTGGATCAAACAGCAGGTAATACTTAATGCCAGAAGAACAGTTAAGATGCATTACTAATAAACTTGTTAAAACTTTTGCAAAGAAACCCTTTTTTAACAGAATTATATAAACTTTAGATGGACTACACTGATACATTAGTTTTCTAGTCTCATTTACAACTCTTGTCACACCAAAAGAGACATCCACAAATGTTTTAGCCTGTACACTTTAAATGTATGCAGTAATTCTTTATGAACCACTCTCACATATTAAATGCACAAAAGGGAAACATGGAGTTTTAGTATCTTGCCCAAAGACACTCCAACACATGGACTGCAGAAGTCAGAGGTCAAACCTCTGACCTTCCAAAAGTATTAATGTGTACTTCACCTCATGAGCCATGGCAGTGAAAGAAATATTAGACCTCATGTAAGCTACTTAATACGGTTTGTACTCTAAAAATATAAGCAATAACCAGCCATTTTCCTTTGTATCCATAACATCAGAAACTGATACATCCTAGCTTTATTTCAACCTAATCCCCGACAAAAAAAACCTACTCTGTCCCTAGTGCTCTAGAGCTGTTCTCCTCTCGATCACGAGTTTAAAATGCATTCCTAAAAGTGTGCCAGCACAGGAATGTTGTTACAGGAACCAGATTTAAAACTGGTACGCTAAGAAATACAGAGTTTAAACAGGGACTGACAGATGTCTTTTTATAGATAAAGGCCTGACAATCCAGCTTTAAATGTAAAATGTCAAGGAGTTCAACACAAAAGAAACCTCTCTTGGCCGGTAAATACAGACAGCAACTGCAGTGCAATCAATCAAAATTGGGAGTTGGACATAGAGAGGCAGTGTGAGAAAACCAATGTTCAAATTTATTCCATTAAAAAAAATGGTTTGATTAAATTCATGTGTGTTGTTTGTTTTAAAACAATCTTGTGAAGAACAACGACCATAAAATAAAAAAAAATAGATGTGGGAAAACCAGTGACCGCAGCACAAATGAAGAACACTTGAGAAATTCTAATGACGCAACAGACATTTCCAGGGCATGAGAAAAAACTGGTGAAGATGACAAATACTCATAAACAAGGCAACGTTTTGCAGATTTTTTTTATGTCTCTGAAACTTCTGTTTTTACCTTATTCCTTGGTGCTGTGCAACTTGCAGCATTTCTCTGTTTGCACATATGCATTACTATTTTGCTTGTGTTTGTTACCTGTGGTTCTAAAGCTACCAACACTTTCTCAACCGAGAAAACTACACAAAACACTTCTGTAAAATAACTGACAGCAACAAAGGATAGACACTGATCAATTAAGGAGATTCGTGTACAAAAAAAATACTCTGACATTCAGTAAATTAAACATTCTGTTAATACATTATTAATTTGGACAAAATCATATGCATTTCTTCTTTAACACTGGCAGAAAAGGTTGGAACAGCCAAATAATGTCTCTATAAAGGCAGAATTATTTAATGTTTTGATTTCTTGCAGTAACTCATATAATAATAACACTATTAACTTAATACATATCTACTAAAAGAAGCTGCCGCTTTTGAAATGAATGAGTAAAATAAGAGAGCAGCAGCTTAGGTTTTCTCTTTTCTCCTCCAGCAGCTGCTTAAATGTGACTCAGTTTGGAAAAAAAATAATGTCTCTATTTGTCCACGTCATCTCTGTACCGTTTCCCCAGCTGTGCCGCTGCCTTCTGTATGAATTATTTGTGGATTTCACATGGGTCCATGAGACCTTCACATCTGATTGCCCCAAAATTTCCTTTTGCAGACATCATTTGTTTTCAAAATGCGCACAACATTTACCTTCTCCATGTTGTGCCGAGGGGCCTCAGCCGGTTAAACTTGGTACAGCCTAGTATTTCTTGAACATGACCTGATTTTTCTAAGGGTGGGTGTTTCTTTGGGCCTTTACTGGAATCGGTCTCATGTTTCATCATCTTTTTTCAAAAACATGCAGGGTACAGCAAACTCTTGCAAGACACAATCCCTCTGGAAGAAGCTTGACAGTATTTCATGTTATTGGCAGCGGAGCATGAGCCCGATATGTTCACCATATGAGGTTACGCTTTGTTTAATGACATCTCCCCACATCAGTCAGTACATCCCGTTTGTTACAAGAATTCAGATCAGGCAAACATGTACTTATCCAATACAAACACCACACTTATTGCCCATAAAACATTGCAACTCTTTAAATATCATTTGAGCTGGTGCAGTCAGCTTTCCTAAAACATGCAGTTTGTGCTGCAGGATTACAGATGTTTCATGCTTACAAACTGTACTGAACCATGATGCAACATGCCAATAGTGTAATGAGATGTGTGTTGGATAATTGGGGTGTTCTGCTTAATGAAATGTTTCTGCAGCTTTTTAACCAACTCTAAACAGACAATCAATTCACACAAACACAGGAGTGTCAAGAGAACGGTGAGTAGACTTAATCCATAGCTGCTCTTCCACAAATGCACCATACAGCAAGAGAATCCTGAGAAATCCTATGATGAAAATACCCCAGTGATACATTGGTGATAGAGGTAGATGTGTAAAGAGAATATGATGCAAAAAAGTATGTTGCTGATATCGTTAACAACATAAAAGAGAGAGTACCAGGATGCCTTTCATTTCTGCTGCTACCACTACTACTAATAGCCACAAATCAAACCTAAATACATAAGAGGAAGGTAGTGTACAGGAAGCGTGAGAACAAATGAAGCTGCTCCTGTTACCAGCAAGCATTTGCTTGCTACGACTTCTCTGGAGAATTACTTGCTCTTTACGCAAGTTTGAGCTGAGACTATGCACTTAGTGTGCACAAGCTAGACAGATAAATTCTGCAGAAAGTCTGGTTGTTCTGACACAAGTATTGCTCTCTCACATGCACCAAACTTTCTACATAATTTTAGTACTGTGGGACTTTTGTGAATGTGGCTTACCATTGTTGTCACTATTCCATTTTTCCCTCCTTCCTTGCAAACTAATTTAGAACATGTCAACAAATAACTTAGTTATGATGTTGTGATACCACAACTGGGGTCTTACAGACACATGTATTTTTCCACTAATTAACAAAATCTTTGCTGCAACTCTTCTCCTGCAAATTTAACTAGCCTTTAAAAAAGGATTTGAAAAGACATAAGAAGCAAACTGGTTGAATTTCTGAAGTATCACAAATAACAGTGTAGTCAAACATTCAAGCGTTTGATAAATTTAGATATGCATTTTATTAAAAAAAAGTTTTAGGACAGGTTTACAGACTTGTGTGCTGCTTAAAAGTAATTATATTAAAAGGGTCAAAATAAATTATTAAAAATAGTACTGAAGGAATTCATTAGGAAATTGCAATAATCAGCATCCTGAATACTTCATCTAAAAGTACTAGCATCTTGCAATCTTCTTATTAATATTAATTTAAGTATTAATTGATATACAGATACCACCAGATGTCAGTTTGGAGCAAAGGTATTAAACTGTCCATTCAATCTGTTACATTAATAAAAAAGGAAAGGAAATGGGTAACAAACAGTAAAACCCTCAAAAATCACATTTGTTTTAAATCATAACTGAAACAAGTTGGGGAGAATTACACTGCCAGTCAAAAGTTTGGACACACTTTGCTATAAAGTGTCTCTAAACCTTTGACTGGTACTTTATGTGCACTGAGACTGTTTTCTTTGAAAACTGCACTTGCTACCACCTCAGCGTGGGGGCAGAGACTGTGAACCTGTGAAAATCACTGCATAAAACTGCAATACCAATTTCTGCATCTCCAGGCCATTGCCTCCTGTGAATGCAACATTTGGAATTACACACTTGCTATAAATTGGTGTGTAGTACACACATCATTTCTCCCCAGCTACCTTAAGAGTCTAGCATGATTCTGATGTAAGAAAATCTGTAGACACCGATTGACATAAAGAAAAGCAGACTACACCTCCATAAGGAAGATGTTTAAATACAGAGAATTTGAGTGGATATTCCTTATGAGTTATGAGTACATAGAACTTTAGCTAATAAAAACGGATCTAAACCCCATAAAAAGAAAACTAAGCCAAATTAAAAAGAAGTGACTGGATTTTTTTAACATTGTGTTGAAAATTTATTCAAATTAAAAAAGTCACAGCTAAATATTTTAAAGGATGTCTCAATCCCTGAAGTTCACCAATAGGTTTTTGGTTTCGTTTCATTTGAAAATGGGAGTCATACATTAATTAAAAATTGAAAATAAATAAAAATCAAACATGTACTAATAAACAAAATTAGAGTTTATCTACAGACACACATTGATGAGCTAAAACAAAACTGATTATGCAGTTGTGTTACATGTCATTTATTTGACGGTTTAAGATTATGGCTCAGAAGGAAGGAGGTCTCATTTTGTTCAATGTCTTTCACTTCCCTACTCTCTCCTCGTGTCTGCCCTCCATGTCTGTAGCATCTTTGATGGGAGGCATTTTAAAAGCAGGAACAGAAGCTGAGTTTTTGCAAATTAGGAAATGGGATGACGAACAGAGGCTGCTATAAAAGCCTGACTTGAAGGCCTTTATTGCAGATAAGTGGGATTGCAATAAACATTACTAAGTGAAGACAGTGTAGAGTCAGATCATTAACATTATATAGGCAGTATAATCACATTTAGAAGTCCTAAACCAATTTATACTTGTCTGTTTCTGTAAGTATCACATAAACTGCACATACAGCATCATGTGTCCCCATGTGAAAGTCTTATTATTAGATTGAGATGTGAACTTAGGAATGTCTTTGTCTCTATATGATGAGGGCTGATGCAGACAGTCAGTGGGTTTTTCCACAATTTGCTTAGGAATCCTCACAGATTCTGCAAATCCAGTTTAGATGGCACTTTTTGTAACTTTAACCCATAAGAGCCCGATGTGACATATTTGTCACTTACAGTTTCTGAGACATTTTGCTTCAATTTGTGGTATAAACTTTGCTCAAAATCCTGTTGAACACAATGTGGTACTTGTCTCCTGTCCCCTAATAAGTACCCAGAAGCAGAAAACCATATTATAATATTTTTAATATAACACATTTTGTGAATAATCCCCCCAAAAATGTCAATTTTTTTGTTACATTTTGTTAAAGGGCCAAATAAAGACCTCATATTTTTTAAAAATTGGACTTTTCTTACCATTTTTTACGGGTCGGGCCTTAACGGGTTAAGTTTGTGCCTAGAGACTTTATCTTCCAACTATCTTTTCTATATCTTTTCTATACAGTTTTGTTAAATGGGTGATCTGTGGAAATCTGTGTGCATGACTTTGAACAAAAGAGAGTCTAACGGCCTTCTTGTTTCCTTGTGTTGGCACTTCCACACAGTTGTCTTGCTAGTTTTTTTCTAATGGATAACGTGGGGCTGGTAAGAAACAGACATGAGTGACTCTTTTGTCCTCAGTCATTTAAACAACAACAGTGTTACGCCCGGTTTATAGATCTTCGCGCGCAACACAAAAGGATTTCCCATCCCAGCCCTCAAATTATGATCAAACAACTGTACGGGTTAACACAGATTTATTTACAGTCAGCCGCTCATCAAATAAGCATCAAATAAGCCAGTAAAGCAAGGTCGTCAGGGTGAACCAAGGCTAAAACAACAAACAAAACCAGTTATCCCAACCAAGCATATGCTAAATAAACCCTGCATAAAAGAAAACCAAACCAAACACATTTAGGACTTTTGTTTCTTCATTTGAAATGAAAAATGAAAAAAATGTGAAAGAATTAGACATGGAGCATGTGCAGAACCTCTTGTAATGTAAACAAAAAGACAAAGAAGAAGAAGATAACAGAAAAAGCTACAAAGCAGACACTTGTGTGTACTGACAAAGTTTAACTTCTGCTAATTCAAGCAGTCATCATGATGTTTATATCATCTGACTTTCCAAGGTTCCTCACTAAGACATCATTTCAGCAGACTGAGGGTATCATTCAGTTATGAAGAATATTTATCTCAGTCAAATACTGAGCACCGCAGGAGGAGTTTGAGCAGGAGTCACTCTGATCTTTAAAGCCTGCAAAAGTTGCAAACTTACAACCATAACTGTCTCTTTCAATGCATCCAATAAATATTCATGTGTACCCACTGGCACATTACAATGTGCTACATTTTTAGCTACATATTATACTAGCTCTAAAAAGCCTTCATCACATAATATGCATGTTTCCACAGTGTTGTTACATGCTGTTGGAGCATTCAAGGTGAAAGTTTTATTACTGCAAAGTTTGTAGGTTGTTTGTTGAATAAGCAAGTGGAAAATGCTTACAAGGGGCCTTTGTTTGGCCGTCTTCCATTGCCATTTCCTCTTGACTTGCAGTGTCCCTTACTAAAAAAACTCACACTTCTGAAGTATCAGTATACCATATTTCAAACATGTTGGCATGTGTCTGAAAAATGGCTGTCACTGTGCAGTATGTAATCCTCAAAATGCCTTTGGTCCAGGCAAGAAAATAAAATCCAAGTCAATTTACAAGGCAGTCGAGCACAGTGTGGCAGTGAGAGTGATATCAGAGGACTGGGAAAGCTGCCCTCTCCGATACTCCTGCACACATATAGAAGTGTGGAGATATGATTTTTTTTTTTTGTTACAAATGCTGCTTGACACAATGTGTAAATATCTAAAGTGATTTTTAACAGATTATTTTTTTTGGGGGGGGGGGGTATTCTCACTGTCTTTTTGTATATTAAAAGAAATGAGTCTTATCTAGTTGGTTGGTCTTAATAAGGTAAATACTGTATTTGGGTACATTTCTGCATAGTCTTAAGTGATGCAAGGACTCTGTTTTAGAGTGGTGTCTCTGCCATCTAATCTGAATTTTTCAGCATAACAAGCTTGTCAACTACAAAGAGAAGGCAAGGAAAGCAACACATTCTTTTGGGTAAAACAAATTATTGTATTTTAGCATTCCAGTATGACTGCACAGTGTGAGAATGAAGCCACAGCATCACTTCCTGCTACAGTGGTTTGTCAGGACTTGAGACCAAATAAACTTGCAAACAAAACAGTGAGGTCAAACTAATAAATGCTCTGAAGAAAGCCACATATTTGTAAATAAATAAAAAAGCATTCAACAAGTGGGAAAATTCTCTCATCTATTTCACATAGGTGAATTTAAGAAGGATATATGGGATACTGGGATACTACATGTGACCAGATCTACAGGTCTTGCACCATCCTGTTCTTATTTTAGTACGCATTTTCAAACTTTCCTATAACTTGAACATTTCTCTGTGCAATACACTGAATTAATTAGCTGTTACTCTTCCTCTCCTGTCTTCGCGGTCAGCTCTGAGATGCATCAGCCTGTTCTTTTATTCTCACTTCTTATTAGCCTTATTAATAGTTTGTCATCTGTTGGCTCAGCTTCCCTCATTAATTATGCTAAATTATTTTTTTTAATTATATTAGAACTCACTGTATTTTCACAGTTTTTACTTTGTATTTTCCACCTGCTGTAGCACAAGAACTCCCCAATTTTAGATAAATAGTCCATCTTATAGCTTACAAAAGGTGTTTTTGTAATTGGTCTGCATTGTGACAAACATTTAACCACAGCAAGCTGGATTAAAAAATAGCCCTTTTCTTAACTAACCAGAGCTTGTAGATGAAGACATAGTTCATCTGGTGCTACAGCAACAGGAAGAAGCTGTTCCTCCACCTCATCAAGCCTACATTGCACCTTTTAGCTATCTTGAGCTACACAACCAACCTGGAGAACTCTCCCTGTTGTAATTCACTAAATTATGGTTTCTTAGGCAAAGGCAGTCTCTAGCGCCAAGAAGTGAAAAGTCTGCTGCTTGTGTGAAACAGAAAACAAAACATAGCCGTCTTGCTATGGAACTGCTACCCTGGACATCCTGACCAAATTAAACCTATTAAAGGTCATAATAATAAAATCTCCATATGTTACTGCAATATCAGCAGGAACTTGAAGCCTTTTACTGAGAGGGATAGCAGGCAAGCCAAGCATACTGTGATGGATGGACATCATAATTTTCTCATTGTTTCCGTGCTTTCTTCTTGTATTCTGCTCCCATTGTTGGCTGCAATTTATCTAATAATTTTATTGTGAATGTGTGCAGAAATTCCCATAAAAGTATGCACAATACCCACAATTCTTTTCTTTACTGAAATTCAAGTCCTGTGGTTAGCAGGTACCCTGTTAAAGAAACCCAAGGAAAAACACATCAGTCCAGCATGGGGAACTTATCCCATCATTGAAACATGATGATGCTAGTAATATGGTTTGGACCAGTGTTACTGCATCTGAGACAGGATGTCTGGAACAAAGAGATATTAAGTATACTAGCTTTTTCTAAAAGGGGGGGGGGGGGTAAAACTGGCCTGTATGAAGGACTTGGAATGAGCGTTAACTACATTTAAGTCTCACATGTTGTGTTAGATCACATTTATGCAAAAACAAAGATATTTCTGAGGCACCCACTGTACCTTAACTACAATTTCAATTCCATCAATTTGCAAATCTCATCTGAACATATTTTATTCCCGATAGAGCATAAAGATTTTAAATAAGCTTTAGCCCAGAGAAAACAGCAGCATTTCTGGATTGTCTTCACAATCTGGCTTCTTTTTTGCATGGTAGATCTTTAACCTGCATGTGTGGATAACATGGCAAACTGTGTTCACAGACACTGATTTCTGGAAATGTTCTTGAGCTCATTCACTAATTCCAAGTAGAGAACTCTGCCAATTTTAATGCAGTGCCATCTGAGGGCCAGTCTTGCCCCTTTAAACACAGATTCCACCTGAGTCTCTGAATCTTATGATGATATTATAAACAGTAGATCAGGGGTGTCCAGCTCCAGTCCTTGAGGGCCACAATCCTGGAGGTTTTCGATGTGTCCCTGCTCCAAAACCACCTGACTCAAATTAATGAGTAATTGTGCAGAACTTAATAAGCTGTTGGATCCATTTCATTTGAGTCAGGTGTGTTGAAGCAGGAAACATTGAAAACCTGCAGGTCAGTGGCCCTTGAGGACCGACTTTGGACACCCCTGCAGTAGATTGGTCTAACAAAGTCTTTACAATCATACATTAGCAAGCATTTTTCTGAAAATGTTCCATAATTTTTAGAAGCAGTTTGTTACAGATTGATGAACTTCTAGATTTGAGAGGCTCTGCCTCTCTGAGATGCTCATTTTACATCCAGTCGTGCTGTTGGCTTGTTGCCATTTAATTTAATTAGTTGTTAAATGCTACTTCAGCTGTTTTTGATATGTTCCAATTACTTTTACAACCTTTAGTGTCCCCTTTAATTTTTATAGATGTGTTGCTGCCATCAAATTCAAAATGCAAAAATTTTCTGTAAAATGGTAAAATGTCTCAGTTTAAACATCTGTGCCCCAACGTTTTTGGAATAGGGGTTGTACTTCTTTACGTTACTGCAGCACAGCTCTCATGAGACAAAAATAACAGAGATTGAAACAACTCTTTATGCAGGTTTCTGTCAGCAGAATCAAAAAATGATTGAGCTACCTATGAATGCAACTCTATACAGAATTTGTAGGGATTAAATTGTGGCAGGAAATTAAACTTTACTAAAGAAAAAAAACACACACACACACACACAAGAGAAATGTGTATTTCACTCACCTTATTCAGTCCAAGTGTATACCCTTTGTGTGCATTTCTTTTTTATCTTTTTTTTAATTCTCTTAGATTAAAAATTAATAAATAAGAAAGGAGAACTTGTGCTTTTTGCTTAGTGTCACTATAAATTAATAACACAACCTGACTGGGATTTTTGCCTCATCAGAAAATTAGCGTCTTTTTTTTCTTGTCTGGAAAACTTAAAACTTTTTCAGAGCAGCAGCATCTGCTTAAAGCAGAGGTCCTCGTTAGTGAAAGATTGGTAACACCTGGCGGGATCTTCTGTTTGACTTACAAAATGTTGAAAAATCAGAGCCGAGAACCCGCCTGCTTTTTGTATCTCAAGAATCATCTCACCTTCAGTATTCTTTATTTTGTTGTGGATTAAATTTCCTGTTAATAAAACTGTTATTAATCTATACTTTGTATTCACTTAATGTTTTACATTTTTTTTCTTTTTTTTTAATGGTAGTGTTACTGGTTAGATTTTATTTTTGGTTTATTGAACATAAAAAAAAATATACAGGCAAAAAGTCTTTAGACCTCTTTATAGAGCTTTTGGGTGAAATTGTATTGAGGTATACCTAATAAACAGTAATGGACTTCATTTATGTTGCACATTTCTAGTCTTCTAAACCACTATACACACACACACTTTTACAGTTCCAGTGGGGAAACACACTACATTTCATAAAGTTTACTGGGGGAGGCTTGGGATGTTTGCCAAAGGTAAACAAGTTGATGTCTGATGTCACCAGTACCCCCTTACATCATCAAGCAGATTGATGTCAAACTCCAGTGACATCGATGGATGAACTGCTTTGTAGCAGTTCCTACAACTAAATCAAGTTAGTTCAACTTATCCTTGTTCTGCCACTTTTAGCCTCACCATGCCAGAGCTCACACTCCAAGCTAATATATTAAGCTCCTCTTTAGAGGGCTCTCGGGGCTGAGACTAAACAGTTCCCCTCCTAGTAACAAGTGGTTGGAAACAGACAGAACAGGACACAATGTCAGTAATATCCTTTTATATTATCCAGCCTTAATTTTGTTTGGTTTTTTTGTTGTTGATGTTGTTGTTTTTTTGTTTGTTTGTTTGTTTTGTTTTGTTTTTTTGTTTGTTTGGTTTTTTTTTTATTTTATATATTCAATTTCTTTTGCTGGTAAGATAAATTTATCATGGATCAGTCATCTTTTGTTTTTTTTTCTGTCTTTTTGAGTTAATTCATTTACAAATTTCAGCTTCTGCTGTCAGTGAAAACTTAAAGCCCCAGTGTGTAACTTATTTGGCTTATTGTTAACAAAAATCAAATACTGCTTTCATAAATACATATTTTACCAAAGTCTAATCACAATTACATCCAAATGAAAGCAATCTCTTAGCTTAGAATGAGTTGTTTATAAATACATAGGTGTTGGCGCACCCAACTGGAGGCTGCCATGTTGCATCGCCATCTTTGAATACGGTAGCCAAAAGGGGACAAACTTGTTAGTCATACGCATTTAATCTGCGAATCCCCGCTAATACTGCTTTCTGTCTGTTCACCTGATGCTGATATTCACCATATATTGTTCCTTCTGTGTTTAGAAGGAAGCAGCTTCACAGCTTTAAATTCATCCTGCTGACTTTTTACTTTTTAGTTAGTAAAACCTTTCTCATAAATATTTGATTTCATAAATATATATGAAGAAATATTTTAACTGTTGCACCGCAGCCTCACAGCAAGAAGGTTGCTGGTTCAAATCTCAGCTGGGGGGGAGGTTCGAACCTTGAGGGTTGGTGGCCTTTCTGTGTGGAGTTTCCATGTTCTCCACGTGTATGCGCGGGTTCTCTCCGGGTACTCCGGCTTCCTCCCACCATCCAAAGACATGAATAAATGAATGTTTAAAGAGAAAACTGCTGCTAAACCTGTTTATGTGTTTAGTTCAGGGGTCTACAGCCTTTCCAATCCAAAGAGCCATTTTTCCCTAAGCCAGCTAAATAAAACTCGTTTAGACATGCAGATGTTACGAGACCCTTTCAGAAAAGTCAACTTAATATATATTTTTTAATGAAGAGCCACCAAAGGATATTTGTTATTTTTGAAGAACCACATTTTTATTTCCATTTTTAGGTTTTAAAATGAAACCTTTATAAAAAAGAGGATAAACAGACTTTCTTCTAATGGATGTAGATATTTGTGGAAAATAATGTAAAAGGAAAAAAAAAGTCCCTGGTTTCCAATGTAATGACTAGAAAGATAGATTAAAAAAAAAATTTTTAGCACGTATTTAGAGGCATTGTGGAAGGTCCAGAGAGCCACTTGTGGCTCCAGAGTCGCAGGTTAGAGACCCCTGATGTTGTGTTTGTACACCTTCTTTTAAAGGAAAGAGACATTTTGTGTGTAACAATGCGATTAATCGCGATTAATCGCAGTATGTCTTGTGATTAATCACAATTGAAAATTTTAATCGTTGCCCAGCACTAATTTTCACATTTATGACTCTACGGCTTCTGTAGTTGTAATAACACGATTAAATGGTGAGATTCCAGAAAGCACTACTCGGTTGCTTGCATTATATTAGCATACCACAAGATGGGAGTAATTCTTACACATTGGGGCTTTAAAGTGCATGCATAATTCATAGGCTGAATTGCTACTTTGTCATAGGATCTGAATCTTATATGATGAATGTGACAGTTTTCACACTGCAATAATTGGCATTTCCTGTTTTTTAATTTGACTGTGGAAACCAATGTGCTCAATACTATTACAAACTGTGCGAGATATATTAATAAATATGAGCATTCTTAAAAAATAGCATGCATACTAAAATAAACCAATAACTTTTATTAGAGTTTTGTTTAAACCTCTACAGTGTGAAATCAGTCTTTGCATGACAGGTTGTGCATGAATATTTTTGCATTCTTATCTCTGATACATCTGGTGCATATTTGGCAATGATATGCCAAACCCACAGGTGCAGGTTGCATCCATCTGCAGGCTGGAAAGTTTTATACAGGAGAAAACTTCAGTCAATGAAGGACACCAGGGACCAGTCGGTCCATGTCCTCCAGATGGCTTTGCCTAAAAACAAATTTGACTTTAAAGTTTACTTGTCACAAAGAGAGCCTGAAAGATATAACTGAAGAAAAGGGTGGATATTCTTATTAAAGACATTACTCACATATAGGAAGCATTCTGACATTACAGAAAATAAGTTAGATTTAACCTTTTTCTTGCCTGACTGAGCCGATTAAAAATGAGATCTGAGCGAGACAGACCACTCAGTTAACGTGGAGGTCAATACAAATTTGAGCAAGAGATATTAAAAAGGAAAAAAATGAGACTCAAAGGAACACTTGGCAGCTAAGTGAAACAAGGGAAAGAAGCTTGGTTAACTAACAAAGAAGAGCAGACATTTAGGAAATGCATGGATCTGTAGTAAACACTGTCTCTGGCAGCCGGCAGTTCCAGTACCAAGAGACTGAGAATTTTGCTTAGAAGATGTCACAGATCCTTCTCAGCATCATGTTAAAAGAAACTGTCAGTGCATCAAGAGGCAAACTTCTTCTAGTAAAAAAAAATAAACAAATAAATAAATAAATAAAAAGGTAAAAACTAACAATAAAATAATGTAAGAAGCTATTCAGATATATACTGTATATAGTATATACGCTAGAACTGGCAGTAATCACACAAGTCGGAGCATCACCTCAGTAGTTCGGCTTTATCCTAAGGGGACCGTGGCAGCCAATCGCAGAAGAGGGTTTGTCCCACTTTTCCCTCTAAATTGTTGTTTAGTTATTTTTCTGGCCCAAAGTGGTTGACTGTGTATCAGAAACATGATATGTGGAGCCCATCAAAAATTTAACACAATAAACAAACTAAAAAAATCTCATTTTCCCATGCTAACATTCTGACTTTTAGTGCAGACTTTCATTTACATTTTAATTTATTTGACTTCTTGGAGCTTATATCATCATTATACTCAGCAAATATTAAGACTGAAGATATCCTAAGACTCGGGACAAGAAAAAAGTGTGGGCTTGAATATTTCAGATAGATTCAAGAACTTTTCAATGTTGTTAAAGCGATGCAAGGCCTCAGGGAGATCTGCTGTAAGCCTCCTTTAGATGTAATGTCCAGCTTTAATTAGATCTGCCAAAAGCACTTTATCACAAGAAAGAGATAGAAATAGAGTCAGTAAGGTCAGTATTGACAGAGCAGGAAAGTGAGCCTGTTCGGTATCTCCCGGCAGACCCCAGAACAGAGACTCACAACTAACACCAGAAAGTACAATTATCTGTCGCGCAAAAGGTTATCGACATTTTTAGATGTCACACAAGTCTGTTTTTTAAGATAGACATTGCATGTACTTTTAACTTTTAGATATACTTTTCTGTTTGCCACAAAACAAAATTTATGCTGTAAGTGTTTTGTTTTATTTTTTTTAGTGAACAAATTCTTTGGTCTCTTTACAGATGTGACATCATCACACTCAAACCAACGCCAGTGCACTGCAAACACACATCCTTTGTAACTCCTTTAAGCTTCCATCCACAATAAGTCATTTGTTTAGGACAAAAGAAAATCAAAATATTTAGATATATACGAGGAGTCTACCAGATATCAAAAGAGCACTTCAGTCATATTTCCATGGGAGAGGACCTAATGGAAGTGTTTGGTCAATGTGTTTAAAGCGGGAGCAGTGGATAACAGTGTTTCTTGTGTAACGTGTGTGTCCTGCCAGCAGGCAGCCTCTGGGGCGCTTAAGTGTACCATCTGTGACCAGGTCTGCCATGCTATCATACCCTGTACCACTGCCACCAATGATGAGGATGTGTTGGAGCACATGACGTGTGCTTTCACTGCCAGAGAGCAGCAGTTAGGAGCCAACAGGAAGCAGCGTCATTTGTTTTTCTTTCTTCAGTTTATCATAATCACAGACATCAGGAACTAAGGCACAGCTAAACTAACAGAATCTGTTTACCATCAGCTTTGAATAGTTTAATTTCATTGCAGAATAATCTACTGATTTTTTTCCTTGGTTTCCTTTCATAAACATGTAATAATTTCTTAATAAAAGTAACAAAACAGATCGACATGTGCAAGCCACAGGAAGGATCTTATAGTCCTTCAGCATTTTTCCTCACTCTGACAAATAATGCAAGTTAATAAAGTTATGTATCAAGATATGATGCAAAAAATTTAATTTATCGAATATGTACATTGCCGTATCAATGTGTAAATTTCCCTAAATTGTTTTGAAACATTATTCACCACAACTTATTCATATCCAACAAGGCTTCCTATCAAAACAACCAAATATGTTCCAATAGTGTTTCCCGGAATTATCTCTCCTACAGATGGCAGGAGAGAAAATAGGACTGGAATCGGCATTTCCACATCAAAGCAAATGTCAATCTCAAGTGTTTCTTTTAACAATCCACAAACTCCTCTTGAGGTAGAAGGAGAAGAGCAGATGGCACAGTTGTGTGCATTGCTTTTAACCATGTGACACAAGTTCAGCACGACCAATAACAAGTGTTTTTTTTTTTTCACTTCTAGGTTTTGTTCACAAGAAAGACAACACTAGAGGCAAATGAAACACTTTGTCAGTTCTTGGTTGGGTTTAAGAAAGAGCATAATTTGCTTGGGGATAGAATTTCAAACTGCAGGATCAGGGTTGCATTTGTGTCCACCCATGTGTCCCACCATAAAAACAAAATATTCTTCTTTTATTTTTGCAGATAACAGAAAAAGCAATGCGCGTGGGTAGTAAAGTAAAACTGTTACTTAAAGGGTGAAAATGTGACATCTCAGTCTAAGCTAATAACCCATTTTAATGACTGCATTTCTTTTCTTTTGTGATCCTTTTTAGTTCTTGCACAACAACAACAAAAAAAAAAAAGTTAGCTAATGCCATTTATTCCTCCTGTGCTGTTCTTATTATTGCTTCAGCTATTTATTGTAAGGTTTACAAGTATTTTTCACAAATATAGACCACGGTTTGTGAGTTCAAGTTTCCAGAGACAAGCCCCTGAGCAGTTTGTTGTACCAATCCTTTTATTCGGCCTTAAACTGGGAAACAATTTAAAAAGCTGGAGGAAAAGATTACTAATAAACAAAGTTGAGACCATGCAGATTTATTAATGTTCTTATCACCATCTAGAATTAATTAATTGCTGTCCCTTTGTTGGTAAAAATATATATATATATATCTTGTGTACACATCCTGTGTGGTTTCAGAAATCAATGAGATTAATAAATAATTATATAAAAGTCACAGTAGTGATGTGTGTCAGTACAAGCAAATATTCATGATGCTGTCAGAAAGCTCAAGAAATCACAAAAGCATGTGGACTAAGCTCCCTGCTGCTCTCAGATGGATCACTGCTGTCCATCACTGCACACTTTGCAACATGTTCCATCAGCTAAACACAAAGCATGACAAGGAGCTCCTCAGAAATAACTTAGTGCTTAACTCAGTGCAGCGTTCACAAGTGCCGCACAAAATAAGAAGAAACTGTGCCAGCAATCACAAAAGACACATGCTGTGCCTGTATGGTGCATTGCTACATGTTTCACTTTATTTTGCTGAATTGAAAAGTAAATAACTGGGAAGATTTATGGATTTCTGAAAGGACTGCAAAGTGAAAACAGCCAGAGTTTAAAGTCTTTCCTTGAACATCCTGGTTGCAGAGGTGACAGAGATAAAAGAACCTGACAAACTGAACTACAATATTCTTTGGCTATAACAAGGGTTTGGTTTTTTTTCTGGAAAGACTACAGTCCATGCTGCACTTCACAGATCTGGACTGTGTGGGAGAATGGCCAGATGGCAGAAGACAGCAGCCTGGAGTTTGCAAAAAGGCACTAAAAGACTAAGTGCATGGTGGAAAAGAATGTGATTAAATAAATGTTATGGAGCTGAAAAGCAATCTGAATTTTTTTTTTTTTGTGTGTGTGTGTGTGTGTGTGTGTGTGTGTGTGTGTGTGTGTGTGTGTGTGTGTGTGTGTGTGTGTGTGTGTGTGTGTGTGTGTGTGTGTGTGTGTTTTGTTTTTTTTAAGGCATCATCACTCTTGAAATGTAGCATTATTATGCAGCATCCTTCCAGCATGTTGACCTGAAATAACACTGGTACCAATGATAAACCAAAATAATTGCCAATTTTAGCTGCTATAGAGTTTTCTATTTGAAAAATGACAGCATGTAAGTAAACTAAATATGGAAAATCCTTGAAAAGAAAAAAAAATCCAGTTAGCTTTTAAAGGCAAGGCAAATACTAGTATGATTTATCTCCACCTTAGACTTGCAACACTTGCTTATATTCACACATCTAGTAAATTTACAATGAGTCCAGTATTAGGGGAACTAGTAAGACACTAAACCAAAATTGTACTGACAGGATAACAGTGTAAAAGATTTTAAAAAAAAATTAAAAAGTCAGCACTGTAAGTGCTCCTGCCAGAGCAGATCTGGGCCTGACTGGGGCCATATCACCATTTGAGAGTCCATATCTGACCCAGAAGGACACATCAGATAAGATAAGATTTGGCCAATATAGGCTTTGGCCAACATAATGGGCCAATACCAGTGCAGATCTGCACTGGTATTGGCCCATTGTGTCAAGAAAAAACACCAGCCTAGATCTGTTATGTGGATCTAGGCCAGAACTTGTGTAGTCTGGATATGGGCCAGATGATTTTTGCCATCTGGGCTTAATAAGAGCTGTCATTAATCACATTAGGAAGTTTGTATACATTGACATGCAGGTGACAGACTCATGTAAAGCAATTCACCCTCTGATGATGATGGGGATTCAGTGAAAACTCTGAACCACAAGTGTAGTTTAATAATCTTTGCAAAGAGGGAGAGGTACATTCACAACAGCATGTGAAAGTAGTTTGCTGCTGAGAGACTCCCAGACAGGATAACTTAAAAGTAAAATAAACAGCTTCTACATCCATATTTGGAAGTCTGTGGCATATACAGAGCAGTTTTTGCAGACAGTCTTGTTATCGGGCAACTTCTTGTGTTCATATGCCTACTGTTTGTCTGTTGTTCAGACACATGCTCCAAATGTCCATTTTTGTACTGCTTTCACTAGCTCATACATAGAGTAACCAAACAGGAAGAGGCAAGTGTCTGTTTTACCCTGCTACCCAATCATTTTGATGTATAGTCATATGAGGCGATAACCCAAGTTTTCTGGTTTTTTTGCATTAGAGGAAGACAAAACTGTGGAAGCCCTTCCTTCAGTACAGTGATGAAGCCATTGTGGGAGTCATTAGCATCTCTGTTGAGACTCAACAGACGAATGAACAGGTGACAGAACACAAACATTAAGGAGGCTTACAAGATATTCATTCAAAGTGGGAGGATTATGAAGGTAAAGGGAGGAACCCTACCAAACAGCAGACAGTAATCCTGAGCCTGATGTCCCCCTGATTTTTTTTTTTTTTTTTTTTTTTTTTACTGTGAGCGACCTCATAGAGGACAAATACTTGAGCTGAGTTCAATTATTTGAAGAAGGAAAAGATTTTGTATTTCATACACAACCTTCCTGAATGAATTTCACTATTATGATCTTACTTAGTTGGTGACTTTATTTAGTAGAGACACCAACCCTGTCAGTAAAGTGAAACACTTCCATTTCTTTCTTCGTTTTTTGTACTCATAATTTTTGTGTTGATCATGTTTTATGTGTTTTTATCTGAAGTCTGTCAAAGAGAAATTTCTGTCACCTGTCCCAGATGATAACATTTATCTTAATTTAACGAATCTTATTTTACCATATCTTATCATATCGTATCTAATCTGATCGTGTCATGTCGTGTCATGTCGTGTCGTGTCGTGCCGTATCATATCGTATCGTATCGTATCTGATTTGATCGTGTCGTGTCTTGTCTTAAGCAGTGTTCACAAAAATGTTGTTTATCATCTATGAAGCATCAAAGCCTGAATTAGGAGGTTAGCTGGATGGTGATGGAAGAAGTTGTGGTGTAATCATTTTGAAGGACAAGATTTCTTTCATTCTCACTAGATATTTGATTTGGGTCGGCTACTCAGACATCCACCCATCCCTCATAGAGCCTAAGGCCTATCCCAACTGAAACCAGGTGAGAGGTAGGGTACATCCTGAATTGGTTATCAGTCTATCACTGGACCAACCCAGAGAAAAACAGAACAAATAACCATTCACACTTATCTCCTAGGGTCAACCATGTTTTTGGACTGTTCAAACTGGAACCACTTGCTCAAAGGCAAGATGCTAACCACCACACCGTTGGCCAGATACCCAAACAATTCTGTAATAATCATGATTGAAAAAAGAAATCAATTATTTAAAAAAAAAAAAAAAAAAAAAAGCTGTGGTTAAAATACAACCTTGCATAATCTTTAACAATCCTGACCATGGCCACTCTTAAATTAAAGCATCATCATCATTAATCCACCCATCTGGGTATTATCTATTGTTTTTACACACAGCAAAACTCCTGTTTTCTACAGACTGAACCTCAGACACTTCGCATAAAGCAGCAGGTAATTTGTGTATCTCAAAAGGCTGCAAAAACTTCAAAGGTGTGTAATAACGCTGTTAAGGTGTATACAAGACTAAAACTTCTCCACATAGTTTATTTCAATTATTGAGAGCTCCATACACAACTCTTGATTAGTAATGCTGCACCACAATGGCTAAGTGTGCAAATAAGCAGCTGTTTTCATATTCATAACACTGGCTTTGAAAAGAAATATTATGTAAATTATATATTCCCAGTAACAATATGTTATTACAGTTGGTGATGTGAATAATAGTAAAATTTGCTCTTAGAAAATATTAGCTCAAAACATCACAGAAATGAAAGAAGAGTCCAATTTTAGACACATTCTTCAATGCATATTGCAATTTTAGCTGTAGATTTTCTATTCTTTCTTTTAGATGATGTTTGTAGATGTGTATCTCACTTATATGTGAAAAATTAGAGGACAACTTGGGGCAATTAGATCCTTTCTGAAGCTGCAGGGACTTCACAAATCAGGTGCACAGAAGCAGAAGTTATAGTTAACACTAAGTATTTGTTACAACTGGACCTAGACCACAGCCAGAGAACTATATTAAAGCTCTGTTTGTTTTATCCTCTGCAATATTAAAATTAGTGCAGCATGAGCTCCATGTTATGTAAAAATAGAACCACATGTTCACCAGCTGCTTTAGGATCAGGACCTGAGAGAGAGTCTTTTCTGTTTGCATCATTAATCTGTGTGTGCATCTAAATAAAGACTAAAACTACCGGAGCTGAAAGGACAGCAGGAAACAATCACAGCTATCAAAGCTTCAAAGTCTGCAAGTTCTTTGTTTGATAAAATAAATAAATAAATAAGCTTTAAGGACTTGATTTTCAGGATCAGCACCCGTTTAGGAGAATGTCTGAGAAAAAAACTTTAAAAATGCCAACAGTAAAGATAGAGAATAGATCCCCTACTGGCTCATAGAAAATACAGTCATATAAAAACAAAAATATCCTTCTATGCTGACTCTCATAAGTTTTGACCTTTATATTGCAGCTCTGTCCTTGAACTTGCCCATGTTACCTGTGATAACAGCTAGGTGTGCCCCCAAGTGGAAACAAAGTGGAAAGACAAGTGTAGACATGAAAATTCAGTGTGGTTCGCTCTATTTATTGGTACATTCAGTGGTGATAAGTAATTAAGCCCATTTACTTAAGTGCTATATTCACCAAGGTGGAGGTCATGTATTTGGTGGCATTGGTTTATCTGTCTATCTGTCTTTATGTCTCTTTAGTTGTAAGGTAATTAACAGACTTGGATGAAACTTTCAGGAAACCTCACAATGGAGTAAGAAACAAGTGATTAAATTTTGTGGGTGATCTGGATCACTGTCTAATTTTTTAAAAGGATTCTTTACTATAGGAGGAGATAACAGACATTAGGGGGAAAATTACAACAAAGGTTTAGAGGCTCTCAGAGTGTTTCTAGTTACGTGTTTGTTCTTATTTGGTATTTCTTTCTAGTTTGTTATTTCTTCACAATTAAATTGTCAAATGAGAAGAAGTGTACTTGGAATTTTGGTCAAATAACTGAAATAACATTGTTTATCATCCTAATAAAGCAAGTTCACTCAAACTTGAGACATGAGAAAGCCATGTCTACCATACAAGCTTTCATTCAATGGACATGTTTAAGGCTCATTAATCCCTGGCATGGTGACCTAATTCACACAGAATGCATGATGTTTGCTGTACTGGAGATATATTTATTTATTTTTGGACATCCAAAATAAGTTAATCATTAACTTTAAATGAGAGCTGCTGGCTTAGGTGAATTAAACAATCTGATTGTGTCGTTTCTCATATGTCTTGATAATACACTGGGATAGAGCTCAAATCTAAAGGCCGTAAATGTTACAGGATGTAAATAATAAACTGAAACTTGGCTTAAAATCTAATAAACTGTGAGCAGCCTCTTTAACATTGCCAAATACACGATTATGGAAAAATATATATATATTTAGCTGCTTCAATTATTTAAATTTGTATATAGAATATAGAATTATAAATCAGTAAATTGTTCAATTCTATCAGTCAAACAAGTGTGAACAGAAAAACGTTTTTTCTCTTATTTGCCACAACCATACAAATGTGTTATTGCTGCCTGTGGTTTTCGAATCTGTTAGATCCTGCAGGAAACTATTCCTGTACTGACGTCTTTCCTTCAAAGTTTAACATATGGACCACTGTGTAGGAGTCCACATAAATGCCTCCTGTTGGGATCTCTGATGAGCTTTCTGTCCCCTATACATATATGAAAACTAAACTGATGTTCATTTTTTTTATATATTCAACATAAACTCAAGCTAAGCAACAGGAATAGGGATATATCATATCATACACCACTCTATGTCCTTGAAGTCTTAAAAATATAAGAAAACCTCTATGGAAAAGGTAATAAGTGTGCTAAAATATTTATCAAAGGACCCGTGTAGTCACATTTCATATACTGAAAGTTGTTAGTGGTGATATTTGAATTTTCAAAGGACAAAAAAAGAAATGTGAAGGCGTCAATTTGAGTACATCTTATGGCAGTGCTCATACTTTTGTTTGAGTGGCAATCTGTGCAAACATTTTGTTTGGGGTCAGTATGATCGCTCCTCAGCCACTAATTATAACACACTTGTCAGCATCTCGGGATAATGCTGGCAGAGAAAGCATGAATGTCTTCATTAAATATACTTAAAGCATCCCTTCCAATTTATTTTAATCCCAATTATGAGATGTATGTTTCTACTCTCCTTTAAGTCCATCTCAACTCAAAGTTTTCTTCACATTATTGTGCCTTTAGTTTAATATTTGAAAGAAATATTACAGCATTTTACACTTGGGCTAGACACTTTCCATTTTAGGTTTAATGTTAAAGTTATTTTGTGTTTTATCTTGTTTGGAAGCCAGCGCACCATAAACATCACTAAACAGTGGTATGGAAATCTCTGCTTTTAAAATGATTGCAAGTCATTAATCTCTTCAGCTAAAACCTTTAGTTAAAGCTCATCAAGGCCAGGTGTTAGGTTCCCACGCTGCACCTTGGGGATTTTTCATGTGCAAGATGCTAAAAATTGCAACCCAAGAAAATCTCATTCGGCTTAGGTATGCAAGATATATAAATAAATGAAAAAGAAAAGATGTTTAAAATTTGTTTACCTGATGAAGCTGACAAAGATGCAACAGTATTACTGTAGGGTGATGAATTACCATTTCAGCTTTAATTGCGGTACAGACCTATAAGTGCAAATGTAAGTTGGGCGCCATCTAGTGGTATAAAAGGATTAGTACAATTATATGGCATAATCAAGTCTGAATTGATGTATTCTTTGTTATTCTTAAGCAAAAGATAACTTAATATACAAAATACTTAAATATGATATATTTATTATATTTTTAAGGTAATTCTAGTTTTCAATTCTTATAGGCTACAGTTTTATTGAAGAAAAAGGAAAGGGATGTGGGTGGGGGAGTGAAAGGTTAAGCAAAATATGTTTGAAAAACATCAGGTTCACCCAATCTTTCTGCAAATGATTTGTAGAGCTGTGGGATTTTTGAATCACTGATGTTACAGGTCTATCCAGAGACTTTCCATTTACTTCACATTTAACAGTGTTAGGATTTCCGTAGAGGAGAATGACTGCTGAATATTCTGTTTGACCAGTAAGAGTACTAATAAAGCTTTAGCATTTACTTCCCTCATCATCTCATATTTCTTGGGCAGATCAAACTTTTACATGTTGTCCCGTATCATCTTTGCACTTAAGAATAGTGTTATTCAAAAATAATACATTCACCTTGCAAAAGTTGCTGAAAATAACATTGCATATTTAACTTTTAATGCTTCTTAGCGATCAATTCATTCTTTATTCATTTAACTGCTCAGAATAAAAATGTTTTGGAATGGAGACTAAAAGATTGCATGTTGAATAGGGATCAAAGAAACATTTAATCATTTAAAAACAAATGATTATCATTTCATTAGGTATAAAACTCACTGCATTTGACATTAACTTATTTATTGCAAAGCATGCAGTGAAAGCATAAAATTACTAAATAAATAATATGATGAGTTTGTGTGGTTGTTTGGTAATAAACTGTTTAGTATGAAGGCAAAGGAGCATGCTTGGCTCTGGTAACTTGACAGGTGCTCTACCATGATTATCTTGACCAGATGAGTGCAATAACACTTTGGATTTTTTTAAAACAAAATTTCCTTGAAACAATATGCTTTGAGTCATTGTCCCAGTAGGTGATCTGCTTGTGTTGTTTGTATTGTTGCAGCTTATTCCATACACCCTAGTTTTTTGTCCACACTTCAGAGTTCAGACAAAGTTTTATAAATCATAGAAGAAGAAAAAAATAATAAATGGCAGACTTTGTCACTTCCATGTTTACCCTGTCAGTGGGAGAATAGTTATTCTTTAACTCTTGAACTTTGCTTGTTTTCTTTGTTTTGTTTTTTTAAAACAACCTCAGCTTTGGAGGATGGGAGCTTTTGTTGCTGGTCTGAGGAATAAAGCAGCTTTTTCTGTTAGAATTAAAGTGTTTGACCTTTTCGCTGAGCTGACATCTCTTTGGTTTTGTGATTTTTGCAGCTGATTTCAGGTTACTTCAAAAGGCTTTGTGAAGCCACTTACACAGTAATCACTAATCACAGATGCAATTTATGACATTTACAATTAATGTTTTCCACTAAAAGTATTCAAATACTGTTTTTGTTCAATATGTCATACCATGTGTTTAGAAACGTTCCTTTCCATTAATGTCTTATAAAGCTTTTTTTATGTTAAATCCACATCAAAGTTGTTTCCTATCTCAGAATACAATGCCTCTGAACTACCCAAAACAACTCATATGTACATCACTATGCCAAACTTGCATTTAGAGCAGAACATGACTTTTAAGAGGGGACAGGAACTAAAACAAAGTTGGCCCAGCAGAAGAAAAGATTAAGTGCTCCAAAAATGCTAATTATTAGCAAAAATAGTTCAATTATAAAAACAGATTTGCATGTAATTCTGTACATTTTAGATTGGCCCTGAAAAAGTGAGCAACATGGCATGTCGACATGTAGCGTCACCTTATAGGAAATACTTTCCAGTTACTTATATTTACAACCACTGTTGCCTTGTTAGCCAGCCGAAAGGAAAGATGTGTAGAAAAACAAATGGAGAGAGAAGATACACCTTTCTGGAAATAACTGAAGCATACCACTAAGTGCAAGAGCTGATGAATTTATTAATGTAATTTGAATTTATTGCCTTCAAATACATTGTGATGTGTTTATTTTATGGAGTGGGTTTTAATAGTCACTATGTTGATATTGAATAGAGATCATAGGAACTTTAACACTTGTGTATTTTTTCTTTATGTAAAACAATACTGTATTGAGCACCATAATAAGCCTTCATTTCGCTTTCACTTTATCTCCCACTTCCTGCGCAGCACTTAAACCTTGACTGGTTTATTTTTCCTTCTAAGTTGACCGTTTCAGCCCTCTTGTATTGCAATAACAGCCATCAACCAGTGGATGTCAGTCCTCCTTCGTTTTACATTCCTCTGAGCTCCCGCCACCTTGGTGCACCCAAATAGCAACTTGTGTAGTTTGAGTTCAACATAAAGACCACAACCTTTTAATAAAACGAGCAGCAGCAGATCAGAGGTAAACATCTGATATATCTGAACAGATGAGAGACTCTGAGAAATCCCTCCAATTCACATCAAAAATGTTTCTGCAGAAATGCTCACTTCTCATCCAAACAGTGCAGAACATAGAGAATAGCTTAGAGAATCAGAAATAGGTTGAAGGCTTCATAGTTTTTATCTAGGCTATGTGACAGGTGTTTGGGGATAGCTTGAGGAGACCTGAAAATGGAATCAAAAATGGAGTGGCTTGTTTAAATAGGGCAAATTTGTCTTTGGCACTGTGCAAGTGAAGATGATAGAAATATTTTCTTTAAAGCAGTGCACAGTCAACAAGTCCACATAAGCTTCAAACACTCGAAATAATATACATTTCCACAAGTGGACATTTTAACTAATTTGAATAAGGCAGCAAGTAAATCATATAAGGACCCATGGCAGGATAAAAGTTCAACAGAAGCAGAAATTTTATGCAACAGGAGCAAAAATATCTTCCTCCTGTATTGTAATCATTTGGGGTTCTAGCAGAGACTTGTTCGCAGTCCGGTGGCACAGTAGTGATGGCAGAACCAGGCTTGGGATGAATGCTTTGTCTTTTATAATCAAGAGCTGACATCTAAATGTAATGTATGATATGCCATAAGAATATCACTACATTTAAGGAGTTCAGCTTAAAGAGGCATTTTCATTTATCCCGAACGTCGTGGCAGAAAAAAGAAGAAGCCTGAGATTGTCCTCCAGCTTAAATTGCCAGGCAGAATGTTTCACAAAGCAAACAATCTTCTATAAACCACTGGGCAATGTTCGATAAATATCCACTTCAAGTTTTCAGGACAGAGCAATGCATCCAACTTTTCCTGAATGAATCATTTTTAAATAACTGTACGATAGTGGCATTGAGCATACTTTAACAATATTTTGGTTAATTTTCCAACGACTGGTCTTGTGATTATTTAAACCCCTTGAAGAAAAAAAGGGGGATTTCGTTCAGTTATTTGAGTTGAAAACCCATATACATGATAAATAACAGCAGTTATCAAGAAGATGATAGTTTAATCTATTGTTTATGCACAAATCAAATACACTGCTAACATGACTTCTACTGGATCACTAATGAACTTGGGGCACCATTTCAAGGTAACAGCAAGGTGAAATGGGGGCACTGGAGTGGGATGCCAGGGTTGAAAATGAACTGAATCTCATCTCCCAAACCTACTGTCAGTTCTTGGAAGATATCCAGGACAACGATCTATCACATGTAATGAAGCACTCCCATTGGCTGGCTAGACCTGACTTGTATCCCATCGAGAACATGTGGCTCTGTCTCAATTACTCAAGTTGGGTTAAAAAAAAAGAAAAAAAAGCCTAATATTACACACATATGGAGGCTATATAACGGCCAGTTTATCTAGTGACCTTCAGGTTGTAGCGTTCTAATATTTTGGCTTTTGTGCATTTAACCCATGTACTGTGTATATGGGTTGCTCAATACACAATAAGGGCTTCTGCACATCAGCATGCAGGGCTGATGTACATTATAACTACTTTATAACCTACAAGTGCCTGGTTTTCTTCCTAAAATTCCTACAAGAAAACAATGTCTTTGCTTTATATAAATTTTTTACATCTGATTCCTTATTTACACAAACACACTGAGGCACTATATAAACAGTTCAGCCACTTTTGAAACCATTTTACCATTCAGCAACAAGCTAAAATGGTGCTTTTAAGATACTAAAAAAGATGCCATTATGTTTTAAAATATTACACTGGGACCATCTTTTGTACATAAACACATTTTTATTCAGCCTGATATAGGTTACACATGAAAAAAGAAGAAAAAAAAATCAATTTCTAAGAGAACTACTTCCCTTTGTGGAGCTAATGATATGACTGTTTTAAATCAGCTTCAGATCCCCATTTGGCAGCTTTTAACACCAGCTGCCGTAGGCTGCGAGGAATAAGCCTAATCACATGCTACGACTGACCTGAGGCTGTTTTTCAATCTTTCTTCAAAAAAAATAATACAAAAAGAAAACATTTCCCCTCAGAAGTCATTATGTTTTCATCACTAAATGATAAGGAATGTTAGCTCGGAAACGTAGGTAAGAAGGAAACCATTCTCTGCAACAGCAGAAATCAAGATAAACTGAATAAAAAAAGAAAACTGATTCCCAGAATTATGTTCCCAGGCTGCTACTGTATGTGAGGCATTTAGAAAACACCTTCTTAGTCAAAACTGAGCTTAACAATAAAAAATAAGTCAAACCAGACACTGTCATTCAGTCTCATAACCCTCAAACATGGATATGAACAGAAACCCCAACCTTGATAATAATAATCAATAGTACAGAAGGTACATTGAATTTACACTGCTTGCAGATCAGCTCTGGAGTCTAAAATTAGGACTGACAGTCAAAGAAACAAAGCAAAGACCGATAAAGGGGGGAAAAAAGGAGAAGAATCTTAACATTAAACTAGTGTTAGTCTTTTTTTTTTTAACTTTAAATTTTACAAAGTGCAAATTTTCATGTTTATTACATCATAAAACAATTTTAGAAATTGTTCGTTTTCTATTATATAACAATGAAAAATGCTTAATTCCATATATTGCCAACAAAACCATAACCAACCCACCCTCCCAACCCATTCTTACCAGCTACCTATCAGAGTTTTCAAGGAAAAGAAAAAAAAAAAGGGGGGTGAGGGGAGAATCACTAAATACATGCTGTAATGACGGCCACTAATTTGTTTGTAACTTGACCAAAGCCTCCTTTCTAACTCCTGAAATCTCTTACAGTAAACTGTTACTGTCAGCGTGCATTTATAGTTAAAATATATATATTAATCTATCATTAAATAGTATGCCTCTTGCACAGTCTTGCATGCACTGAAGAGCATTTTGGGCAAGCTGTACAAGAAGGAAAGGCGTGTGGACGGACTTGCTCAGGCTGTGGGCTCCAGGCCAGGTCCAGGCACTCTTTCACCACCTGTAAACGGTTTCTGCCCTACACCATGTCGGTCCGAAAGATGGTTCTCCAGTGTGTTTTGTCGAATGAGCATCTGTCTGCGTTTTGGATGAGAATGTGTGAGTGTGTGTGTGGTCCTAAACTCAGTTTCAAAAAAGGGCTGTGCAGATCACTGAAGTTTTGTTCCAAGCTTTCGTTGTCTGTTCCTAAAGAAATAAATGAACAAAATGCAACAATCACATTTCAGGCATCAAAATTTAAACTTTGAGATGAGTAAATTAGCTAACAAAGACAAGCCACATGAACCTTTTGGGGTAAAGCAATACTACCCTCATGAATTCAGTAAGTCATCTTAGGAGTGCTGAGGTTGATGCAATGGAAAGTCAAAAGCAGAGGAAGTTAACGCAGCTCACCAGCTCAAACTAAATATACAGTTAAAGGACAGCAAGCAACTTAAGTAGCTTGGAAAGCTTTTTCCATAGTCAGTCACAAAGTTAAACTCTACATAATTAAAAAAAATGACAAAGGATGAAAGTCATGAGGTTATTCTGCCTGCTTAAACACATCCCAGGCTTTCAACCAAGTTAGATTTTTACTTTATCACAATCTTACGAAGCTCAGTAACAATAGCATCAACTCTTCGGCTCAACCCTTGTTTACCAAATGTGTGCACATGTAAAAGAAAGCTAAATGCTAATTTACCACTGACTATAATTATATTCATGCCATTAAATTGATGCTCTTTTATATTGCTTGTAACGCTATTTAACATTTTCAGCTTTTTCCTGACACTTTACCTGTTTGCAGTATGTGGAAAAATATAAAAATAAAAACCATAAAGCCAGATTTTATCAATTAAACATGTAGAAATATTAATGGCTTAACACATCAGGTTTAGATAAACTGGTCCCTCCACTGTGAATAAAGAAGGTCCCAGGGCTACAATGATGCCTTCTGGCTATTTACCAATGTTTTCTTACAACTTTGTGATGGTAAATGCAATATTGCAGAAAACTAAAATGAATATTTGTCTAATGGCAATGACAAATGAGTCAATCATCCTTTTTTCCAGCAGATTTACTCTTTTTAAAATTGTAGCCAGTTTACTCAGTATGCATATAGCCTGCACAGTTGAGTCCAGCCACAAACAGAGCTCTTTCTTACTAGTTTACTGGACAAGTATACATGCATGTGTCGTGATTCACATTAGTATGTCCATGACGTGAGAAAACTGTGAGAAAACACAGTCTGCAGCTCCTAACTCGCTGTAGATCATCATACACGTAGGAATAGCTGAAATCACTGCAGAGACGTGAACTGTCATTTGTGAGATGACTCCATGGTTATAAAAAAATCATGTGACTTTAAGTGACTGTGAGCTGACAGTCTAAATGAACCACTTTTCAGTCACAAAGTGTGGCCAGAAGAAAGAAACCGAATCTTTATTGGGGAATTTAGACATGCAAATATATCCTTGTTGTTTTTACACCTAATCTAGTTAACGAGCCATTTAATCCCAAACTGTATTAACTGAGTGTTAGTCCCGTTGAGAGAAGCTTAGTTTGGAATGATTTCAGTCAGAGTAACATGTCAACATGCCTTTTAAAACTCAGATATTGCTTAACAGTTATTCCTTTATTTTAGTGTCAAAACATATTGAGTGAAAATACCTTCATTATCCACACACTAAGCTCCACAGCACTATCACCATTTTCCATTAAGAGCCCTCTGGTCAGTACAACATGCTTTTATATATGCTCCAGTAAGAAACAAACCACTATTGCCATCCTTAAAAAAAGATTCCCAAGCTTAAACCTGAATCCAGCTTTTTGGCAGATGCTCCAAGCCATAACAGTGTAGATGTGCTATTATGAATTATACAGCATGATGCCCTCTTACCTTGCCTCTGATCTGGTCACTGTATACTCAAACCATAAAATGTTGGGAATCAGGCTTGTGTCCCGCACCAGGAAGTATTCTGATATTGGCCTATTCAGAGTAAAAAGCAAAGAAAAAGGACAGAACATTAGCAAAAACATAATGAATGATTTTCATCAACTTATTCAGGGTGAGGATGAGTGGTCCTCCACTGTGATACCAAAAGGAATCAGTGAAATGAAAGAGCTACTTACCATGCTGCTATTTTGGGGAATAATGGTGTCAGCACCTCTTGTGTGAAAAAGAACCAGATTATAGCAATCGTACTGCCTGCCACTCCCCCATAGAAAACCTGGCTCCAAGTGTGATACAGTAGGTAGACCCTGAGAATGACATATGGGTCAATAAATGTCAATATTAAAAGTCCTACAACTCCTAAACTAAGTGCATCAGCATTAACGTACTAAGGAAGAATTAACTATAGGTGTGTTTAAAACAGGAAAATTCTGTTGGTGGAAAGGAAATTTACATTTTAGCTTCTATAGCAATGTTTGAAAATGTACATAGTGTGTCTCATGATTAACTTTGTAATTCTTAACCAGAAAAATAAAAATATGATGTTTCACATCAGTATGGCTCTGTCATTTCTATGATCAATAATCAACATGGGTATATTTACATACTGGATGAGTCCAAACTTAAGCTTAGACAACTTCTGGATGGTCAATGTTCACCCTCAGAACCTCCATTTTTTTAAACCACTTTTCTAAGAAATACATTTATTTTAATACCTGCATTCATTGCATATATTAACATCAGATTTAACAGGGCTCAGAAACTTACCTGCTGAATGAAACTGACAAGGCCGTGCCCAAAAGGATAATGGACAGTATGTGTCTCCAGAGCAGGTCCAGACATCGAGCATTGTTCGTTTGATGCATTCTGAAAGAAATCAGCAGAGTTCACACCACAACATCTATCTAATGTAAAGGTGAATGGACAAGTGACAACAACAAATAAAACTCATATAATCAGGAAGTTGTTATCTAACTTAGTGCACATGAAACTTTAATGAGCTAACAGTTATACCAGTCTCAAGGCTCCATCTTTTTACCCATACACCTCAAAAAACTACAAGACAGAACAAACTCACCTTAAATAAAGGAAGAGAAAGAAGTAAACAACAAAGAACCAGATAAGCTGGGAATGGTTGGAAGGCATCCCATATTCTGAATACAGGGTTGTGTGAGCTCCTGCAGAAAGACAACAGAGCCTCAAACATTCATACACAATATGAAGTTTATCTAAAGTAATTTTACTTGAATTCAGAGACACTTTATTAATAAACACAGTTAAATATAGCATAAATATCAATGCCAGGAAGAGACAGAACCCATTTGTAGAGAGATCTATATATTTATGGATAGACACTAATGTTTTTGTGACTAAACAGTGGCTTCTTCCAAAATTACTCACTATAACGCAGTTCAAATGTAGCAAATGTGTTGTTTATTCCCCTACTAATTTCAATGATTTGCTAATAATCTGCAGCTTTGTGTATCCATTGTAAGTTTTATCACTAACAAAGCAACACTCCTTCAAGAGTAGAAGTGAAAATGCTTTTTTTTTCTATTTTTATGTAATTTGAAGCATACAGAAATGTCAGCTTCTGATCACAAGGCAATCCAGTGAGATATAAATAAAGAAAGCCAGAGTAGTGATGCTTCACTGGGATCAGAAGAGTATTACATCTATCATGTTGTTGTGAAGTTTCCCAACCCTACAAGAGTCAACAATCTGTTCCTCCCCTCACCTGCACAAGGGCGCGGCTCTCGGAGAATGTGCTTCAGCAGCCAGTTCACTCCTTCATTCAGGAGAACTCCACCGAAGAAAGAAATCTGTTTACAAACAAAAAGATGCAAACACATGAGCCTTCACACACATCTGAACTGCTTATTGTACATGAGACATTTAAAATATTTTACAGAACATTTAAAATGTGATGCACTTTATGAGAGCACAATTCTGTACAACACAATAATATGAGCACCACTTACCGTGTGCAGTTCCCGTTTAAACACAATGAGTGTGACAAAACCCACAAGAATAGCGACGGGTAGAAGACTGATATAGGCCAGCACCTCTCCCGTCAGATCACCTAGAACAGTGTCACAGTACTGATGTTAAGACACGCAAATAAGTCATCTTAGCGCTGGTGGGAGACTCCCTGTGAACCCGAATGGTTTGCATATTTTAATACTAAGAGTACCGGCATGGAGCTGGTATGGTAGAATATCGAAGTCATCGTCAAACCAATACACATTATTTAATGTTTGATAGTGAGACAACTCAGTGTAATGTGATTCATGCTAGTTAGACTTGGAGTACGTTAGCTGAATACAATGATATATATGGAAATATCTAATTACTTTCAGACAGCTATAAATATCTTGGGTTTTAGAATGTTTGAATTTAGTCAAATATTTATATAGGATATTACATATTCGTAAATTCCGTGGAGTAAATAACAAAGTCAATATTAAAGACACCTAGCAGGCTAGCTAGCCTTCATTGTGAACATTGTCGCGAACTGCGCATGCGGAGCTGTCTCACAATTTTGCATTGACCGTTGAGCTTAGGGTTTAGCATAGGCTCACAATTTGACAGGCACTGACGGCCGTGTCCATTCACTAACAACAAAACATACACACTGCTCGAAAATTAAAAAGCGGCGGGTGATCGTTAGAACTTCAGTAAGTAGACAACAATGTTGAGTTTACGTACCCTCGGGAAACTCTACGTGTGTCACTGATATGGCCCGCCATTGAGGTGGTGCCGAGCACTGCTCTTCCAACGCCATCTTACCCGGACACAACCGGGGCAGCCTCAGTGGAACGCCCCAGACACGTGTCCCACCAATGGTGAAGGGAGCTGTGTGTTCAAACGGGTCCCGGCAGCGGAGGAGCCGTCCAATCCCAGCCGCTCTCTGCAGAGGAGCTTTTTAGTCCATAGACAAGAATTATTGAATGAAGAAAAAACACAAAAGTCCGCCAGTCCGTATTAAAACAGTTAATACAACCCATTATAAATAGAAATTAAAGATAAAAAGATGCTATGTGTACATGCCATTACTAAATAAGGTTTATCAATGGGAGTCTAGATTGCCAAATTACTAATCACCCAAATCAGCAATTCGTCCTGATGAAATAATTTGGTTTTAGATTGAGACTAACAGTTTCACATTTTTTATTATATAAATGTGCATTAAAAGCACAGTTTGCATTAAAAGATAAAGCCATTTTGTGGAACGCAATGGTGGAAACACCCGTATGACAGTTTTACAACACAAACTAAATCCTCTTAACAAACCTGGGAACCACAAAACGTCTCTTTAACTAGACTTAAAACAACAACAACAAAAAAAAAAAAAAAAAAAAAAAAAAACAGAATGATGGAGTGGACCTGTCTAGGGTAACTGCTGGGATAGACTCTAGACTCCAGCCCCCTTGACCCTGAACTGGAATAAGAAAATGGATAGAAAGATTGGAAGCACCTTACCCTGTGTAATGAATAACACACTCACACTCCAAATGGTGACTTTTTATGCAGGGAAAATAACATCTTATATTCCAGTGATACAGTGTTCATTTTTAATACAGACTGTAAGTTGTTTATCTGTTAATGACCTCAAGATAAATACAACATAAACCAGTGGATACAAAAGAAGTCACCTGATAGTTGCACAGAGGGAGAGATAGAATAGATACATAAATCAGACATAAAGGCTTCTTACATTTCACATAGTCAGACATGAGCTTAGTGTAACATGATGCACAAATGTGAGAACCTCTTCAAATACAAAGCAGAATGACTAAAATTCCCTGTGTACCAAAGCTAAACAACAAAGAATGCAAGCTTCCATGAATAAAATAGTAAAAGAAAAAACAAAATTATAAGAGCACAGACATGATGGCTAGCTATGTATCCATTATTGAATTGTGTACAACCTTCCAAATGTATCAGAGGCATTGGACTAAAGATTATCTGATGCAGCAGAGACAGTATGAACTAACTGTAACATCAGCACTGACAGTCTGAATCTGATACACATTTTCCAAGGAAAGTGTGATAAAATAATTTTTTCAAGAACTTGAAGAATAAAACTTTGATAGAGCAGTAATGTTTAAAACATCTGAATTAGGTGAAAGTTTATTTCATCGCATTGAAACACCTAAAAAGAAAATTGCTCAACTTGTTTGGCAAAATAAATTACGCTATGAGGTGTGCTCCCCCCATAGGCCTGATTTCATGCTTAATTTACCTCAGCATGCAAAAACAGTTATGCAAACTGCTGCATGATGCTGTGGTAAGGTGCAGCGTTTGAGCTTGCAAAGATACAGACGTCTATTATGTTGGCTGTAGTTACAATGTTAGATTAGCGTGCTATTATGCAAGTTCATTATCACTAAATACGAACCCATAATGATCCTTTATCTGCTTTGCTTCAGCTCATATTAAATGAGCTCAGGTCCGGAGAATAATTAAATTTTTGTCTAAGCACATGCAATGATTTCCAGTAGAGAATTGTGTCAATTCCTGTTTTTTCCTATCAGATGAGGATTTTTCTAAGAATTGTGGAGAAATTAAATCCTTAAATTAATTGTTCAGAAAGCAAATTCACATGTCTTCCATAGGCTGATACACACCTCTTTTTAAATTGATTTTTTATACCTAGTCATGTTATTGCCCTGATGCATGGTAGCTTAGGTGAGAGAAGTTCCAAGTTTTTTTTTTTTTTTTTAACAGATGCAACTGCTCTTAAACTGACATTTCACCTAAAGGTGAATGTGGCAACCCATGCCCAGCTGTGGGAACAGAAAGTTGTTTTAGTGCCACAAGCTGCAACCTGCAAAAACAAAAATATACAAAAAAAAAAAAAAAAGAAATGGATACAAGAAAATAAAGAGTGTAATAGAGTGCTCACAGCAAGCAGTCCGACTGGCTTTCTGTTTGAACAAATTTCTTATAATTATAATTGCTATAGTTTTTTTTTCCTTTTTCTATTAGATCTTTGAATCATTTTCTATTTACATTTATACACTATAGCTTATTTTTATTATTTTGTTTTTACAAATAGGATTTTATGAGACAAATGTCTAACAATATAAAGGGCCTATATGGATTCTTAAAATTTAGCTTCTGGAAGTGGAATGACATGGAAATCCACATAAGAATTTTGGAAATTGTGTGGATCAAAAATAACAAAGACAAACTGCAAAGTCTAAATGTAGAATCAAAGCTACCGTGTAATGTGGTGTTTCAAAGACTGTATCAGTGTGCATGTTATTTTAGTTTAACACTAAAACACTGTATTGTCTCTGCCATCTGCTGGACGATCATCTTTCTACTCTCCTAATTAGTTTGCAGATTAAGTATTAACATATTAATTTCACTGTGTGGCCAAATTATTATGAGCATAATGAAGTCTGATTCCTGCTGGAACCGGAAATTTAACGGGAAATCATCAGTAAGGATAAAGCAGAACAAACAGGGTTTTAATAACCAAAAATAACATTTAATATGGATAATGTAAATCAATTTACAGATTGTGCTGTTGTCGCAGTATCACATTAGAAAAGACTAAAGGCATGGGTAGGACACTTGTAATGTACATTTGTGAAAAAAAAAACACACATTTTGGCCACCTGAAATCCTCATAAAACTCTAAAATTATTCAAATTATGCACCAAGTAAGAGTTCATGCTTAAATTTAAGCTTTCTAATGTCAACTTTCTAAATATTTTCTTTAGCTTATTTCTAATTGGTAATTTTTAAAAATGCACGACAACTCAGGCTTGGCCTGTGTCTACATGTTGCACTGATGCAGAAAACCTACAGTTAACATGCAAACTCTGAGACCACAGAAAAGCAGAATCCTCTACGACTAATGGAAGCTTTTTTCCCCCTTAACTGTTTACCTCCATTATATGTTATTGATACTCTACAATATCATTAAATGACAGGAGAACATGTTTTTTAAAAGCAGCTCATCAGGGATCAGACCACACACGCTAAATGTGGAGAAACTAAATAATTTAAAGATGGACACTTCAACAAAACCTTATGATCACAGAAATAATTTACTATTTCTATAGTATGGTTTTCTGGGAAATATAATTTCTTCACTGTACAATATTCATTTGTCTAATTAATAATAAATCTGTTGTGTGAGGTCATAAATAATTTAATGGTTTGTACATCTGGGGCGAGTTTCAGAGACAGGGTTTAGAGTAAACCAGGACTAGGCTTTAATCTGTACTAGTTAAATCAGCTGATTTAAATTTAATCTTGTTTTAAGGGCATTTTAAATAGTCTGAGACTTTGGAGTCTAATCATCACTCTTGCAACTGGTATAGTTTAATCTAGAATGAGATAAAACTGGGACGTATTTAAGCCAAGTCTTTGCAAGGGACTGAGTCAAGTCAGCTATAACAGGCATTTTAGTCTGGGACTAGCCTTAAGCCCCGTCTCTGAAAACACCCCTTGAAGTCTGAAACTATGATTAAATAGACTGGACAGACATTCCCACATTTTTCTGCTAAAGTGCAAAATGCTTAAAACACAAAGCTGCACACCGATTAAAACAAAGAGCCAAGTCATTTTCTGTAAATGCTCCATTTGCAGCTTCAGCTAAGCCAACAATACTGATGTTTCCACACAGCCAGTACAACTCAGCTAGGTAAAAACATATTTCTGAGGTCAGCATGATTTGGATTATCAGTGCCACAAAACACATGCCTATGAAGGTAATGATCATAAAGCTGTTAATCTTTTTATGATAAATTACTGATATATTAAAAAAAGTTAAATGAGCCTTCTACACACACTGGTAGCCATGAGCATCTATACTGTGCTTCCAATGTCATCTATAATAAATATTTTATTTAAAATCATATTTAATGAAAATAATTTAGTACAGCATAGTTTCTTAAACAAACTAGACACCACACCTAACTGAGCAGTGGTGCTTTCTATTGGACTGCAGAAGAAACTTCACAGTAACTTGGCATCTCGGTGCCCCTTCAAAGTCTCTGTGCTCCAAGAAATCACATGGAGAGCGCTAAGAGGTTATAATCAGTGCACTTATTTAAGTTACAGCTCAACTGTACAATGCCCTGTTCTTCACTGCATATCGTTATGAAATCCTGAATAACCTGGATAAGACTACCAGATGGCACTGTTTCATTTACAGGTCACGTCATCTTTTTAAAACTGCTGGGCGGATTAGGAGGTAATCTTAGAGACACACAACGCTTTCACCACAGAAGTAATGGACAATATGTTTTCAAACAGAGTAAAAAGCAAGACCAATAGCCTGAGGGTCCAATTGCTAGAGGAAAAATAGAGATTGGTGATTGTATCATTCCAGAAAGCCATGTGAGTGAATGAACAGGCAAACAAAAAGAAGACTACAAAAAATGAGGTGGTATTGTTCAAAATGCAACATTGAAAACAGACTTTGTGACACTATTTGTGTTTGGATACCTTTGCTTCCATTCATTCATAATCTGATTTAAAACGTCTTTAGTTGTACACTTTAAGACTATATCTGAAAGTAATTAAAGCTAATTTAACCTGCTGTTTATGAAATTTGATAAGCAAATCCAATTGATAATGATTTTAAGTCTCATATTACTCCCCAAAAGTAAACCAAAGTGTCACACCATCTGCTTTCTGTAACATATTTTAAATTGTGATTAACATTCTATGTCAATCAGAGAATATTGTAATTTTAAGAAAAAAAAGATGCCTTTCAGGATAGATCAACCTCTATTTTTGTTTGCTTTCTAGACCAATATTACAAACACACGTCTAGATATGTCACCCGTCAGCCTGCTCAATTGAACTGAAGTGATAACCTGGAAATTAAATGGGTTTAAGGACAAGGAAAACAACAAAACAACTGCATTTATAGTCTTTGGATGACCAAGGTTCTAATGAAATGTCATGGTTTTCACAAATATCCTTCCATTTTTAATATAAAATGTAGAAGCACACAATACCGACTCATTCTCTTTTCACATACAAGTGAAGATTATGATATTAAGCTCCATCCCACTGGTGATGAACACAGCTCTCAGAGGAGATTTGGTCCATGTGGAGTATTTATGCAGACGGCGCAGTCCTCATGTGTGGGAAGTGTGTTTGTCAGCTGTGTTTTTAACAAGTATTCATGTCACCCAACAAGGCAGAAACAAGTCCTTACATGTCTGTGGTTATAGCCGGCTTTCTGGATACGCAACAGCGCAGCAACACAGGAAGAAGTTGAATCATGCGATCCAAATGGTCTCCCTGATTAGAACAAGGAGTAGTGACACTTCAGATATGGTGAAATATATCCTGTTACAGTAGTTTGGTTTAATGAGGGCAGATTAATGAATAATGCTGGTTCTCGGTGTATCACAGAAGCAGGATTCCGTCCAATATTAATGGAAAGAGGGATTAAGTGTTGGGTTGCAATTCCTTCTGTTCCAAATTGTCAGCCCTTAGCGACCCTAGCTGGTCACTGAGGAGCCTTCTGTGTCTCTGGGCAGGGCACCATTGAGGTCCAAAATGCTATCGATTCCCAGATAACCCAATAAGATCTCACTCCTGCGATGGGAAAGTTTCAGGATGTCCTCAGCCAAGCACTGAGCAGTGGTGAAGCGGACCTTGTCATGATCAAACATATCCTTAAGGTACTGCACGATTTGTTGCTGCAGGTGAAATGAGAGAAATAATATAAATGATTGTATAACAGTACATCCCTATTTTTTTATGTAAAAATATTTGCCATAATTGCTACTAACTATTATTACTAATACACCTATAAAAACTACTTACATTATGTTTCCTGTTGCTTTGGAGTAGATGCATGTGAAGTCTATAAATATATGGTGATGGATTTGGAGACTTTAAACCTAAGAATAAAGGCTGCAGCATTACCAGCTGGGGTGTGTTTATGCTAATACAGTTCGAAATGGGAGTTTGCAAAGCACTCTGCTTTGAAGAAATTAGTAAAGAACTTTTACAGACTTACAACTTTGCCTCACCCCCTCCTTCCAAATATGTAGGGGAAACTACAATGACTGACAGCCTGTGTTTGGTTTGTTTTTATCCATTCTGGTCTACTTAGTAGCACAATGTGGTGGAATATTTTGAAAAAGTCACTTTAAAATAATGTAAACACAATGGCTTGTATGTTTAGGTGTGTCTACATTAATAACACATAGTGTGAATATTAAATTTCTGTCAATACAAACATGAACTTAAGAGAAAAAAATATCTAAAGTTCTAGTGGCAGAGGCGCCAATATCCTGCTTTGTTGCCTCTAATCTGAATCACATCCCAAACACATCCTACATTGCATCTCAGAATACTCCTTAAAATCAAGTGGAGATAAACCTAACTACATGACTGGTGCTATTTTCTTAGTTTCCACTAAATCTTCCTTTTTATAAAGGCAGCATGGTAGTTGTAGAGTAATTAAGACTGTATAGAACTACTTTAATAAGCAAGTAAACTGGGTCCTCCCATACCAACTTACCAAACCATAAGCTTATGTAACACATTTTATACATGTGAAAATACCCTTTAAGTTCATGGGATCTTCTGAATATTTGTAGCTTATATTGCAAAACATTATACTGAACACAGACAAAATTATTCTGAATGAAAAAGTATTTAATGTACAGTTTCAGAATTTATCAAAGTTTTCTGTCAAGAACACACATTTTTATTTAAGAATAGTATGTAAGCTGTTATTAAATTACTTGTCATCAAATCTGCAAACTGTCCCTTTAAATCATATCTTTTCACAAACTTACTTTCCGAATGTGTTTAGGCTCTCACCTTGAAAATTGTGCAAACTTCACTCAGATGCTGCCTGGGTCCCAAAAACCCAAAAGCTAAGACTGGGCTCACATGTTCTGATATGGCGTAGAAGTGTGAGATAAATCCATCAGGAACCTTTGGGAGAGCACATGAAATAAGCATTCATTCTTTAAATGAAAGAGAAATAAAAAACAGTAAGAAGCAGTGAACTTCTAAACTGGCTCAAACTCACCATAAGAAGCCGCCTTTTGGCTTTCAAGACAGACCAGCAGGCAGTAGCCAGAGCCTAGCATGGAAACACAACTCTGTTAATAGAGAAATTGTTGTAATTGTATATTGATGGTGTGTGTGTGTGTGTGCAGGTGTATAACTAACCGTCTCTTTAAAGCTGTCAGAGAGCCAGCGATTCCTTAACACAGCTACCACAGAGGACGGAGGGCTCTCCAGGTCTTCAAAAGCATCCATCAGAATGAAGTCCAACACTATGTCAAAAAAGTTCATACAGACCACCTGCAGGATAATGTTGAGAGCAATGGAGGCTTTTCAGAGCGAATGCACAGAAGAACTTGTTAGTACAGATCCTACAAAAGCTTTCACACCATACCACTGATCAACAATTTGTGGTGGCAATACATCAAGACATGTAGCAGTATGCAAATAAAGGCAACTAGAAAAACAAAACATCTCCCATGACTACTGACTTGATTAACTTGTCATATTTATGCCTACTGCACACATCCATAATCACAACTTCGTGATCAGTGGATGTCAACATAGAAATTTATTTGATTTTATACAAAAAGGCAACTAGGATGAGAAATGTTTTCCCTTCAAAAAGGAAATATAACAAGAGGTTGGCTTAGCCTGTTCCCGATCACGTGACTGAATACAAACAGGTCTCATGGGAATAAGCAGGTTAGATTGAAAACATAAACACTCACAGCAGCACAAGATAGGTCTGACAAACACACCTAGATGCAGCTATGGTGACAGTTGCAGGCAAAAACAAAACAAAAGGAGCATTTGATGACATGATTTGAATGAAAAGACCACTCACCCCTCGTCCTTCCAGCTCCATCTTAGTGACGGGCCATGTTTCCTCTCTCTGAGTGTAAAGCAGCATGTCTTCATAGCTCTCCAGGAAGGCTTTGGGACCCTAAAAGTAATAATTTGGTTAAATAAAAGCGTGACACCAGAACTTTGCTACGTTTATCCATTAACAGCAGGACCTAAATGTTAGTTTTACCTTGTTTGCTTTAACCATTAGTCCTGTTATCATCTGCTTCCCAGTCTCCATAAAAAATGTGCGGTGAGTTTCATCTAACAACAGGACCTGGACAAAGAAAAGTATTACCTTTTCATACATAACACTTTCTATAATACTTTTATTGATTTCTACAGTGTTTTTTTTATAAAGTGTAGTCTTTGACATACATCAAAACCATAGTCAGCTCAATAGATAACATGACACCACATCATCTTCAACTGCAGCCTTTAACTGCAGCTGTGCCATTGTCCAGATGTGATGTGACAGTTAACTTTAAATTCAGAAATAAACAGCTTATCAGAGCCTGAGGGATAACATGAGATAATCAAAGCTGTAGAGACAAAGACTCACAGCATCATACTTTTCTTTTAAAGATTTAAGGCACATCATGATTCGTGTCCTGAAACAGCTTTTGTTTGGATGTTGCTGAGGAAAAGTCTAATAAACTGTGAGTGCTAACCCCGAAAGCAACACAAAGGCAGTCAGGTTTTCTAAAATGCAACTGAATGCTTCTTTAATGAGCTTCTAATGATGATTATTACATGTACTGTGTAGGATCAGAGACTGTGGCTGTAGCTACAAGCGTGATAACATGTGCAGCCTGGATAACTAATTTACACCTGAATTACCAAAAAAAGTATAAACATTTACTTTCTTGTATCATCTCCATTCACCAGCCATCACTGCAAGATCCAGAATCTAAAATACGATCTTCAACCTTTTCAAAGTTGAAAGTTGGCAACCTGATAATCATAAATGAATAAGACAGATTTCCTCCTGGAGTGAACATTAGACTAAAGCGGTTATTCCACCTGCTTCAGAGGTCATGTTGGAAGAACTACAAAATCTGCTAAAGCAAAAGCAGTTCGGGCTTGTTTATAACCTGACAGACTGCCAAAACAAGCTTTTCTGTAGAGCTTTTGAGCACTTGCCAGGTATGTGGTGATGACATTTGTTTATACTGAGTTGCACCTTACAGAATGTTAGTCCAGCAGTGGGAGGAGAAGGAGAAAAATCTGAAGTTACAATACAGAGTGCAAATTTCAAATAATTTAAAATGGCTTTGAAGGGTTAATCATAAAAGAATGATCTACAGGAAAGTCGTGTGAGCTGGAACAGACCTGGAATGCTTGTCTCACACAGTGAAGCTTGGCAAGGAAGTCTTGGTCACCATAACATTCAAGTAATTCAGTCCTGGTAAAGGGAGAAAACAAGTATGAAACTAATTAGTTTTATCTTGAGAACTGACCACTGGAAGAAGCACCAGTTTGTTTATTTATTTTTTTTACCACTAGGTGGCAGCAGAATATATCCTTTATTACAATTACAAACAGGAACAGTAATAAATTTAAATTGTAGATTAGGAACAATCACTGATTAACATTAGCATTCATTGGGAGAGAAGTTTCTGCCCAGCTGGCAAACAAAAATACAATGTTCACATTTTCAGATTTGTTTTTGATCTCAGCTAATTCCTGAAAAATATGTCTGGCTCTTTCGTTGCAAAAATGCTCCTCTGTTTTCTCCGGGCAGTGGATACCTGCATTTGTCAGCTGCAGCTAAACAAGCCGTTTAAGCTGCCCTCTGTCCTAAGCTAGAAAACACAGATGGATTATAATTCTCTGTGGATTTGTTACTACATGCCACTACTTTACCCCGATACATACTCATTCAACACAACAATAAATAAAAAGGCATTTTACATTTAGTTTGCAAATATTTAAATGGAAATCAGTGTCAAAATTACCTCAAGGACCTATAGTTCACTCTACCCTCCTGGACAAGAGACAGGGCTTCTTCATAGAGAGCTGCTGGCTTCATTGGCTGATAGACCTCTTCAAGAGTCATGTTATCAAGCAGCTGCACATATAAAAACACACATACCTCAGTGTACCAGTGCAGGCATACTATATATGGAAAAGCAGCAGATGTGAACGCATTTCAAGGTTATCAAAACTCAGTCGTGTACATGCGCTTGATACGAATGACTGCTATAATTGTCTCTCAGTCTTTACAGGAGCAGAGGAGAGAACCTCACCTCTGCAGCTGAGAAAAAGGAGTCATCAGAGGTAACAGTAGTCGCGTCATCATCTTGCAGTCTGTGGAAACTCTCCACTTGAGGCAAGATAAGTGTTCCTTCACTCTCTGGCAAAGGAAAAACACAAACTATATGTTCTGATGGAGAACTAAACTCTTCAACCCTTATCAATGTTGTCAATGTCATTAAGTCACTGTTTGTATTTGCTCTTGATAACTTCAATGAAAAATTCACATTCTTATCCCTGACCGGAGTCTTTTAAAGACATACAAGTTTAAGTTGACTCGTACCAAAGTCTGCCAATACACTGTCTGTCGGGATAGTGCTGCCAAAATCCTCTTGTAGATGGTACGCCCTGTGCAGTAGTGTCTCTAACTTCTCAGCAAATACTTTATTACGAACTTCGCCCTGAAACCAAAGGGAAATTGTATGTAAAAGGCAAAATAAATTACTTTTATATCATGTTATAAATTGTTTAGGCTCATGATCACAGAACTAATACTAAACTCAAACCAAACACAGCGCAGGTAAAGTGGGTGAAATCCAACAACATTATACAGTAGTCCGGGTCAGGTATTGATTCTGAAATAATCCAACCATGGCATGGTTAACTGGTGGTGATGGTTTGATATTTACTGTGGGGGAATCTCCACACGCTGCCCCTTGCAGAGCAAGGCTGTTGTTACTGGAGGTCGAGTATGTGTGATGACGAATATTCAGAGCTTGTTCCCATTTTCGTAGCGCTTCCTCAAACAGCTCCATTCCTGAAAGAAAAGGAAAAGGGAAATACAATTTAAATACTTTACAAGTACTTGCAGGGAAATTATAATTTTGTGGTGGAAAAATCTAAATGTTAAGATAAAAGTTACTTTTTTTAGGTAAAAAAATGCAGCTATATGGATTCTTTTAAGAGTAACACATACTTTTGGGGAGTTTCTCTTACCTTTAGTGTATTATAGATCTTAATTATGCAAGTGAAATATGTGCCAAGTTACCCAAAGCTCACAATAAAAGGGAGGCATTCTTTCCTTCAGAAGACAGCCATATTTACTTTGGTTGCAGTCCATTTTTAATTCCTATACTTAATAACAATGATGTGGTGAATATTTGAATATTGCCTGCTTATTGGCTAGATTGGTAAAAAAAAAAAAAAAAAAAATCAGCTGTTTTGTACTTTATTATGGAACAATTAGAGAGGACTGGGACTTTCAGATGAGATGCTTTACAAGATGGGAGTTTCAAGTAGAAGGCAAAAAGAGATTCCATAGAAATGTAGTTTGAGGAAGAAATAATAGGGTATTTTATCTTTTAACATTACAGTTTGTTAACCTCTTCTAATAAACACCCCAAATAATTATGACCTGACAAATAAGCATTTTCCCCTTTTATGCAGAGTGTTTTACGTGATGCCACAAAATTTGCCAGAAAAAAAGAGCGTAAACAGTGAAAAACAGCAGAGGCTGGTGCCAATGTTTTCCGTTTTTATTGTTTTACTTCAGTCTCATTTAACTCAATGTCTGTAACTAAAAGTTAGTGGGTCTTACAAGTTGTTCTGTTCAGTGTAAGAAATCCATACAAGGGCTTATTAGTTAGAGCACTAAAGCCATAATTACTGTAGGAATTAAATGAACACGGGCATTTTAGTTTCAGGGTCAAAACTACTCTACACAGCTAACAGTCACTACTGCATCCAGTTTGCATTTCTTAGGATGACTTTCCAACCTTTCTGAACAATCTGCTATTTTCAGTTTAGTACTTCAGAAAAGTAAAGATGTTTTTTTGAGACCCTAGAATCATGCATTACCACAAAAACACAGGTAACTGTAAGAACTTACCTATTAAATACAGATTTTCTGCATTGGCATCCTCTATTGTCCCAACCTCTTCAACCACAGGCTCTGTCTCCCAGGGGGTAGAGGGATTAGCAGACTGATTTGGGGAGCTTGGGACTCGTGTCTATGCCAGAAACACACACACACACACACACACACACACACACACACACACAAGATATAATATGAGAGTATGTTTGAAAATGAAAAGGCATGCAATTGTAACGAAAGGATGAAACTAACAGAGGCCAGGCTGTGTGAGGAACTCGAGTGTTTACTGGGAGCCAGGGAGGAAATTCCACTCATGGTGTCATTGCTCCGAGAGCTGGGGCTCATGATCTGTCGACCACTGAGTGGACCTACAACGAAAAAGAAAAAATTACTAAAAGACACTTCAAACCACGAATTCAAGTACTAATTTCAACAGTAGCAGCTTTCAGTAATGCACACCTTTCTTCAGTGTTGAAGGTCTTCCCGTCTTCAAGAGCGCCTCAGGTATTCCTACTGTTTTCTGGCCCTCCTTTGATTGTGTTAACTGCTTCCTCTTTCTGCCTCGCCTTTTGAGCTGATGAGCGGTGAGAGCCAGTGCAACACTACCGAGTGCTGTAGCAAATAGCACCTTCTTCAGGCTTGGGGAAAGCTTTAGCTGAGAAAATATGGACTGGAAGCAGAAAAGGGGTCAGTGATGATTATATCAAATTTGATCCATGATTGCATGATTGAAAAGGCATCTACACATGACTGATTGTAGCCATTTCATTACAAATAATAGTTCTTACCTGCCCAAATGTGGAATAGAGAAAGACAGGTATCTCTGCTACAGTCATGGCTAAAGCCTGGGCAATGGACATCCCGTCTGCTCGTTTCAGTGACATCTCAAGAATCAAAAAGCCTCCAGGCCAGAGCTCTGCAAACCTCCCTCACATTCACTGCAAATGAAATTTCCTCTCTGCTCTCAGATCAGCCAATATACGGCTTGCTGATAAACCTTTTGCTGACATCCACTCTTGGCCTTGGACTTAACACAGGACCCTGCGACAGATAAGACAAAAGTATTTAAAATTATTTAAATGCAGCAGTGATACTACTCTACAGCAGCTGCTCCACACTTATCTTACAAATGAAGCTGGTCAGTCCAGCTGCCACAATATAATTTGAAAATATAGAAAAACTATAAAAATACGTGGCTTTAAACATAATCTTGATTCATATTGCAATGAGACTGGTGTTTGGCTTTTAGAGTGAATCAATGTTATAGGAGAATTACAGTAGTTCAGAATGGCTGAAATGATCCCAGAGATAGTCTTGAGCCATGCATGATAACTGTGCTGCAGTTTTGAGCAGCACATTATTTCTTTATATTTTAAATCCAAGGAAGCTAACTTTTTGGTAATCTTTTAAAGTGGACGTCTTACAAAACTGAGCTTTTGAACATTGGTTGTTTTTTCTAAAACTCATTTCCTGTCCAGCCCTTGTATCTGACCATGTTCAGGGATTTATTCGTTTGTTAAGCCACTTTATACTGACCCATGAACTGTTCAAGGAAACAAAACAAGCAAAACTCAAAGGATGAAACAGTGTTATGTTTATACAGAACAGAGTTTAGATAATTCGTTTAAAATAGTCTCTGAATGATAGGGTTAGGAACTGGACAAAAAAATAGTTACAAATCTTGTGAAGTGGTGGTTGCTCATGATTCAATAAACCCCTGCAAAATAAGCGGTGGCCCAAGACTTCACACTGAAACTTTAGCACTGCAGGTATTCAAACACGTTTTAATTAAATGTTTTTGGACAGCGTAACAATCATTGCTTTGAGCTGACATTAAAGTGACCTCCATGTCCTCATGAATCAAAGTGCCAGAAAAAATTTGCTTTTTTTTCTATTTTTTTCTCCCACCCTCCACGAGATTTTTCCATACCCACTCACTGGGACTGTTCTTCACTTCTAGACAACTGTGAAAATAAATATAAAGAACTGTCCTGTATGGGTTCAACCTGCGGAAATCAACCTCTCATTAACTGTTAAACAGCACAGTCATTTGACATGCAGCCAAATACCTACCCTCTGTCCACACTGCTGATAAGACAGAGGACCAGACTGCCTAGCACCAACACCATTTGTAAAACAGCAGGTGCGGCTTATACGAGACAAGCAAGTTCGCCTGTTCTCTGTCTTTCAAGCATAACTGTCTACAACTAGACACTTGTAAATATAGCATAATCGTGTCCCACTTAAACCAAAAGGGGCAAAAATCAGATGATACAGAATCAGCTACCTGAGATGGAATTGAATGTGAAGAGAAAAGAAAGCTAAGGCTGTTAGCTTAGCAGGGAGGCAGATGACAAGAATCAACCTTGCCATAATTTCTTGGAACTTTTATGTAAAATTCATATCAAGTCTTAGCTTTGTCTTTAAAAGCCAGGTTAAAAACAGGCCAAAATCAGCACCAACAAACAGACCACATAGCCAAGCATGCTAACGTAAGCTAGCTCATTTAGCTAGCTTAGACCAGCACGACTTGTCAGTTCACATCACAGCATCACACGTTCAGTCGGACATTGACTGTGGAGCTTTGAAATGACACCTCATAGGCGTCAGCAGCGGATCAGTGTAAAGCTCACCGAACGCACAACTAATAACATAATCCCTCACCAAGGTAGATACCCTCAGCATCCAAGACGTCAGAGAAGGACATTCCTATGTCACCGTCACTGAAAGCAGCACCAGTACATTTTAAATCAGGGCCGTCCGTATTTTGTGAACGCAAGAATACCGACAGGGACACCAGCCAATTGTAGAAGCAGTAAAGGGGGTTTTATTTGTTCGGCCAATAGAATGAGAGGAAAGGAGGAAACACAATACTTCTAAAAATCCAATCAGCTTATAGATTTTAGATTAATGCCCCTCCCCACACTGAAAAAATCAGAAGATAACCTCTGCCAAAAGTTTCGGAGACCACGAAAATATTATTAAAAATAAGACAAAGCACCATAAATTAATAGAAATTTCTTGAATATGTCAGATAATCAAATTAACAATAGTTTTTACTGGCCTTAGAACCAGAACAATTAAAGCGTGGTTTGTCAAATAAATCTGGCTTCTGGCCGAGTAGTTTTGCCAGTATTTGTACATTTTTGTGAGATCTTTATTTTCTTATTGCAGAGTTACCCAAAAAATCTCTCAACAACAGCTTGTGTGAACAATGGAAAAAACAAATGTAGCCTACACAACTTACTAAATCGTTTCTTCGATTATGTGTTTCTGAATAATAATTTTATCAATGGCATTTGAATGCAGCATTTGAGCTCGATTAAAAAAGACAAGACAGGAACTTCCGGTTATGACATCTATCTTTCAGAATAATGGAGAATCACCTTTCCTATTCCAGGAACTGTTTTTGTATGTATTTATACTTTTATGCAAGATTCAGTCCTTGACTAGTTATTTGATAAATATTAGTTATTAATAGTATTTCTTGATTTTCTAATTATATGTTTTTACATTGACTATAATCAGCCTAATTCTCATTGTGCAAAGGGCTACTAGGGTAGACATGCAATTTTTACTCTAAATAAATAAATTTGTCAATGTCAGGGCACATTATGTTTTTTGTTTTAAAAAGGCCACATTTTACATTCCTCTAGAGTGTTTACAGACAGTTCTATTTTAATTAAAAATGTCTGTTGGTTGACAATCTTGATGAGACACCAGACTGGCGCTCTTGCGTCTTTGACGTGAAAGGGTGAACCGGATATCCTGTTTGTTTAGAGAAAAACTGTTTAAAACATTTTTCTGAAAAGACTACTGTGTCAACAATGTTGCTGCTTGAGGAGATGCAGACTAGCATATCTAAACATGTAGGTATAGACAAGCATAGTGGATCTCCGGTCTTCTAGGTGATAAAAACCAATGTAACCCGAAAAGGAAAGGAAAGGATATTGATTTGAAATCTTCATGACTCGAATGTTAGACCTTTAACCCTTTCTGCCACACGTTAAGCGGTTGGAAAAATGAAAATAGAGACGTTCATGTGGAGTTGTGCTTTTCCAGAAGTTTTGACATGAAAGCGCAGGTAAGAATGACTTAAGGTATTTGATGCAATATATTTACTTATTTTTACTTATTTTACATGAGTAAAAACCTGGGTGCGCCTGACTCTCTTCCTTTTGCGGCCCATGCAGGTGCTCCGACGATGGTTTTGCCTGCTCATCCTGAGCCTTCCTCCGCTAGTTTGGTTCGCACTTGTGATCACACGGAACGATGCATCGGCAAATGCACTGAACTCGGAACTGAAGGGCTACACGAGGATCAGCCCCAGTAGGACGGATCAGGTGAGATCCAGGAACCAAGCGAGGATCACACAAGAGGTCTGGGTCCATTAGTTCACTGAGTCATAATGATAATGTAAATTGACATTCACTTTTTATGTTTATGCTTTTTATGCTTTTATTTTACTTATCTTTTGTATAACACTTTGTTCAGCTGTGGTTTGTGTTAAAGCACTTCATAAATAAATTTATGATGTTGATTTGATCCATGTGCATGTCCAATACTGTCCTGTGATGTACTGCAGAACTAAATGCATATTATTTCAGACGAGTGCTAATATTAGAAAATTAAATTAATTCACTTAAAGTTTTTCACTGAAGTTATTTTTGAATTTCTATTTAATTAATCTTGAATGAGCTCAGATCCAAAGAAGGCAGCAATATTTCTGAGGCCAAGCAGTAATTGCCACAGCAATATATCTGTTTCTAATGCTATTTGTCTCAGTCTTTAACACTTTCATGAAATGAGTCCTGTTTTAATTAAAGTAGCAGGTTTATTCAATCATCAGCTATATTAGAAGATTGTCTTCAGGATATAACAGCGATATAATGGTGTAATTACTGTACAGTAACTAAAACTGTCTCATTTTTTTTCCCAACAGCTTTTGAACATTCACTGCAACCACTGTGCCTTAGTCTCCAGCTCTGGTCAGATGCTTGGAGCTAGTGCTGGAGAGGAGATTGACAAAACTGGATGCGTGATCCGGATGAACAATGCGCCCACCAGAGGGTACGAGAAAGATGTCGGGAGCAGGACCAGTGTTCGGGTTGTGTCTCACACCAGTGTCCCCCTTTTGGTAAAACATGAGAAGTTTTATTTCCAGCAGTCGGCAGACACAACATATGTGTTCTGGGGTCCTGAGAGGAACATGAGACAAGATGGGAAAGGACAAATCTTCAATCTTCTCCTAAAGATGGCGATAAAGTATCCAAAAGTGAAAATATACGCCGTGACCAGAGACAAGATTCAGAACTGTGACAGTGTGTTTCAGAATGAAACTGGAAAAAACAGGTAATTTTGATGTCAGTTGAGTAAATAAAAAGTGTTAATTTATGTATTATGTGCAGTGAAATGGCCGAATAGAAAAGCAGATATAAAGAAAGTATATGTAATGGGGCCACGTGGACAACATGGGACCCAAGTAAGTATCTAGGTTGATGCTAAGACAAACCAATGCATAATGCTCTGCCCCCAAAATGTCTATCAGGGGGTTTTAGGGGCATAAATAGAGATTTAAAAAATAACAAATAAGGGGTTCAGCACACACTGAACTTGGGAACTTTTTAGGAAAATGACTGCCAGACTCAATGGTATCCTGTTAGGGTGTGTGCCTGCTCTTTCACTTCTAGAGAGCAGCCATGATAATGCATTATACACTATATCCCACAAGAGATCCATGTCATGAGGGAGGGTGAGATGTCAGGCACCGTCAGCAAGAGGCCAACATCCAACGTCCTCATAGTTTAAAAGGAGTGGAGGACGGAGGATGCTGGTCCTGCTGATCATTCCATTAAAGGATTAATTGAAGTCAGCTCATGCAAGGAAAATGGGATATCACAGGAAAATAAAAAGGAAAGCCTAAGGTTTTTGGCTCAAAGAGATCAAGTTTAGGGCAGTATACTAGTTGGCTATGTGTAGGGATGGCAGGAAGATACTCCTGGGTGTTGCATCGCCACGGGAAGATTTATGGGAATTTAAACAGGTTCCTCCTACCCAATGACACTGCAGCCTGCCTCTAAAAGCCATACACCATGGAGAGAGGAACCTCAAATAACTGCCCATGTAATTTAAATGCATCTCAGGGAGTGGATTTGTTTTAGAATGTCAGAACCAATCAGTTTAACCACATCACTGTTTGAAAATTCTATTATAACCATATTATAAGGACAAAGATACCCCCATACCACTATTTTTCATTATTTCACACACACAGCAGTGGATTTTAAATCCATTGCATAACAGTCAAATTGACCAACCACAGCCTCAAGGTACAATAACTTGTAGCACCTGCAGAAAAGTCAAACACAAAACAGAATCACTTTTTTTTTCTCAGTATTTATTCACTGAAAGGTAAGCAAAGGGAAAAACTGATGACTTTTCTGGTTGGAAAAGATGTTTTTTTGGGGCAGGAGATGGATTCTACCAGCTGGCTCAATTCCGAAAATATGATTGGATAAGGTTGGCTCGCCTTTGTCTAATCATCCACTAAATCCTTTTTAATGCTTTTTCGTAACACCTAATTTTGCACAATAGATTATGCAATGATAATTGAATTTACATAATGAGTTTTCTTTTGGTGTTACTGCCATCAGAAGACATTCTCAAAAATAAATATTAAGTTAATAAAAAAAAACATAGTAGCATCATGTTAAAATATGAATATCTGCTTTGTAGAAGTGTGATATAATACACATCTTGCACATTGTAGTGGATGTTTTTCTGATTAAGTTCGCATTGAGCTTACAGTAAGTATACTGTAATACAGCGTTTATGACAGATAATAGTTTTTGGGATTTAATTTACCAAATTTATTTATTTATTCCTATCCATCTTGATAAAAAGAAAATTGGATCTCTCCTTCAGAATGAAAACAGGAGCGTTTCTCAGCACTGGATTCTTCACAATGATTCTGGCTATAGAAATGTGTGAGAGCATCAGTGTTTATGGAATGATTGACAATAACTATTGCAGGTGAGACCTCTCTGGTTAAGTACAAGCTATTATATATACATATTACATATGATGAAAAACCCTAATCTCTGGTGCTTTCCTCCTCTTGACAGCCGAGCCAATCACAGTGCTGTTCCTTACCATTACTACGAGCAAAGCAGAATCGCTGAGTGCAGGATGTACAAGGTTCACGAAAACACCCAACGCGGAGGTCACCGCTTCATCACTGAGAAAGCCATTTATGCTAAATGGGCAACACGCAACAAGATAGAGTTTAAACACCCCTCTTGGGACCTCTGAGGAATGACATCCTAAAACTAAGAAGATGCTCCTCTCCTGGATTTAAGTCTTGCACGCAGAAGATGTTAGTGTTGCCTACATTGGATCTCTATCAGTTTTGTAAAAACTGTGAAACAAAAAGCTTTCTCTAAAAAAGAGCTACATTTGCTCATTTCATCTCAGCCTCAGATTTCAGCTCATACATATTGTTCCTTTCAATTAAGATTTAAAGCATTTAACTGCTAACATAGTGTCCCTTTCAGTATTATTGAATATTTCTAATCATGGATAGCCATATATCAGTATGGATACTGATAAAAAACAAATTAAGACACAAAACTAAACATATATAGTTTAGACCAAAGCTTCCAACTTTCTTAGTACCTGTGCCTTGACTTTCAGTATTATTCTGCACAATGCTTTCCTTTAAGCTGCAGTCTGCCTGTGTAAATAATAGCCACAATACTGCATGCACCTTTCCTCTTTCAACCTGCAAGTTTGTAGGGCTGTGACTAACAAATGCTGGTCAAAGTGGCATTTAATATTTTGAATAGCAAAAGTCGCGTTGTGTATACTGAAAATAGGAATGCTTTTTCCATGGAAAAACCAAAACTTTTTGTTTGTTTTTTTTAGCTTTTTTAAAGCTTTTTGCAGATTCAGGTGATGCTCCCCTAAAGCTCTTACTGTAATTTTGTAAAGTTTGATATGAATGGGTTATGTTTTGCCTTATTTGTGCAGTTTATTTAAAATTATGTACATGTTAACGTGAACAGCGTCCAGATATTTTCATGTGCGTGCCATCAGACAGCTTTTACATGTGGTTGTGGTAGGTACACTGGTTAGCATTTTGGTTGTCAGCTCATATAGCCTCAAACCATGTCCGTCAACACAAACATGACTTTGATCTGTGAGGAATGTTTGTATCCGAGCAGGCACATAACTTCAGATGTCCTCTCTCTGCAGCACTTTAAGCATCAGTGACAGCAGCAGGGTGATTTACAGCTCTGCAGCTTTAACACTGATAACTGTCAAAAAATGCGAACATTAAATACAATGAGAATGGCAAAAGAATACCAAGACAGCCAACAATTATCCGTGGTTAATGTGCATAATATGTGCTAGTGGTGAGAGTAAAGGAAGCCCAACATGGCCTCGTTCTACAAGAGAGGTCTAAGTTTTAGTTTTAAAGGAAGCTTAAACCAGTTGAAACAGCTACACTGGTTGTAATGTCAAGTCAATTCTACTCACTCTATGATATGACTTAATATAAATATTTTCTCCACAGTCATTTCACCTAATTTGGTCTTTATCATTAAGTAACTTGTTTAATAGTTTGTGTAAATATGTAATTATTTAAGCTGTGTGCTGCCAACAAGAAGCTTCCAGAACATCATAATGAGAAGAATATTGTTCCATGTCTACAGTTAGGAAAAAAGTCTGTGGTGCATTGTTACTAGTGGCAATCCTGCTTTTTAGATGTGGTCTTGATGGAAATGCTCAGTGATCTTTGTTGTCAATCATCTTGCAAACTTTGACAAAGCACTCAGAAGCTCTTGCTCCTCTGGGTTGAAGGTTTTCTCCCCCTCTATCATGATTTGGCTGGCAATCATAATGACCAAGATTTTAATAAGATAAGATTGACCGTATATAATGACAACCAGAGAACACAGTAACTGAAGCTAAATGAATATCTGACAGTTTTGTGTAGAACGAATCTTGATGTCTTGCTTTTACTCTAAATGTAATGGCTTAATTAAATTAACACAAACCGACATTGCTTATCTTCATACACCCTCTTTAAAAGTGTTTACAGTTTATGTTTCTGCCTGTTTTGACATAGCCCTGCCTTGTCAGTTATATAATGCTTATTTTGTGACTAATTCCAAAGACTGCAACAGTATTTGCACTTCTGAGCTAAAATTTTGCTTTAAAGTAATTCTCAAGTATGACTTGTAATAAAAGTGTATTACTCATCATGCGTTTGTAATTACAGTAGGATACACACTGCAAAGAACTTGAATGTAAACTTGAACAATGTCCAGTGCTAGAGTGATGTGTCAGTATGAATAAATCTGCTGTAAAATATGTGGGAATGTGTGTTTGTGTGACTTTGAAATCGTAGATAAACAGTCCTTGTGTCAGGCCTTCTTAGATCACGAGTCTTATCAGCTCATGTAAATTCAGTTAGAGGCTTGTCACATTCTCAGTCAACCCACATGGATGTTTACACTGTGATTAGCTTCTCACCACATTGTTGATGTGGCCAAACGTCCTTCTTATTAGTCCTTTTTCTCTTTTTCTTTTTTTTTTGATAAAACAAGGAAAAATAGCATTTTCATCTGTACCTAACATAACTTTTAGTAGGAACAAAATCAGATTGACTGGCTGCATCTGAAGGGCTTCTAAAAAACTGTTTTTTCATCTTTTGGTAAAATCTTTTGCAAGCAATTTTCTGTTTGTGAAGAGACGCCTGAATCTGAAGGGGCACGTCCCAGCTTTGAATTCAGGTGCTCAGGTGACTGAAATGAATCTTCTTCCTTACTTAATTATTTTGCTGTAATAAACATTGTACCGTTATCAAACAGCTTGTATGTGTTGGAGGAATCAGAATAAATGCATGGTAATGTCAAAGGATGTAGTCAGGATTATCTCTTCTTGATATCAAAGAACTATCAATTTCTATTCTGAGCTGCACAGTGGGATTCAGTGTTTGGGATGTGATTTACATTAGAGGAAACACAGAACATTGGAGCATTTGCAGTTAAGATTCGTATATTTTCTTTATAAAAGTCAGAGTGCAGGATTTGAATAAAGAGATAATTAAGGGGACAAATACACTACCAGTCAAACGTTTTGGAACACCCCAATTTTTCCCCTTTTCAAAAAAGGGGGGTTTAAAAATTAAAGCTGTTAAAATCAAATAAAGGTACAAAGGTAAGTGGTGAACTGCCAGAGGTAGAAAATTTAATAATAATAAAATCAAGGTTAATCAAGCCTTGACAGGTAGTGCAACCAATTCCCACTGGTGTCCCAACTTTGTATTTCAATAAAGCACAGAAAAGAGCAGTGTTCTCAAACTTTTGGCCATTAGTGTACATTCACAGTATTTAATAACACATAATAGTTGTAATAAATGATTAGAAGAATTTGTGCAAAGACAAACCGTTACTAACACTAGTTATTATTTTGCTTTATGCAGAACCAAAATTATTTGAGATATGACAAAGCAATATTTACAGAGTATAATAATCTAAATTAACTGAATGGAAATTGAAGGATTGTCTGGGGGTTTACATTCAGCAACAATTATGTTTTCAAAAGATTTTCCTTAGGGGATCTTGTTTTGAACACCATCCTCCAATTTACTTCAGTTTTCTTCAGACGTCCTTTAAACAAAATTTCCTTTATTATTATTATTATTATTAGTAGTAGTAGTAGTAGTAGTAGTAGTGGTGTTGGTAGTATATTTGTTTTGTATTAAGGAAATTGAATGGAGTGAGAAATCTAGAAACCTTTCACATCTTCAGCAGGGGAAAGTTGGGCTGCTGAACACTCGCGCGTGCTGCAGTGAAGGACGCGGCGATGACGTCAGCATGTGGCGCATCAAAATGGGGAACAAGAAGGATGAGGAACACATCACACGGAGACCACCAAGACCATGACAAGGTAAGCCCGGATCAACAACGGGGCCGTTAACACTCTCAGATGTGGAGTTTAGTTAACGCCGCGCCTGCAGGATGTGCGCTTGAAAACCGGCCAGTGAAGAAGAAAGAAACGATAACGGCGGAAGACAGATGGCTGCGCAAGATGGTGTTTCTTTCAAAATGTTTACATTTCACTGCTTCGAATGCTCACGACGTTTGGATATGTGATGCCAGAAATAACACGCCGTTATAATAGGGGTTTCTTTGTATTTTATAGCAAAAAGGCGTAATAAAGTAATTATTTGACATTGTTTGAATAGGAAGCGCTATTAAATGAGTTGATATTAATGAGCGTCTCTTCCTGTCAGGTATGATGACAGACAGTAACGGGCCGTGCGTTGGATCTGATCGGAAAGTATGGGGCTCAGGCTCAACGGTAAGGTAAGAGACACCAAAGCAGGGAAGGGTGTGGCTCTGAGACCTCTTTGTATCTTCACCATCATCATCACACCCCCACATTTAACATTCATACACAACTTGGGTGGTGCCTGCTGAATAGGCAAGTTATGAGTGTTAAACACAGTAACAATAGAAATAATGTAGTTACATACAGCAATAAACTCTTAAATTATCATCACGTCTAATTGTAATTAGATTATATGATATAAATCATTAATAGACTTATATTTTCTTATAAAAATCCATATGAAGCATGACTTCCATCTCCACAGCCCTTTAATAACTTACTAAATTAATTAATTAAGATCCAATCACCATTCTTATTCTTGGGCCTTTAGTCTGATTATTTGGGGGCCTTTTGGAGTGCTAAATGACTATCGCCTGTTTCCAAAGGAAAAGGGATGCTTTATATATGGAAAATGGAGGGATGGGATCAAGTTGTCGGGAGGAGGAAGAGAAGCCGAAAATTCAAATATAAATGTCTGAACGAAGAAAAACTGAGCTGCAGGACTACACACACACACACACACACACATATATATATATATATATATATATATAGGCCAAACGACTCAACTATGCACAAAAAAATAGGAATCGGGGTGCAGAAAAATGCCAATAGGCACTCGGGACTGATGAGTCAACATTTGAAATATTTGGCTGCAGAAGGCAGTTTGTTCACAAAAGGCTGGAGGGCGGTACAATAATGAGTGTCTGCAGACAACAGTGAAGTATGGTGGAGGTTCCTTGCAAGTTTGGGGCTGAATTTCTGCAAAATTTGGTTGGAGATATACAGGCAGATACCTATCCATCATACAGTACCATCAGGGAGGCGCCCCAAATTTTTTCTGCTGCAGAAGAATGACCCCAAACATATAGCCAGGTCATTAAGAGCTATCTTCAGCATAAAGAAGAACAAGAAGTCCTGGAAGTGAGGGCATGGCCCCCACACAGCCCTATATATATGGTGACAAGATGCAGGTGAGCAAATGAGGAACAGAACAGATAGTAATCTGTAGACCAGGTAAGTACGACTGAGGAAATCTGGGGCAGATGAAAAAATGACAACAACAATAATAATAATAATATTAATAATAATTAATAAACAGAATCTATAAACGAGACTCAACTTAATTCAAAAGCAAATCTACAGACTAAATGTTATATAGAAAGGATAAAGCAAACACCGCCTAAAACACAAATCAAGCTTGCAAAAAAAAAAAAAACAGTGAACACAAGTGAAGCAGGACTAACCCAATGATAAACACAACATCAGAAACATAGCATGAGAGAGTGTGGACACAGCTAATTAAATATACACCCAAGGGTTTCATAATAAGCCTGGTAGTTACTGGTCTTTCTCTGAAAATGTAAAGTATTAAAAGTTTTCAAAACTAAACACAGGTATAGGACCATGTGACTGTATTACACCTTTAGATAATTACTTCTCCTGCAGTAAAGGGAAAGTAAAAACTGCATCCTATTTTTTATCATCATTACTGATTTATCAGTTGTTATTTTCCAAGGAAAATTTAATATAAATTTGGCTTCAAAATATCACAAGAAGTGTTCATTAAAAAATGATCAAATCTTTGAGTATATTTGTTGCAACAAATTGTTTTTTCAGCTCTAATTTTACACACTATTAATATAAAATAACTGTTTAATATAAAATAAATACACATTGGTACATATGATAAAATAATTCATACTCATAGCATACCCTTAAAATGTACTGAAATGAAAATACAAAATGTCTCAAACTTGACATATTCTACACATTTACTTTGCAAGTATCCCATATTTGTATTAAAAATAAGCACCCACCACTGTTGCTTACACTGCAGAGTCAGCAGAGCCACAGGATGGTGATCTTCCTCGCCCTCTTCATCCTGATGACACTCCTCATCCTCTATGGCTCCAACAATGTCACTGAAAGCTCCTACATCCCATTTCACGTGGTAATAAATCACGCTGCCAAGACGACAGACCTTAAGAAGTGGTCTATGAAGGACGGCTATGTTCCAGTTTACGGGAACAAAGTAAGTCGCACAGCAAACATTACAACTATTATTAACTATATTAAGAGAACTACTTAAAGTGGGTTAAGACAAGGTTTTATTTAAGGACCAGTTATAAATTAGGAATGTGCACGTGACATCACCAGGACTTTAGTCGCCGTTTTACAAACAGATGGATGAAGACGTGTCTTCAAATTGTTTCTAACTGAAAATATATATGTTACTTAAATATTTATTTCTCTGATATTTTTATTTTGAAATCAAGTATATTATCTGTTTATGTTTGAGTATAAATTTCTGTTAAATGAGTATATTCTGGGGGCTTTGAAAGATAAAGACAGATGTCTAAATATACAAGATGAACTAATTCATTTAATACATCTTTTCAAGCAAAAGGAGTAAAAATATGGAAGCAAGTAAAAGATGAGATGAAGCAGAGGTGAGGTGACTCTGCAACTGTTGCAGTGAGCAAATAAAACATGTTGGCAGAAATTCAGTTCAGGACTCTGATGACAGTTAATCACACACAGCTCAGTTACACATGCTGGAAAGTAAAAAGAGGACACTCTAGCCAAATGAACCAGATGACGCTTAAACCCCCTCGTTATCTTATTTATTATTAAACACTGGTTTAAACTGAATATTAATGAGTGCAGTTAGTGATGAGCCATGAGCAGCCATCCAAGCCCTTGTCACTATTCCTCTTGTTGTGAGCATGTTATTATTTGCATGCTTCATTAACTAATTACTTTCTGTGAAAAGACTGAGGCGAGGATTAACACACCCTTTGGTGATGAACAGCTGCTGGACTTTGCTTGGTGGAGTTGCATTAATGCTCAGTAATCTATGTGTCTGTACAGACATAATTAGCTATGAAAAAATTGTCCTCACAGGAATATGAATTCTTTAACCTCTTTGCAGATGTGACAAAAAAAAAATGTGAAAAGCCTGAAGTTTTATCCCTGTCAGTGACTGGCTCGGATAGGCTGCAGCGATGCATCCTGGTAGAAAAGTATGGATCCACTTACCCCCCTGGTAGTGATGTGTAACTCAACTCTAAATTTTTCTAATGATAATACTGTGAGGAGATAGTTCTGTCCTGGTAGATGTGGTCTCTTCTATGATGACAGTACTAACATCCAAATACTTTGATAAGAACTTTAATGATGGGAATCATGTTATTGCATTAAATCTCTAGATTTCTCAAGCTGAACACTTCTGGGAGATTTTCAAACATATCTGACAGCATTCTGCTCACAAATATGCTCTGAGATGACATGGTTGTGAATTGGCGCTATACAAATTAAGAGGAACTGAACTAAATTGAATTTACGACCACTATCATTATAAAAACGAATGAGGGAATGACTCAGCTGGAGTCATGCAACCGTTTATAGACTTTAATATGAAAGAAAGCATTGGAATGATATAGAGATTCATCTTGTGGTAAGTCTACTTCTACAATGATTTTTCCAGCTTAAATATCTGTTCATCTTTATTTGCTCTCTTATATCCGTTAACCTAATCTGCATCGTTTGTCTTTTTTTAATAAAGCACTTGGAAACGTATTTCAGGTTGTATGACGTTTGTTGTTAGAGGTATTTGTTATTTAAATCTGAATAAGATAGGATCCTGGGACCACTAGAATATCATACCTTGATAATGTTAGCATTATTAAGTGGTCTGTTGTGATTCTGAAATTGGGAAACTTTAATTTCCCAGCAGTGGTAACTTAAATTTTTTCCTTGACTTTAATGTTCTTTTACTGGTTTAAAAAAATCTTAATGGTAATTTTTTTTAACTTATTTAAATATGTCCTTATTTTAAACACAACCTATTTATTTAGCTTTTTCTGCTTTTGTTTTGTTTTACCTAAGTACATTGTTTTTATAAACTCCCTCATATATCCTTTTTTACTTGTTGCTCTTATTTTTTTTCATTGTTTTTAGGTTTATTTAACCTTTTTTATTTGTTTTTACATTTCACTTTCAATTTTTTTCCTCCAGTGTTTTTCCTCATGGGCATCCTGCATGCCCGGGGCAATGCCTGCTCAGTCTGCAGGGTTGCTGCCACAGTGATTACACTTGTCTGGGAGGTTGGTGCGGGTGGGGTCCTGCTCTGCAGCTTAATGGTCATGGTGTGTGCCCCGACCAGCAGTGAACTGGGCTGTTCCTGTGGTGGTGACCTCTGTGGTCGTGGGTGTGGTGGCTCCTGGTGTGGAAGGATCCCCAAGATATGACTTTTTCACAGCAGCATCAAGCTAGATGTTTTTCTTAAAATGGGATTGGGGAAGGGGGGCTTTGTGTGGTGTATAAGTGTGTGAGAGAGTATGAAAGATTAGGTGTGTTTTTAATTGGGTTAAGTAATATACTTACATAAATAAAGGCTTTTTTTAAGCCTTATTTGTAAAGCACTTTGTGCTGCTCTTCTGGTACGAAAAGTACAACTTTAATATTTAAGTCAACCTATTACATCAAAATTAAGCAAATACTTCATTAATATCTATAATATCCATAGATATGTGGGTACACCACTTCTAGGACTTAAAAATAATTTTAATATCAATATCTGTTCTTATCAATTCCTTGTTTTATTTTGTAAAATGTACTCATATATTGATAGAAGAAGAGACACGCTTTTTTCAATGTCTTACTGTTGAATATACTTAAATACTTGATGTGTTTCCTTCTCAGAGTATGACTCAACACTGTCATCAGTGTGCACTGGTGACGAGCTCCAGCCACGTCCTGGGAAGTCGAGCAGGAAACGAGATCGATCACACGGAGTGTGTGATTCGAATGAATGATGCGCCCACCTTGGGTTTCGAGTCTGATGTTGGGAACAGGACCACACTAAGGGTCGTAGCCCACGCTAGTGTGTTCAGGGTGGTGCGAAGGCCTAATGAGTTCCTCCACCAAACAGACAGCAACTCTACCATCATCTTCTGGGGCCCCCCGAATAAGATTGGGAAGGATGCTAAAGGAACTTTGTACAGATTGATCCAGAGAGTCAGCATGACCTACGGCAACTTGTCGTTTTTCAGCATCACACCGAACAATATGCGCAGATTTGATAATCTGTTTCACAGAGAGACAGGACGAGATAGGCAAGTATTTACAAAGCTGGTGTAATCACACTGTGTAAAACCCTAATCTTTGCTAGTTCATTCACAAACTGCTTTCCTGTTTGGTTTGTGTGTTTTTTTTTTCCTGTTTAGACAAAAATCTCATTCATGGCTGAGCACAGGCTGGTTCACAATGGTCATAGCCATTGAGATGTGTGATAACATTAAAGTATATGGGATGGTTTCACCAAGTTACTGTAGGTGAGTATAAAAATGATTCCTCAAAACACACAAATCCATAATTACAAGTCACACAGAACTTCTCCAGCTAACTTCTAACCAATAATATTACAGTGTTTCGCTATCCAGAAGAAAACCTGTATCCAAGAAGATGCCATACCACTACTACAAACCCAGAGGTCCTGATGAATGTATAATGTACATACAGAATGAGAGCGGCTGGAGAGGAAACCATCATCGCTTTATAACAGAGAAGCAGGTGTTTGCACGCTGGGCAAAGCAGTACAACATCACATTCACACACCCCAAATGGTGAGAAGACAGATGTGAAGTCTACAGAGACGTATCTGGGCTCACAATTGCCTGAATGAGCACTGTACTCGAGTTCTATCTTCCCAAAGTGAAACTTTATAAATGATTGGTGGCTAATTTTCAAGGCTTGCCATGAGAGTGAAGAAGCATTTGGAAACATGGAGCCTAAGAGTGCAGGTACTTGGTTTTGAGGTTTATGAAATAGTGTGTATAGTCATGTTGACCTGTGGGAGCTGTGTGACAAATGTTTTTGTAAATACAGAAAAAGATTTTAAGAGTTTCCTACATCTTTATATTTTATTATATATTAAAATATATTTCCCCATGCTGAGATTATATCAGCAAACACATTTAATCTGAAATAATCAAGTGACCTATAAAATACAGATTAGTTAGGTCTTTTTGTCTATTAAAGATAATATTGTACAGTTACAGCAGGCAGAGGAAATACACCACTAATCCCACCTATAAGTGGTCCATACTAGAGCCTTATAAAAATAGGAAAGCAGTATGCAGTGTGTGGTGAGCGCATACTGCTGTGTATGCAGGGACATTTTGAGTTCGACAGATTTACATCTGAACAAATATAAACACAGCTGATTGAATATAAATATTGGAAGGTACTATTACTTCATTATGCCTTTGTAATGTGATATTAAACACCTTTACCTCAGTTTTATTTCAGTGCATGCAGTTAAAATCATCCACAGGGTGGCTTGAGTTCACATTATGCATCAGTACTTTAATGAAGTTCAGCCGGAGCAGAAGAGTGTGTGTGTTTTTTTTTTCTCCTTTTGGGAGACTGTGTTGCCTTTTAAAATAATTAATGTCCTTACAAAACTGTTAACATTATCTGTCCTCAGGAGAGGCTTTCATGCTCTGCACACTGTGCTCCATTGAATAGGATGGTAGCCTGAACCATTTATTTATGTGAAATCATGCCAATAATGAATAGGAATAAAGTCCATCAACTGAGCTGACTTTTGTACTACTTTACAATGAATTACTTGCTGTATCTGGGGAGATCACAGCCTGATGAAGCAACAATTTTGTAATGCAAATTCTTATAAGCGAGAACCGTAAACAACACATTCATTATCCTGCACTCAAGAACTGGCAACTCTTAGTACAAGATCAGAAGTGAAATACATTCAACAGTTTAAACAAAAATTGAACTAAGTCTGTGCATGAAATATTCACTTTCTAATGCTGACTGCTCATTCAATGGCATTTACTTTCACTAACTGTACCAATTCTCAAACATGTGGTTTTCACCCAGACAAAAAGAATACTGCAGACCCTGTTTAACTGCAAACCGAGAAAATGACATTAAGTAATAAATTCATTGCAACTGTAATGTCATTGCACCATGAAGACATCTGAGGTAATCTTTTACTAAAAAATATCTCAAGTGGTACGGCAGATATTTTAGCTACTTGTGTAGAAACTTGAAACCGAAAATACAGAAGTGAGTTTTGTTTGTCTTTGTTGCTTTCTGGTGTTTCTTTTTTTGTATTTTTTAAAGATATATTCGTTTGATCAAAATAAATCATTTGGAATTTACTTAAAAAAGCAACAATATGGGTTAAGCATGTGGATCTGTATTTAAAAATTTACATGTTGCATTGTTTAGGAACAAAGTCAGAATTAAGACCAAGTATGTAAAAAAAATTGCAACACCAGCACTTATACATTTTTACAGGAAGTGATACAAAAATCTAAATTTATGAATAATAAACAGCTTTATGATGATAAACACCAGTCACATGATTTATTTGCCAGTATTTGTTTACTTTCACACATGTCTAATTATTTAATGAAACACAGGAAACATCTGAAAAAGCAGCTGTGATCCTCGATCTGAGCCCTGCCATAGAAATTAGGATGGCCTCCTGTTGAGAAAGGAAATGATTACATTAAAACACCATTGTGCCTCACCTGAGCAGACATTCCATAACACTTTTCCAGTACAGATGCCATCAGTTTATCTAGTCACAGACTGCTTTTCATACATTTATATATGGGTTCTCACCTCAGTTCGAATGGTCCTGCTCCCCTGACCGGGGCATGTGTTGAGATAAAGGTCAAATAAAACACTGGGGTCAGTGACATCCAGGTTTTGGTCAGCATCTAAACTGGCTTCCAAACCTTGAAGACCTCCAAAAACCACCAAGAGATGCCTGAAGAGGAGGAAAAATTCCCTTTAGTTATGAACGACTAAATTAACTACTAATGCCAGCATGGTAATACCTTCACATGCTCAACCTTTTAATTTAGCATGTAAGCATGCTAAGATTTAAAGGCATTTTAATGGACTGACATATATGAAATATTGGCCTTTTTTTTCTAATTGGCTCTAAACTTACTTGAATGGTGACAGTTTAGCTTGGTCCAGGCTGCTGCCTCTCTCAGACGTACCAATTGTCAGATCATATCCTTCTTTATATGGACTTTCTGTGAAAACTGAGCCTGCATCAACAAAAAGCAACAGCAGTGTGGATATACAGTCACAGGAGGAAGTTGAGGATTGTGTGGGCGGATCAAGAGATCGGGAAACCTACTGAGACAAGATGCCAGGCGGACAGTGTATCCCCAGTAAAGACCTCCTTCAGTTCTCGGCACGTGAGGAGCCACGACGACGCCTTTATATAACCTGCATTCTGTAGACAAATGGACTCAAAGTGAACTACTGTGATATAAAAACATTTTAGAAAATAAAATAATAAAATGTCTGATGGAGAAAACTACCCTGATTCTGTGTCTTGTTGAGCTGCACTGTGACTCGCAGACCTGACTGCAGTTGCTTATCAATCCGGACATCCTGTGGAGGCAGAAGTATTTATTCTTATACAAATGAATAACATAGCCACAATAGTGATGCCATCTCTGGAGTTGTGCCCACCTTCCTCATTCCACAGTTGACTAATGAGCCTTTTCCTTGTTTGGGTGGCTTGTTGAGGACTATTCCTTCCCGGTATTCAGAATCTTCATCTATCCTCATGTGGTGAGGACTGTCCAGAGGGTTGAGCAAACCTAGCAGTATAATCATGGATTTAATGAAAACAGCAGGTTTGTCTGAAGACATAACGACATATAGATCAAGGACAACAGAGTAAACACAAATTTTGCCAAAGGTGTGTTCAGTGGGGTAAATGGAAATTATAGAAAGCAAGGACCCTGGATTAAGTGAAGGGAGCAGGGGTGTCCAGTTGTTTCAAAGCAACAGGAAGTTTAGGATTTTAGTTTTTGCACATTTAACAACACAATCGAAAGCTGGAGCTGCAGCAGCTGCTATGAAGTGCAGCTCACTGAGGCATTTAACTTACTTGTTCTCAGAATTATAGCTAAGCAAGTCAAAATCTTTGTGAGCTGGATCAGTAGTGTCAGACTTTTAAAACTGATGTGGTAAAGAGATAAATATGCATCAATTAAATGTGCATTTTATCAACTGCTGTAGAAAAATTAATTACCAAGAGTCTGGAATGAGTAAAAGTGTAAAAAAAAAAGTTTTATAACTTTCTGTTGATAATTTGGGGTCACTCTGACCAGATAGGTTCAAGACAGAGTAAATCCCTCTATTCTCAGAATCTGGAGTGGGTGCATAAATCTGTAGATAGGTTGTTTACGACACCAATCTTATCTTCAAAAAGTTAAGCTATGTTCCAGATCTGCGTCTTCACAAGTACCAGCCTGTACCCACCATTACAGATCTGAGGAGATTGGAGGTCACTTTGTCCTTTAAGTGAACTTTTAGCAGCACAGAACACAATGAACAGTGCACAATGGATAAAATGTTGAAAAATCTGTGTAATATAGGAACAATCAGTGTGAATATTGAATGAATAAATGTATATAATAAGGGAAGTAATTATGTGTGTGATTATAATATATATAAAGCATATAAGTAAAATTTCTTCCACATAACTTACCTGCATACTGTAAATCTTTATGCACTGGGAAAAACCATTTGCGGAGATATCTGGTGAAGAAAGGCTGTAGTCATAATTTGTTAAAAAGCACAGATGACACTGATCGCACTATCTGGCTAACTGTACTCACTGCGGACATTCCATGTACTGAAGTATTCGTGCAAGCTGAATGCAAGCATGGCCCTTCTTCCCAACACCTTTAAACTCTCCTTCAACGCTCCTGTGGAACAAAGCTCTTAGGTTTCAAGTGGTTTATTTACTAATCCGCTTTATATATCTAATCACCCACTTGACATCTTCCCCTTGTTCGTCAAACACAATGATCTCATCAACGCAGAAGACGACGCAGGCTCGCGCAATTTGTCCCGCCAGGTATGTACGCAGTTCAGGAGACTGAGCGTTGTCCAGGACAGAGCCTGGCAGCGCTATGCTCACTGTGTAAGCCCGACCTGAGAAACAAGTCGCTCTTTACAGCACTCCATTCACAGTAATGTAAGCCAACAACAAACCACAAAATGATATTACCTTGTTTTTTCTGGTTCTCCTCAGGTTTTGTTTTCTCTGCTGCTGCTTCTTGCCGTTTCTGCTTTTCCAATTTTTTGAGGACTTTGGCCTTTTTCCATTGTTTAGTGTTCTGCTTTACTATTAAAAAGAAAGCAATGACTTAACAGAACATGTAAAAAGACTGGTGTTGTACAATATTATACATCATTTATATAAATGTTCCTTAGCAGTAATTCTTACACTGTAATTTGCTCTACATACAGATCTGCAGTTGTCTGATAAACTTTATTTACACTCAGTTCATATAACAATATATTGTATTTGTTTTACTTCTATTTTATATAGTTTTTTAAAGTATATTCAAGTTACAATCAAACAAAAACCATAATAAATATAGAACCTTGAAGAAGGGATTTGAGTATTCAAAATCGTGAAAACCCTCCTATTCATGGAACCAAAAGTAATCGGACAGTTTATTAAAAAGCTCTTTATGAACAGCAATGGGCTGTCTATTCTTACTTTTTCATCAGTTAAAACAGATCAAAGATATTGGGGGAGATTCCATGTAAAAAAAAAATACTCCCCAAGAGGAAGGCATTATTAAAGGCTAACCTTAAGCAGAAGACTGTACCACGAGATGCAAATAATTCATAAACCTCACATTTATAAGAAAAAGAATCACAATATATCTTAAAAAAGTTAAATATCCAGATGAAACCAAAATCAACCTGGACAACAATGACAGGCTAGCAAAAGTATACTGAAGGGATCAGCTGATGATCTAAAGTAAACGGCCTGCATATCTTGCACTAGGCTTGACCAGGTAATGGTCAAGTAATGGGGATGGTCAATGGTGGGTAATGAAGGGAGACCAGTGTGTGTATTATGTCTCATAATATCAGCATCTGATGGTATGAAGCCAAACAAGTTACAACCCCACTTGTGTCCTTCCCATCCTGAACATAAAGAAAAGCTTGTTGATAACTTTTGAAATAAATGACTTAGCTGTTGTAAATACAAGACTTGTTTTACTAAAGGAGCAACTGTGTTGTCAAAAGCTCAACTTTCCTGAAGCAGTTTGGAGTTTCCTGGTTCAAAACGCCTCACACTATAGCAGAGGATTTGATAATTCCCCCTGCCACTGACATGGTTTTAACTATAATTAAGTAGCAACCAGTAAACTAAAGACAATTTTGTGGCACATTTCTTTGTAAGCATTGGGGTGCATGTGATAGTGGGATTTGGGGGGCTTAACATTATTTTTGTTGATGAAAAGGGGGCCCTGCAGAAAAGGTTTGGTAATCACTGCCTTATAGTGAAATGAGTATATTAAAACCATATAAACCACAGATTCAATAAAACATCAACACTTAAAAACTTGGGTCTCCACACCTTTTGTACTACAGCTAAAGGCACTAATAATTTTTATATCAGTTTAAAAGAAAAAGAAAAGGAATTGCACAAACAAAAGCCACACAAAATACATTAGCTTGGCTTTTTCCTTAAAGAAAAACAATGCATGCATGTAATGCATGAAAAGAATGTATTAATGACAAGGTAAGCTGGTAGGAATGCACATACACATAATGTATTTATACGTATAATGTTAGGGGCAAGCAGGTCTGTTAGCTTAGTTAAACTAGATTAGCCTGTACTCACAGTCTGTTTTCCTTTTCTTCCAGTTGACCTTCTCCTCCGCCTGTAAACAATAAGAAACACATGACAGCGAGTATGGATACAGGTACTCGGACACTAGAATTTTATACAACACTGTAACAATACCTGAGATACAAGTTTGTGTTTTTTAACTGCTCTATCGGTCGACATTCTTTAACACACGTGAAGTCTATTTACTTCCGGGTCAACATCCGGGTATCAAACGAACAGTCGGTCAAGAAAGAACGACATAATAATAATTTCTAAAAATAAAAAATATTAAAAAATAAATGTATATAAAATATGACAAGAGGTGAAAAAACAAACAAACAAAACAAGAAAAAAAAAAAAAAAAACAGAAACAGAAACACGTGTCTTATTTGGCTGGCATGTGCTGCAATTCACCTCTGGTTTAAAGTGACCGGGTCACTTTGTTGAAAAGCTATTCAAGAAATTAAATCCCCGGAGCCCGACTGATGATGGTTTTTAATTGTGAAGTAAACCTGCTTGAAATTCTCTAGTCATGCAAATTCAACTTTGCACACTGGGGACGTTCAGTGACATCATAGCATTTTTTTTCTTTGCACTGCAACACTATTTACTTATTTATTGTAAATGGGACATTTTTTTTATAACATTGGCAACACGGAACAATCTGAAAAGACAAAGGTGTGCAAAGTCATGAGAAAAGTCATCACACATTTCTCAAATCACAGAAGAAGAAAAAGTTTTGGGAACCACTGCCATAAAGTTATAGATAAATAGATAGATCCAATAGTAAAAGCAACAGTGTAATAATAACAGTATATGATACCCAAAGCGCTTTACATCATACAGCCCATTCACACACACATTCAAACACAGATGGCGATAGCTGCCATGCAAGGCACTGACCATGACCCATCAGGTGCAATTTGGGGTCATTTCTGAGAAGAAAATAAATTCCAACAGCTTCCAGACAAGACACAACTCTTCCTGATTTTTATTTCACCTCTTGTCATATTTTATAAGAATATTTTTAAAAAATAATCAGTAATTGCCACATGGAGCCTATTTTCTTCAATAGCTTCTAAACCAAGTGAGCCAGTCACTTCAAACCAGAGCAGAATTAAAGTAGATGACCATCTAAACAAGACACAAGTCTTTCCGTGGCTGCTTTCACCTCTTGTCATGTTTTATAGAAATATTTTTATAAAAATAATCAATAACCAATAAATGATGATTTGTTTTTCATTCCTTTGGTTAAAATAGTCAAATCTCTAACTTCAATTTCTCCCAACAAAAGCTGCTTTTCTGCTGTCTTTATGTCATGTTTTACATTTTTAGACTCTTAGGAAAAAAAATATTAAACATAAATCATAGTTTTGTTTTGGGTTGTTTTTTATCTTTTTTTTTTTTTAGAGGGGATAGAAAAGGAGGAAAGTGAGATAAGATGTGTGGTTAAAGGATTAAGAGTAAAGGAAAAAGGAGAAAGACCCACTGAGCACGAGACACTGATTTTTGGTTGAAAATATACTGATTTTGCAGTCTGAATGAAAAAATCCATGTCCAAGGGGAAGACTGTGGCTATATCTCAGCTGCAATCATCTCTGTCGTTGTGTGGCTGAAAATTTCTGTTGAACTATACAGCTATACTTTCAGGAAATTAATACCTAATTATACCATTAGTGGTACAAAGGATTACCACTGGGGTAGAACCCTTAAAAGGTATAGCTGTTGTACCCTTAACAGCACAGCTTATACCTCAAAAAGACCAATACTGTTCCTCTAGGGGCCATCTGGTCTTAATAAGGTACAAACTGCATAGTTGAGGTAACAACAGCAGCACCTTTAAAGGTACCACTCCAGTGATAATCCATTTTACCCCTGAAGGTACAATTAGGTATTTATTTTCTGAAAGCAGAAACAATGACAGAGATCTTAAAATCAGTTTAGATGTCTTTGACTTCTTTTCAGTCAAAACGTTCTCAGTGGGGGGTGAAAGGAAAGGGATAGAGGGAGAAAGTCAACAGACTTAAGGCTAATATAATAATAATAAGGCTAATATAAAAGAATAAGGTTAGGGTTATCATCCCAGAAATTCCTCAGCGTCCAGTGTGGAGAGATTTCTGTCTCACTGATGTCTTTTGGGCTTCTTCTTCTGTTAACATCAGAGCTTCTAGGTTCTGAACTCTTCTCAGTAAGCTCTCTCTAAAGCGGCTATTTAGTTCTGATTTTTCATTTTGCTGCTGCGTCTCCAGGTCCTCCAGTTCTCTCTCCGACTCCATCACGGATCTTTCTGTGGAGGTTTTAGCTTCTTCCCGCTCAACCAGTAGAAGGTTCTTGTGCTGCTCCCATTGGTGTTTCTGTTCATCGAGTTCTTCCTGGGTTTTCACCAGAGCAGACTTTATTCTGGAGCTTTCCTCCTCCGCCTGGGCCAAGCAGCTCTCAGCTCTCGATGCTCTTGATTTCTCAGCAGTGAGAGCTGCTTCCATCTGGATGACTCTGCTGGAGACGTCTGCTTGCCGCTGATGTTTTTTTCTCAGTTCAGCGTACAGAATAGCTGTCTCCTTCTCAGTCACGGATTTCTGAGATTTCAATTTTTGTTTCAGCTTCTCCACCTCAGCCATGACAGCTGTTTTCTCATCACTGATGTCCTGTTGGTGATCCTGGAGTTGAATGTATATCTGGCTCGGTTTGGTTTTGGCTTTGTCTGTTTCATGTTGCAGCTCAGATAAAGAAGTTTCAGTCGATTCTCTTCTCATTTTCTCCTCTTGGAGTTCTGCCTCCAGTTTCTGCATCTGCTTAGACTCTAATGACTGCGTGATCTTACGTTTGTGGACTTCATACTGCAGTTCCTTTAGTTGATTCAGCAAGTCCTTGTGTTGTTTCTGTAGCTCTGAGATCTTTTCATCTTTTACAGTCAAGGTCTGATGAAACTGGAGTTCTGGAATCATCAGCAGACCTGAGCTGTGAGGGATGTTCTTTTCATCAACATGGTTCATGTTGACAGGCTGTTTGTTTGTTGGTTTGTTAGCCAGCAGAAGTTTTAGGACTGGATGTGGCTCCTCGGCTGGAGGTGTTGACACTGAAGGGATCGATTCAGGCTGTGGTTCTGTTGATTGTATTAGAACCACAAGGGACCCCAACAGGGATTTCTGAACCTGGGTTTCCAGATGTTATTTGGAGATTCCCCGGGTTTTCAGAAATCTTGCAGATGTCTTTCTGAGTTCTGGCTATGTCATGATCATATGTTTGACTCTCTGTCTGAGTGTTTAACAATGCACCAGAGTAAGACTGGCTTTTACCCTGAACATTTGATGGATGTTTAACCAGATTTGGTAACTTAGGGAATTCCTTAAGATAATCCTCATTGTTTTTGTCTGTGGATTCCAGTGGTCGATGCCAGACAGGTGCCAAAATGATATTTTTCCTGCATTTTTTGCTGGACCTTCTTGCGTTTCTTAGAAACTTTGCACGTTTTCGCCTCAGAGTTGTTCTTCTTACTCTGGTGTCTTTTGTGTTCAGGTGTCGTTTTCTCCAGTAGGAGAAAATTTTCAACACCGAACAACGTTTCAGTTCTCACTTGCGTTTTGGAGATTTGATGTGATTCTTTACTTGTTCAGATTTGGTGAGCTTTAGTTGGAAAAATGATACATGTCTTTTCACAGATTTTTTTTCTTCAGCACAAGCAAAAGAACTTGAATTGTTGTGGTGCCCTCTCTGAATTAATATGTACTTCGATGCATTTCAAGCAAAATCGGGTGTTGCAGTCAAATCAGATTAAAAGTTTTGTAAGTAGATTTTGTGAAGTTCTGTGTTAGCATGAAGCACAAGTTTAGCATGTTAGCATTATTGACATCACGTAAACTTTTGGTTAAACATTTATTGGATCATAAACTAAAATATTTCTGAAAGCAAAATTGTACCTTGTTTAGGTCAGATTACTGGTTAACAGGGCTTTTTAGTCGTGCATCTCATGTTCTTTCAACCCTGCTGCTGTGTTGAACATTTTTTTTATTATTTTGATTCTTCTGTACATAATGCTAACCTTGTCTTTATATATTTGTCATTTTATGTTTTTCTAGATTTCTTTTGTATTTGGTTAATTCCTAAACGCTGCTTATTTCCCACATGAGTGAGTAATAAAGGATTATTTATTAATTATCTACTATTTCATAGTTTTTAAAAACACCTAAAGAATCTGAGTATCATCAAAATTCACGTTGGGACTTAATGAGCTTAATATTTAATCAATCTATCTAAAAGTTGTTGAGATATGTCATTCATTCATTCATTCATTCATTCATTCATTCATTCATATCTGGACCTTTCTGTGTGGCGTTTGCATGTGTATGTGTGGGTTCTCTCTGTGTTCTCCAGCTTTCTCCCACAGTCCAAAACGTAATCGTTCACACTAAATTCTGGATAAAATAATACCAACAAGTCTGGGTATGGATAAGGAAGGCCACTGAACTCTGGCATAAGTTTCCTAACACAGTTTTCGATATGTAATCTAAAAGTTAAATGTTCATCAGTTAAAATACCTAAATACTTATACTGAGCCACAAACTTGATATGACCACCCTGCAAGGTTTTAATGTTTTTTAATGAAGACATTATATTGGTAAGTAAAATTTGAGCTTGGGTCTATTGTTGTAATTGTGTTCTCTCAGCAGCCATGAGGCAAACACTGTGCTGATTAAGCTAAAAAACACAGAAGATTTACTCAAACCTTTAATAAACTTTTTCATAGTTCGATTCCAGAAAAATAATCTTTAATAATACTTTTTTAAAAAACAAAATCACATGTAAATCTTTAACTAAGATTTAATGAGAAATACAGGTTATTGTCAGTGTTTCTTTTAGTGGATGGAAGTGTGTTTCAGTGCTTATTCCAACCGTGAGGACAAACATGCAAAAAAAAAAAACAATTATGGACAGTTTTCCTGAGGAGGCAGATTAAAGCGCTTGAAGCAGCCTGGTAAAAACAGGATGGACTGGTGAGTTTACTTTTTTTGACTCCACTTTCTCAAGATGTCCTCTGCTGCATCCAGAGTGGAATCCTCCTGTTAAAAAAATGTGTGGTTAAGAAGGATACACAAAGAATAGCACTGAGGGACATTTGTTTTAAATGCATGATGCATGACTCACCTTTACAAAACAGAAGCGGATGTATTTGTCAAACTCCTTGCTGTGTTCGGGACTGAAGAAAGCAGAAACAGGGATTGTTGCTAAACCCTGCAGAGAGTTGGTACACAAGTAAAAAAGATAAACAAAGGAAATTAAATGAGTGGCTTTTTTCATATATTTACATAACATAAAAAATACATATATATGCAATCATTATTTGATATGTACCTTCTCTTTAATTAGCCATTTAACAAATCTGAAGTCATGGGATTCCCCCTTGGTGCTCTGATCATTGAGTTCCACCTCTGTTAAAAGGAAGAAAAAACAAAAATGAAGGTGAGGTGAGCATAAATGTTACAACTTCAATCAACACATATGAAGATGATGATGGAATTTCAAAACATCCACTTCAGATTTCTTCTTCTCACTCACTGACAGAGGAGATGTCTGTGATCATAAAATACCCTCCCTCTGGCATGATGGGCTGCAGACCCACACTCTGCAGACATGAGGCCAACTTCTGTCTCTTGTGGTGAAGCATGGCGGGCAGCTGCTGGAAGTAGCTCTCTGGAGTCCCGAAAAGGTCGTACTCTCTCTCAAATCCACAAGCAACTGCCTCCTAAGTACAAGAAGCATGGACGAAAAGACATAAAAGACATAAACGTTCAATTTACATATGTAAATAAAGAAGAAGATTTATAACAAGTACAAAATGTAGACAGCTGAGCACATTTCTTTTACAATTACATCCTTACAGAAGACTTTCTGTGTTGTCCTCATAGAGTCACATCTCATTAAAACACTCATATCTACATGTCATATCTACAGAAACACAGGTTCTATCTTTTTTGGGGTGCGCAATGATGCATTGCTATGTTTCTGTATTAGTACAGAACAGGCAATTCCCACACAAGTTAGTTTTTGTTTCTTTATTAACCACTGTACAACACAGACAAAACAGGCGGCTCATCAATGAAACTACAGAGACTACAGTTGTAGGGCTCTGACAATGATGAGGTAGCTTATAGGTACAAGGTGGGACATCTCACTGAGTGATGTGGGAGCAATAATCTGGTGTTGAACACCACCAAAACATAGTAGGTGGTAACTAACCTCAGAAGAATAAAGAGGAATGATGACAAGCCCCTCCACATACTTGGTGAGACAGTGAAGGGTGTGGAGGATGTCACCTTCCTTGGAGTCAACGTGTCCAATAAGCTGACATGGACTACCAACACCTCAAACATCATTCCCAAAGCACCTTCCTCAGGAAGCTGAAAAGGGCCGGCTCCAGCAGAGGTTGATGCTAAACTTTTACAGAAGTACCACTGAAAGCATCCTCACTGGCTTCACCACTGTGTGTTATGCTAACTGCAACAAATGGCGAGGTCGGCCTGCATATTCTTTGGCTAGAACTTCCATAACTCCACTCAATATGCACCAGTAGACTGAGGATGAAAGCCTACAGCATCAGTAGACACACAACCCACCCAGGACATCTACTGTCTGAACTGCTACCATCTGGGAAGCGGTTCAGGACATTAAGTACATTGATGTGACTGGAAACTCTCTGATAAACAACAATGATTGATGTTTGGTCATTAAATTACCTGAGCTGCTGTTGCACAGTGATAAACAGAGTTCTGGTGGACAATTTTCATGTGTTTGATTAAATGTCCAGAGCTGATGGCCCAGCCGACCTGAAACAATATTCATAACAACAATTAGATCATAGTTATAGTGTATGATTAAAAGGTATATATTCATATCTGTACGTTACCTTCCAGCCAGTAGCACTAAAGGTCTTTCCAGCACTGCCGACTGTGACAGTTCGTTCCCACATGCCAGGAAGGCTGGCTGAAAGACATCATTTATTAAATATTCCCACTATCTGTGGGTTGCTGTGTACAATCTGCTCAGCTTTGACTGTCTCTTACCAATCTTAACATGCTTGGCTCCATCATAGGTGAGCCACTCATACACCTCGTCGCTGAAGCACAGCAGATCATGTTTTATGCACAGATCAGCAATCATTTGGAGCTCTTCAATCTTGTAAACCTGCAATGAACATCACTCATTATGTTCTGTGAAACATCAAAGCAAAGGTTTGAAAAGAAGACAAAAGATTAATGTCACAGACGTTCCCCTCCAAATTGATGTTTTTGCACATCCTGAAAATAGTAACGACTGGATAACAAATCTTACCTTGCCTAATGGGTTGTTGGGAGTGTTAATTACAATGGCTTTTGTGCGTGGAGTGATTTTACTGGTCAGCTCCTCAGCAGAAAGAACCCAGTCTCCACTTGACAGAACCGTGCTGCCCTCCCTCTGCCAATAACAAAAGACAGAAAAATAGCTTGGATATTTATACTCAAAATCTGTATAAAAATGTCCAAATATGGAAAAAAAAAATCTTAAAATGTCAAATTATATGAGTCAATGACTCACTGGTCTCAGGGGAACATACACTGCCTTCCCTCCAGCCATCATCACCATCGGCTGGTAGCAGTCAAAAAATGGTTCAATAATTATGACCTGAAAAATAAATGATTAACAATCATCTATTTTTGTATTTTCAAAATATACAGAACTAGTTAATAGAAGCAGTTTATCCAATTAATTCTTAGTATTCAGGTCATGTGTGCTAAGCAGCATGTAGAGATTTTAATTTTGGGATAAATCGCACACTCATAACCTGAATATCTTTGTTCCTTAATCTAAACCTGAGATCACTATTGATTTTTGTACCTCGTCGTCTTTGTCAATCAGAGACTGAAACGCACAGAAGAGAGCCTGATAAGCTCCGACTGTCACCAGGATGTCCTCAAGAGGATCAATCTCATGACCCACAATCCGGCTGAAAAACGTAGCCAGACTTTTTACAAGACGAGGATGGCCCTGGGAAAAGAGGGTGAGACAGAAGAAGTTTAAAGTTTATTCTACAATCATACACTTTTTTTCATGTTCATAGAAAGAAATATATATGACCTGGTGTATATTTCCACTTACAAAAGCTCGAGTATACTGGTGCATTGAAGGTCCTCCACTCACAGCTTTGCAAAAAGCTTCCTGGACAAACTGGGGAGGAGAGAAGTCAGGAAATCCCTGTCCGAGGTTCACTGCTTTGTAATCTGCAGCTAGCTGCGTGAATTCAACCCTGTTGGTGCAAATCAGGTCAGACAACGCAGTTAATTATCATACATTTAAGCTCTTTTGTGACCTTATTTTTTATATCTGCTCTTAAGTAAAACATATTCTTAAATAAATTATTAATTAGTGCAAGACTAATAATACCAGCAAGCAAATATTAAAACTATAAAATTATATCAATATTGGAAATAGGAAAGGATTTTTAGAAGACATAATGCAGAAAAGAGGATGTTTAGGAAATCTAACTGATAGATAATTATCTATTTATGTAACTAGAAGCACTCAGGGAGCAAAGCCCCCTTTTTTTCTTTTTGCCAATGATTGTGGGCATTATATTTAAGTTAGAAGCTCTAAAGGAAAATGTATCCCTATCTCCTCATAGCAAAGAATCCTTTAAAATATATTCCTGAATCCAGGCAATGATCCAAATGCTAACATCATCTCTGAACTACTTTTTACAGATGTGTTTAGGAAATTTGCAAATCAGTGCATTCTGGTTTTATTTACATTTTACAATGTTATTATTTACACCTTTCAAAATTTAAATGTCAGATCTATTCTGTGGTGGATCTATCGCCTCATGATTATTTTCTTAATTTTATTAATCTGAATCCTCCTCATCAGTTGATTCTTTATCCCTATTATGATCAGAATTACCCTCCTTTTCCACAACATGGTTAAAAATGAGCTCATAAGGTTACCGTACACCGGCCCCAAGTCTCTCTCTCTCACTAAAACATGAAATGTTCCAACAACTGCGGTGTAAAAAAAAAATGTACTCCTAATATTTCCAGACTTTATTCCATAAAATTCTTAACTCTTTGCAACTGTGTGTAGCGCCCTGGTTGATCAATTATATAAAAACTACTTGCATGACAAAATCTCAAAACTGGTTTCTTTTTTTGTTGCTATAATAGCAGCGATTTAACATTGTTATATGATGTTGTCATTTTAGGGACTTTGGTCTCAGGAGTGTGTTCCACCCCCTGCTTCACCAATCACACGGTTAACGAACAAATTTATCGGAATTCCGAGGTCAACTGGAACGCACCATACACAGGGAGGCGATTGAATCCATTAATCCAAACAAATGACATATTTGACTCAAGATAGGATCTTGTAAAAACATTATCTCCCCAGGTAAACAATGCATTTGTTTTCCAAATTATTTGCCCAGAAATGTCCTTATGCATAAAGCAGCTCTGACTTCAGTTCTCTACTTGCCAAACGTTTTTATCCACGCCGTCTGTTCTGCTCGCATGAAGTCGTCTGGACATGATTGTCTGAGGTAAAAGCAAAATTTTAAATCACACCACATGCATACGTGCACCTGCATTAGTATCTCTCTGGCTCAGTGCAGCAATGGACTTACTTTATGATGATTTCTGTTTAAACTCTGACGAATTACAGTCAAATTAGAAGCCAGGTTTCTGAAAATTCCCATCAATGGACGATCATTATCTCAGATAAGAACCTCGGACTTTAAATTGTCAATAAATCTTCGGATTTATAGGAACCCGGAGGTCACATCAATAAACAGTAAACAAGAAGCGGTGACGGACGAGTTAAAAGTTCTCTCAGCTACCCTTCGACCTCCTTGTGTTTTCATCTGTACTTCCTGTCTGGGCGGACCAAGATATTACAAACAGCGACACCTGACGATGTGTACCACCCACAACTGACACACACTAACTTGGATATCTTCATTTACTGGAATTGCATGTCTGAAAACATTTTTCTCAACAATAAGCAACAACATAATTTCAGACATTCATACGTTTTGTCCGCCTTTGACATTGAATCAAAATTTACAGAGCGTCGAAATCCTATTTTTTTGTGAACATTGAATGCATCATTAGTCTGTCATATGGTTGAACAATCGCTAATTCTTACACCTTTCGTAAAATTTAAAGAAACTTGACCACAGAAGTTGGCACCTATTTTCAGAGTAATAAAAGATCATACTTTATTAATCATGACACACATTATATTACTCCAGCAGGGGAAGAAAGGGAACAATATTTGCACATGCAATTTGCTTTCATATACAGTATGTTAAAAAATGGCTTATCAGCTCATGTAGAAATAAGTATTTTCTTCCTCTAGACTGCGGCTTTTTTCAAGTCCTCTGGCAGAATTCTGCCCTTCTTCCGTGCCCTGTTCTTCTTCTTCTCTATTTTGACTTGCTTTCGTTTCTGGATGTTCTTTTTCCTCTTGTCTTGCCTTTGCTGCATCTTTTCTATAACGTTCTGGCTACGTTGTTCCCAGTTTTTCTTCCTCTGTGCACGCTGCTTCTCCTTCTTCTTTAAAGAGGCACGCAGCATGTCTTCGTCATCTTTGATTTTGATGCCCTCTGCCTTATAAAGCACGTTCGTCCATTTCATCTTCATCTCCATCTCGCGTGCTTTATTCTCATCCTTCTCTCTCAGCTTTTCCAGCTTCGATTTGCGAGCCTCAATACGACTTAACAGCTGCTTGTAGTTCTTTCCCTTCAGTGGAGTTATCTGACCCTTTACACTTTGTTTCTTTTCCTTCTTTTTCTGCATTTTATCGACATAGACCTCTTCCACTGTCTCTACCTTGTTAAAAACAATAGCAGTCTCATCTCTTTTGTTTGTGGGCGGAGGCTGTGGTACTTCCTTTTTGATCTCTGCTGGCTGCTCTTGGTCATTCTTTTCAGCCAGTTTCTGCTTCAGAAATTCCTTCCTTTTCCTCTTCTTGCGCTCCCTCTCCAGCTTTCGCTTAGCACGCTTTGCCTGGACTGCCTCTGATAATGCATCCTTTGGCGCTCCCTGGTAAAAGATGTTTAAATATTATTAAAGGCTAACAAACAATGTGTCAACAAGAATTCAAGCCCCCACATGTTAAACTAATCAACTGTGCTTTGTTTACTTTTTTTCCCTTTTAAAAGCACAAGTTTCCCTTAGTGAATATAAATGTATGGAGACTACCCACCCCTCTGTGTAAGAGTAATGTCTTCTTGTGCAGAGGGTATGTAATTCAAAAGAGTAAATAACATAAATCCAGTTAAAAGGGTTGAGGATCACCACTAACACCCGCCCTAATTTCTATTTGATTGCTTAATAAAATACTTTTATCGTAGTCAGCTGAGAATAATGGATACAACGATCCATTACTGGGACCACCAGATATTCCTTCCTAACCCTCCAGCATGCTAAATTTGGCACAGATATTTTGGCTGAATCTTTGGCAGGACATGCCCACAATGAAAATATAAGTTTCACAATTTAACACTTATATATGTTGTTATGTAAACAACTGATATCTTCACATCTAAGGATTTAGCTCAGTTTAAATGAACTCCATCAGTACAGCTCATCTGAGCTGGTCTGAGATCTGTCAGTTAGGATCTTCAGTACTCCTGGCCCAATGTATCAAAGCTGAAAGAACTCATTTTGTGTTTTACTCATTCATTTTTGGCAGTCCCAACTTCCTCCTGGAAGGAGGTTTGCACATAATGTTATGCATTAAACATATCCTGTGTTTGATGTTTGTTCATGTGCTACTATGTTCTGTAGTTTGGCCCCAGTTAGCATCTTAATGGGTGGAAATCCTAACAGGTTTAGCTAAAATAAAAATGACAAATAACTAAGAAAGGGCTTGCGTTTGATAGGTAATTACTTGAAGGTTAAAAGATTTCTTTGTCATGTTCTGCATGATATTTAACAATCTACATACCTGCCCTCTGGACTCCTCAATCTTTTCATGCAGCCTCTTGCGCAACACATCTACGGTGGATAAACTGGAGTCTACAGTTCCTCCTTAAACAAACACACAGAATAAAGTTACGTTAAGTGATGTTACAGAAATCCTGCATCAATACCCTGATGCCAGAAATGACTGAATTTTCTTTTAACACACCTTTAAGTATCTGCGTTTTGGCTCCATTCATGGTCTCAGTAGTTTTGGATCCATTTTGTTTGGCTGCAGTCAGGCTTTTTTGAGCTGCTGGAGAAGCTGAAGGCCTCTGTTGGAGTTTTGATATCTTCTCATCAGTGTTTTTGTCTTTAGAATGCTTCTTTTTACATTTTTTCTTCTTCTTTGGTGGATCAGTGTCTCTTTTACCCTTGAAATGAACTACAGACAGACATAAAAAAAACATTTGTAATCACATGCAGCATTTTAATAAAATAAAATGAAGAATAATTATTGGAATCCCCTGGTAGTGAATAGTAGTTACTAGACTAGGAACAACATTATACTTAGGAAATACCAACAAAGTAAAAAGAAACATGCTGGTTCAGATCTGGTGATTTACTGTCAGCAAAATGGAAAATCTCGTGACCTCCCTGTTTCCTCATTTTCTAACAGCTGTGACTGAGTTTCCAACCTCTGGCTTATTGGAAATGATTCTGCTTTTCTATAAGGTTGGTTGCCAAGGGTAGGCCAACCACAATTTGTCTGTAGGAACTGATATGGACACTTTTTTCTCCTTTATTATTTATCTGTGGAACTAACAGTTATTTTTTTCTTTTTAAAAATCAGCTCATTTTGTCCTTCCTTTCCCTGATCACAGGTTACATGAATTTAATATATGAGATGTTTAGTCTAACATGTAATATTCTGACTGTATGTATGTATGGACTACAAAACAATGGCCCCTGAGAACAAATTAACAGAACCTCAGCTTTCCTATAAACATCTGTGACTCTTAGTGGCAGGAGCACAAAACAACCACAAACTATGCTGATACAAGTTTTTTGTTGATAGTTTTACACAAGTTTGCTGTTTTTGTTCCTCTTTTACTCATTTTTTTCAGGTAAGTTTGCATCTCTTGCTGGCTGTTTCTTTGTAGTATTTGGTTAGCCATACATGCCCTTTTAAATTTTAAAAAATGTACAGTTCCCCTTCAAAATGTTCAATGTCTTTATACGTCTTCTAATCTGACAGTCTCACACTTAAATCACAGAAAATTAGAACAGAAGCACAAAATCTTAATACTTTAAAAACTACAATTATAAAACATACAGTTCATGAGTAAAAGAAATATAATGATCCATCCAACTTCAATGGAGAAACATGAAAGCAGGATCATTTTATTTAAAATTGCGCCTACGGTGGTGAACCGAGGTAATATACCGGATATTAATGGCATTTTAAATAGTAGATGATTTTTCAACCACTGACACGGGAGTTAAAATAGTGCACAGTGTAATTTCTGTTTAAAACCAAGAAAATGGCACAGTATGGTGCAAATTAGCAGATACAACATGTCAATATTACCAAACGGTCTCTTCTTTGGCTCCTTTTCTGGCTGGGAAAAAATTTTACTTGCAAGTTTTTGAATGTACGAATCCTTTGCGGCGAGATCCATGCTGATAAATACACCGAAGATTGACTTTACATGAAATAATTAAACATGCGAATTAATAAATCTTCCGATAAAAGCTTTCCAACGCATCTTTTGACCGCACATGGGCAAAAACGGGGCGGGGCGTTAGTCAACCGGAAGTGGTAACACCTAAATCTGTCCCCCTCCGTGTCTGACCAGAAACATGTCAGTTATGTAGCTGTTATGTAGCCGGTTGTCTCATCCACAATACCCCGATTTTTTATTAATCTACTGATTCAGCATGGCCTCTCTGAAATCACTGCTGGCGTATTCCAACAGGCTGCTTCCAACACTGAAAAAACAGGCAAGTTGTTAAAGTTATTGTGTCTTTACACTCCGAAGAAAAAGAGTGAATGTCATTTTCGTCTGTGACAAAAACGACCTGCAGTTATCTGGGCTGAGTTTTGTTATATGTTGTTACAGATTCATGTTGTTTGCATCAAGAGGACTTTCTTCCTGCCCAGACTCTTAAAACGTACAGACGGTACATGAATTATTCTCTCGATGATATACATCTGCTTTTAACAACTTCTTTATAAATTTTAACAGATGCAGACACAAAAATATGGTACAACAATAAAACAAAACATCATTATGTAGATTATATGTACCTACATACAGAAAGTATTGTATATTAAATATAAATAACATTTGTGAATTATTGTCTTATAATACTTGTATCATACCTCTGAGCAACATTAGATATTCATTCATGCATTGTGCATGGCTATATTAAAATACAGATTCTATGGAGTATTCACTTTGCATTTGTACATTTTCAGGCAGGTTAATCAAATTTGGTCGACTGTCCAGCTCTACAGCAGCCAATGCAGAGAAAACTGAAGACTCTTTCCTGAAATGGTTCCTGCTGCTTATCCCTGCCACCACGTTTGGCCTTGGTACATGGCAGGTACAGCTTATTTCTTTTATTCTTGTTCCATTTAATAAAGCATTCCAAAAAGTTTATATATATCTATATATATATAGATATATAGATATATATTTGGTTTCGTGTTTGGTTTAATAAAATTATTCTGTATATCTGTGAAGGTGAAAAGGCGGCAATGGAAATTGGGACTAATTGATGAACTGAAACGTCTCACTACAGCAGAACCCATTCCTCTTCCTCTCGAGTAAGTGGTAGACATGCACAAAGCATCAAACAGATCATGCTGACATTGTATGTAACTATAGCCAGTCCCACAAGTGATACATGACACATGATGCTATTTCACAGAAGTACTAGAAAACAGAATCAACTTCACCGTTTACTTGCTTAATTAACAAAGAACTAATAAAGAATGAGCCCACACCTGTTCTTGACGAGGCTTTTGAGTTTTCTGAGTCTATAAATATTCAGTTCATTAATGTGCAAACTTGCTTGTCATTTTTCTCTCTTGATCCCAGTCCTAATGAGCTAAATAACCTGGAGTACAGAAGGGTTAAAGTACGTGGACATTATGACCACTCACAGGAGCTGTACATCATGCCCCGCTCACCTGTTGACCCAGAGAAGGAGGCCAGAGAGGCAGGGAGTTTGTCTTCAAGTGGAGAGATCGGTGCTAATGTCATCACCCCATTCCACTGCACTGACCTTGGGTAAGAAGCCTGATAATTCATCACATGATTTTGTAAGTGATGCTACAGTATATACAGTGGAGTTCTATGCTATACATATACAGCATCACAATCCTGGTGAACAGAGGATATGTCCCAAAGCAGAAAGTAAGACCAGAGACCAGAATGAAGGGGCAGGTAAGTGTATCAGATAATGTGAAAAATCTGATTGGGAGGACTGCACTTTGTGTTTGTTTGATTTGGACAATATTCATCCCTCAGTCACATTGCAGCATATTAAGATTTATACTGTTTTTATTCAGGTGGAAGGTGAGGTGGAAGTAGTGGGAGTCGTTAGGCTGACAGAGATTCGAAAACCATTTGTTCCAAACAATGATGTAGAGAGAAACCGTTGGCATTACCGCGATCTTGAGGCGATGTCTCGCGTCACTGGAGCTGAACCCATCTTCATTGATGCTGACTATGGTAAAACTCATACTCAAAGTCCCAGATGTCAAAATCAGATTAAAACTGCTATTTTATAAACTCTAATAATATTCCCAAAGAAGGGCAGAAAAGCTAACTCAAACCTTTATACCAATACGAATGTTTAAGTGTTCTATATGATTTAGGGAGCACTATTCCTGGCGGACCAGTGGGTGGGCAGACCAGAATCACACTGAGGAATGAACATATGCAATATGTGATAACATGGTAGGTGGGCACTTTCCTTATAGATGAACTACTGTTGCCTGAATAGACTAAATTCTTCACTCATCCTTGTCTTCAAATAATGTCAAAACTTTTTTTTTTTTTACCTTGTCTTTTAATTCAAGTTCAGTGTGCCATCAGGTTATAATTTTGTGATGTCTCTAACTTGTTTTAGTCATTTAAACTACTGTTCCGTCTTCTGTTGTGCCATATCTTGTTAAATCTATTTGTAAAGCACTTTGGTCAACCTGTTTTATATGTGCTATAGAAATTAATGACATTAAAATTTCTTTCTTAGGTACGGCTTGTGTGCAGCTACAACCTACATGTGGTATGCCAAATTCATCAAGAAAATCAAGCTGTGATTACTTAAAACTGTAGTTACACAAAGACTTTGGAAAGCAAACCTCAAACTGTCAGCACCAGCGTGTTATGTTCACCAGTATATTCACTAATATATGCAAGTGTAAATAGCTTCTCTGAATGTTGGAATTTCTTTGAAATTAAAGGCAGTGACCTAAATATATACATTTTAAAAATCTTGTATTTGTCTTGCAAAATCCTGCAATTCATGAATTGCTTGTCAGAAGCTTGAATTAAAACACCATTTAGCCTATAAATTTAAATAAATTTGGTCTACTGAGTTTACTTTATTACATACTGGGGTTTGTCTACCTATGAAGTCATGTTTGGGATTCAGACAATCTACAGGGTGTGGAGTACTTTACAACACAGCTCATCAATTCAGTCCCACAAGGGCTGCAGTCCTGCAGGTTTTCAACGCTTCCCTGCTCCAACACACCAAATTCAAATAAAATGGTTTTCCAACAGCATAAGTTTGGCAGAAGCCTCCCAAGAACCCACTTATTTTAGGCAGGAGTTGCAGCAAGAAAATTAAGACCTGCAGAACACCAGCATAAGAGGTCCAGAGTTGATGAACTCTGAGTTACAGGATGTTTTTCTTAAAACTATGTTTTGCTCCCAACATAACTTCCTTGATTAGCCCAAACCAGCTAATTTTAATCTACAGAACATTTGATTTTGTTTTCCCATTTTTGATTTTAGTGAAATTCCTGCCCCAGTACTTCCTTAAACTACATGTTTCATTATGATGAAACTCAAAAATCATACATAAAATTGATTTGATAAAAGGAAAACTAATGTTTTAGTTCTGGATACATACTTAAATACACTGAATAAATAATGAACAGCTGTGATCCGGTTCTAAAAAAAAACATTTTAGTTTAAATTAAAAGACAAAATCTCTATTCTTCGGGATTACATTTTTTATTCCAAACATTTTAACCAAGCTTGGTAGCCAGTTCCTTGGCCTTAGCCTTCTCCAGCTTAGTGATGCGTGCTGTGGACTTGGGTCCCATGATGCCACCGCCCCAATGACGACGGATCTGAAAAGACAAGAACAGTTTAAAAACCTGGAACTTGCTTTATGAGGCAAGTATTACACGAATGTCACTGTTAACCAGTACTCACCTCCTCATATCTGTCATTGTAGTTGGTCTTGATGGCTTCCACAAGTTTTGCAAGTGCACCTTTATCCTCACTACGAAAGAAAATAAAAAGTAATCAGTAGTTGACAGAGACAACAAAAACCAGTGCATCACAGTGACACAGGATACTTATCTGTGACAACTCAAGTTTAAATACATATTAACTGTAATGTATATGTAGGTTAAAAACAAAACAGAACTGACAAGTTAAACATGAAGCACAAAAAAAAAACTGGTTAAATCTCACTGTCAGAGCAGAGATGTCTTTACAACAATACTCACGGATTAATCTGTGTGAAGGCAACTGATGTGCACGTCTTTCTGCGCACCAGTCTGCCCAGTCTAGCCTTCCCCTTGACAATACAGTATGGGACGCCCATCTTGCGGCACAGAGCAGGCAAGAATACAACAAGCTAGAGGAGAAAAAAGGAAGCACATAAAGTGAAAAGTATTAGTTCTGCTAATTTTTACAACTGTAAGTTACTCCAGCACAACTGACCGCTGTGTGCATTTTCACAGCTTTGTAAATTTGTGGTCTTTGCTCAGGGTTAAAAAGCTCGTATTTTTGATCCACACAGAGGATTCAGGTGAAGAAATTCAGACATCATTGCCAGTGACCACCTTTTACACTAAGCTGGACTCATTGCAAATCTTAAACAAGCCCCCTTCTCACCTCAATTGGATCCACATCATGGGCAATGATGACCAGCTGGGCCTTCTTGCTCTCCACCAGAGAGGTGACAGTGTTCACACCTTAAGCAAAGAAGAAATGAAAATTAAATTCTGATCCACAATGCACTGGCCAGAAAATCTCTTCATATTATGGCCAATGCTCAGGGTTAAAAAGCTCAATAAAACATCAAGTTAAAGTTCAGGTGAAGAAATTCAGGTCATCACTGCATCCAGGCCAAATCAGAAATGTCCAAATGTCCATCAACTTGGAACAGGTGACATTCAAAATACAACTGCTTCATTAAATAAAATCACATTTTTTTTCTCTCCCAACATTCCTCACCTGCACGGAGGACGGGAGGTCTCTTGGTCGGGACATCTCCCTTTCCAGCTGCCTTCTGCTCAGCACGAGCCAGCAGCCTCTGCTTCTTCTCTTGCTTGGACTCTGGCCTGTACTTGTGGGCCAGCTTAAACAGCTGGGTGGCTAAGGAGGAAGACAGTACATTACACACTCCACCACCAAATGTGAAGCAAGTTAATTTTTTACACAAATGCATCAGTGATCTTGGTGGAAATGGTCAGCAAAATTTATCAGATAGCAAATATTCTTTCACATCATTTGCAAAGTAGTCGTGGTACCACTTAGGATAACAAAGCAACCCTAAAATACTCAATTTTGCTTTGGACTACCATGTAAAAAGAATTAATTTCTGAGGATCCCAGAACTTTAAGTCTTACCAGTCTGACGGTCCAGAGCCTGGGTGAACTGGTTGATTGCAGGGGGAACCTTCAGACGCTTGTAAAGGATGGAGCGTTGCCTCTGCAGGCGGATATAGCGAGGCCATTTCACAAAGCGTGTCAAATCACGCTTTGGCTGAATATCCTGGCCTGGGTAACAAAATAAAACAAATATACTTGAAATCTAACATCATCAGAATGCATTTCTTTCCCCCCTCTATACAAAGTGCATCAGCGATCTTGGTGGAAGATTGTCTGCAGTGTTATTAAGATAGCAAATATTCTTTACATCACCTGCACAATACCCACTAATGCAACATACCACTAAACGGTACTTACCGATGCCAAAGTTCTTTGGCCTCTTCTCGAAGAGGGGGTTAACAACTTTCTTGGCCTCATGTTTTTTGGCCACAGAAGGGGCAGGTGCCACCTTCTTCCCCTTAGCCTTCTTTCCCTTAGGCTGTGGAGAAATAAAATGGTATTACAAAAAAAATACGGTTAAACAAAAGATAAAATTAGATCCTAAGCCACTGCATCAATCTAAAGCTGCAACTCGCATGAAGCGACGGCTTAAACCTATACTACACTGCGACTGCATCTAATCTGCGGAAACCCTTACAACTGGTCCTAGTGATAAATTATAACTCACAAGCATTCCCTAACAAACTCCAAACACGTAGCTTAATTGACGTTTGCCAAATGTAGCGTTAGCAACTTGGTCATTGCTAAGGCCCATTCACCCAACTCTGTTTATTAAAACCAGCCATATTCCTATTCTGACCTACTTTATGACCCCAGGTTTATTTGAAATGGTTACGTTAATAATACAAGGAGTTTACGTTACAACCGAATACGTGTCAATGAAACGGAACTGACTCCAACGTGTTCATGAGTATTAGCTTTAGCTTCTAGAAGGCATTTAGCCCTGACCGTACCGGCTACACTTCAGCCACTCAAATCCACTTTTACTCCAAAAAATCCCCACATCAAGGATCAATATTGACAAGGACTCCACCATAATGCTTAAAACATTCCATATTAACATTCTAGATAGTAATTACATACATGCAGACAAGGATGGAAAGCGATATTACAGCCACAACATTTTCTCAGGAAAGTAAGCTATGTACCCACCATGTCGGTTCAGGCAGAAAGGAAGACCAGAGGATTGTGGGTAACGTAAATACCGCGAGGTTTCGAGCGTGAGTTGTGTTCCTCAAGGGGGACCGATGTTGTTCCTACTCCAGCGCTGCGTCGTTCCGTGCCTCACCGGGTTGCGCTGCGGATGGGGATGGGGGGGCTGTTGAGGATGGTGGGTCGCTTTATTACGTCGCTCGGCTCCTCTTGTTAGCATGTTGTCACCTGCTCGCAGTTAATATGGGTCGTTTACAGGAAGATGAGAAATAACGGTTAACGTCCCGGCTTCTTCTGCCCTTCTATGTTATATACGAGCCGTTTATAGCAACTGATTTCGCTGTCATTCTAGTAGACTGGGTATTTTTATGAGCTTTCGTTGGTAAACATTGGGCCTGACGTCCCCTGAAGACAGCGACTACCTATGGCAGACCAAGATGTTTGTCCTCACCTAGACTCAATAGGCGAGGTGACCAAGGAGGAACTTCTCCAGAAATCTAAGGTGGGCTTTTATCGATGACCAAGCTATTTGATGGCTTACTGTTGTTTAGGCTGCGCGTGCCACTGTAATCACTCGTTTTAATCAAGGTTGTAAACAATGTGTGCTGGAAAAATTTTGCATGAAGCTGTTCAGAAGATATACTGCTTATTGTAAATTAGTCGATATATGTGTGCACATAATTAATTCTTATTTGGTTCTGCACCTTTGTTTGCAGGGTACTTGTCAGTCATGTGGAGCTGGGGGTCCAAACTTGTGGGCCTGTCTACAGGTAGGGTCAGACTTCAGATGTTGTTTTAAATGCTTTGAATGAGTCAAATGTCGCATGGTTGAACGGTTTAGCTTGGTACACTTTACATAAAGGACGAGTACTGCATTAGATGCTTCTGCTGCTCTTATGCATCCTCTTAGATTAGTAGTCAGGTAAATGCTTAATTATTAATGAATATGGCACATCAGTGTAATTATAAATACAGCAGTTCTTAAAAAAGCTTGCAACAAAGATGGATTTTGAAATGTCTTTAGAAGATTAAAGAAAAGATTTAGTTTTGTTAGTATCAATCTCACACTTTGTTTTGTGCTCTTTAGAGTGATTGTCCATATGTTGGCTGTGGAGAGTCTTTCTCTGATCACAGCACCCTGCATGCACAGGTAAAAGCCACTCATGCTCAACATACCTGCAAGGGTTCTAGTTCTTATCATAAGCCCACATTTTTGGCTTTTGAAAGCAAGCCATTAATCATAAATAAGGATTTTTTTCCCTTTTTTTTCTTTAGGCTAAGAAGCACAACCTGACAGTAAACCTAACAACCTTCAGAATCTGGTGTTATGTGTGTGAGCGGGAGGTATTTCTGGATCACAGGCCAGCCCTGGTGCCTGTGCCGGTCGCAGTTCACCACTGCAAAGCCGCAGAGCAGGTAGAAGCACAAATCAGGCAACTTAATTTTCTTCCACTGCCTGTCTGCTTAATGATTTAGAAATATTATACAGTATAACTCATATATTACGTGTTCATAATTTCCATAGGATGCAGCTCCTCAGTCAGCAGGTCATCCACTAAAAGCAGTACCAATTGCTGTGGCAGAAGAAGAAGGTTCCGAATCAGAAGAGGATGAGCTTAAACCTAGAGGTATAAAAAGCATTTTTACCACTAAAAAGAGCATTTAAAACATATTCAGCTGTTACAAACAATGCAGCTATAAAGTCTATAAGGTGAAATATAATGTCCACACATGTCCGAAGAAGTCATCATAGCTGCTTTTATGAGACCTATAACAGTAATTTACTTGCCTTTTTTAAAACCAAGACCAGAAGTGTTAATTAATCTTTGACTTCTTTTAGATATGAGTTTATATTTAGATTATATAAGAGCATGATGTGTTGTTCTTGTTGCATTTAGGCTTGACAGGAATGAAAAATATTGGAAACTCCTGTTACATGAATGCTGCTCTTCAAGCCCTGTCCAACTGGTGAGTTTACTTTCTCCCTTTACTCCTGACCAAACACCTGGGATGTGATTCTGTCTTTATTATTATATCTTCCTTTATATCATTTCTGTTTATTTAATATGTTTCCCTTTCTCCTTTTGTTTCATTAGCCCTCCTCTCACTCAGTTCTTCTTGGACTGCAGTGGTTTAGTCCGGACTGATAAGAAGCCTGCGCTGTGTAAGAGCTACCAGAAACTCATCTCAGAACTCTGGCATAAGAAACGGTAAGAGTTCTTACAGCAAACGGCAGCTTTACAATTTGGATAAACTTACTCTGCAAATTACTAATCATTCAGATTATCGTATATTCAGTCTCTTTCATGACTTCTACCCTTCCAGGCCCAGCTATGTGGTGCCTACCAGCCTGTCCCATGGGATCAAACTGGTAAACCCCATGTTTCGAGGTTATGCTCAGCAGGTAGGCATCTAGTAGGTAGCAACACTGGGCAAAACTTAAGTAGTTGCACACATGCAAAATTATTTCTTCTGAGTTTTTTTTTCTGTAATCTAATAACAAATCAAGTTAATATACATCTTATTTATGCTTATCTCACTTCTCGGCAGAATCCTACTTCTGTTAATGAAGGCCTTATCATAAAGACTGTTTTGAGTTAATGTCCATTTTTCTTTCACCAGGACACCCAAGAGTTCCTGCGCTGTCTGATGGACCAGCTACATGAGGAGCTGAAGGAGCCTCTGACAGAGTGCAGCATGAGTGCTGAGGGAAGTGACAATGAGGAAAGAAGGGATGGAGACCGCTCCCCATCTGAGGATGAATTCCTGTCCTGTGACTCTGGCTCCAGCAGTGATCGGGGAGAGGGGGGAGGTGTGGGAGACAGTGAGCTGCTCTTGCAGGATGAGTGCGATGGGGTGAGGTCACCAATTGTGGGTACGATGGCCGTTAATTCTGCAGCCATCATCTCAGAAAAGGAGAGATTGAAGGAAAAGAGGGTGCCTGGCTCACCTCTTCGTGGAGGCTCACAAGAAATGGATGAGGATGCAGATGTGGACACAGCAGCTGAGGAAGGGGCTCCTGAGAGGGGGGAGGAAGAGGAGTTAGCACAAAGCCCAAACACTGAGGTGCAAAGTCTAGACAACAGCCAAACATCTAATGCAGACCAAGGGGAGGTCCAGAGCAACAACACCCCAGGTAGATGACCACAAGGAATTAAGATATAAAAAGTCAATTTATTCGTTCTATGTGTGATAATTTATTTATAAATGGTCAACTTTGTGTTCATAATATTTTATTTATAGAGCCCGACAATGAAGCATCAATGGTTCAACCTCAATCCACCCCCTGCAGCCCTGTACGAACTCTTCAGGAGCTGCATCCCAAACTGTCCTCCAGCCCACCCCGCTCCAGCCCGCTTCGCTCTGTAGGACCCGCATACTCCTTCAAAAAAGGTAACGCTGTCTGGAATTAAATGGTCAAGATGTCTCACTGCTCCTTTAAGACCACTCATTCAGTAGATTCATGGTATATTTCCATTTTTTTTTCAGTATGGGGTCACATATATTTTAGTCCGTTTACGGTTCAAATAATAAGACCTTTCTTTTGGCCGTCTTTCACTTATTAGCCAAGCTGCCTATCCACATGGCACCAGGGATGGCAAAATGGTTTGTGCAAATCTTTGGTTCATGCTAAAATACCAATTAACTGGAAAGTGAAGGTGGAATTAAATGTAATGAATAAGACATTGTGGTTGTTAGTAAAATGGATTGTCATGAAACTTGGTTGGTCATTCATGATAAATTGTCATGACTTTAACTTTAAACTTAGTACAATGAACAGGTCAAAATACAATTTGTTCAGTAATATAATTCATAACTACAACCCCAGTTTTAAAAATGAAGTCCAGATGCTGTATAGAATATAAAGAAAAATGAATGCACTGATTTGCCGAAGTCATAAACAAATATTTTTTATTCCCAGTAGATTATAAATAACCTTATTTAACGACTGAATTAAACCTGAATTAAACAACTCGCTCATTTTCACAGAACTTCATTAATCCGAATCAGATGTGTTGGAGTAGTTGGAGCCTTGTTTTTGCACACAAAGATTTCTCCTGATTATGACTCTTTTATAATATTATACACCAAAGATTGGTGGTAACTTTAAAGTCTTCACAGTTTTACATTGAAGAACATTGTTTTGAAATTTTCCCTTAATGTTTCGACACAGTTTGTCACAGACTGGTGAACTTCTGCCTAGCTTTACCTCTGAAATGCAGCTTTTACGCCCAGTCATGAGTACGACTGTTGACAATTAACATAACTAGTTGTTAAATACTACTCCAGCTGTTTGTGATTTATGCCAATTATTTTTCCAGCCATTTGCTGCAACTGTTCCAACTTCTTTGAGATGTGCTGTTACCTTCAAAGTCAAGACGAGCAAATATTTTCATAAAATGATAAAATGTCTGTGTTTGAATGTCTGATGTTTATGTGCGTTGGGAATAAAATGTGTGTTTGTGAGATGTACAACTCATAGCATTCTGTTGTCTCACTCTGTTTTAGAACATCACTTTGATCTCATTTGTCTAAGGATATATTTCCATAAGTCTTAATTAGTCCAGATGCAACTTTGAAAGCCAAAGCTGTGGTGCCATTTCATGAACTTTAACATTTACATGCTTACTAAGGTCTGAGATGAATTTCTGAGCATTGCATGGTCTGACCCTGTGATGAGCTTGCCAGGACGTCCCTTCTGTAGAAGATTGTCAACTGTCCTTGAATGTTTTCTTCTTGAGAATAGTCTTTCTCACCTTCGAATGATGGACTCCAGAATGGCCTTAGAAGCCTTTCCTATTTGATTGGCAGCAGCAGTTGCTTCTCTAAGATCATTGCTGATGTCTTTGAAGCTCAGCATGTTTGTAGCAAACTGACTAAACTTCTGAAGTGCTCACAATTGATGATGATCAGTCAATCAAATACATTTGATTAGCAGCACCAGGCTGACATTTAATCTCCTTATTCCAGTGAAGGCAGTAAGGGTGGACCTTTTCCACAAACTGCTTATGCATTTTGTTTTATTTTTTGTAAAATGAATAATGACACAACATAATATCCCATGAGTTGTTTTTCATCGAATGTTGTTTTTACCCAGTATTAAGCCCTGATAAAGACTAGATCATTTTTTAAATAAGTCTCTGATATGTAAAATCGTAGAATTAAAAGGGGGTGTTTTTTTTTTCTTATGCATAATCTTTTGCAGTTATGTCCAAGGCCATCATAATTTTCTACAACAGTAAGCTGAGACTCTGTGTTACTTGCCTTTTTTTCATTTGGCCCACATTTGTCCCTGCCATTATGTGTCTTGCAGCTCAGCTACTATTCAGTTCCAGGAAGAAGAAGCAGTCCCACTATCGCAGTGTAATCTCTGATATCTTCGACGGCTCCATCCTAAGTCTGGTTCAGTGTCTAACTTGTGACAGGGTGAGATGTGCTTAACATGTTCAAACACCAGGGGAGGCTACATGCATACTATACCAGAAATACATTCAGTATATTTACTGGCTAAGTAATACTTTTATGTTCCAAATCTAATTAAAATGTACTAGTACTATTAATATATTAAAAAGTTGATATATATGATTTGAGCACTCAAGTATTCTTGCTTATTACTATTATTACTTAAAATGGTTGAAGTTAAAAGTTTTATTTATTTGATTCAGATGTTCAAAGTTCTGTTCTCACTTAATTCTCTGAATGTGTTTGGCAACAGGTTTCCACCACAGTAGAAACATTCCAGGACTTATCCCTCCCCATTCCCGGAAAAGAAGACTTGGCAAAGCTCCACTCCTCCATCCACCAGAACCTGCCAGTTAAGACCGGAGTGTGTCCTGACTCGTATGGCTCGCAAGGTTGGATCTCTTACATCATGGACTCCATACGTCGGTCAGTGAATCCCATTGAAGCAGAATTAAAGAGGAAGTGAACACAAGCAGATGAATTAAATAGAAAGAAGCGCTGATGTGATGTAGTGTGGAGTATGACCTCATGGTAAGGTTTTACCAAGAATGCAGGCAAGTAGAATCTTGAGTTGTTCACTCATGAAAATCCACTTTTTTTCCCCAAGAAAATCAACCACATCAGGACTTCCAATGAAAGGGAGGTAAAATTTTGAGTGCAGCTGTGTTTTAAGTAAAGACACTACAGGGGAGAATATGTGTTTGCCACTTTATTGTGTGTTTATAAGTTTGTCACACCTCAGTTTATGTGTAACAGAAGGACCATGAACACTGCTTCTCAAACAGGAAAGTAGACTCATTTCTCCTTTTAGGTTATGTGTCATTTACCCCAGTAATCTACACTTTAGATTCCTTTATACTCTGCACATTATCTTGATGCAGAGGCGTTATTTCAGTTTTATCTTGTTCATGGTTGTTTGGATCCTGTAGCTGTCAATAGACAAGAGGCAAGTTACACCTGAAACATAACAGGCCACACAGGCAGACGACAACGACAACATGTGTCCTTTCAGATTTAGTGTGGGCTACAGCAAGAGAGGAAATGTTGAACCTTGTATAATTGATTTTGTTCTGACTCTGCTGAATGTGTAGCTGCTTGCTGACACAGTGACTGTGAGGACTTTGATGTGTCATTCCTTGTCATCAGGCCCATCCTGCTTTCCTCAGACCACTCAGTCTTGTCTTAACTGAAAGAAATAAGTACTGAGATGGTTTGATTTCAACATCCAGAAAGCAAACCATTTAGGTCACAGGGCACCGAGGCTGAACATTACTTTTCCGAACTGACTTCTAGTTCTAGTCTACTCTTTAGTCAGTATTATTCCACATATTAGTGAATTTGGAGTCATTAAATCAACGCATGATGATCATTGTCAGTAAGGCTAAAATGGTGAACAAGGGCCCCTGGGTGTTTATTGTTGTTATGGTTACATCTGTTTGTGTTGTGATTCTGAACAGGTTTGTAGTCTCGTGTATCCCTAGTTGGTTTTGGGGACCCATGGTAACATTAGAGGACTGCCTTGCTGCCTTTTTTGCCGCTGATGAACTCAAAGGTAAACACGTCCTGAGTGTGCTGCTTTACACTGATACGAAGCACAGTGTTACATGTCTGCATTTACACTTCTTAAAACTTTTTTTTTCCCCAGGAGACAACATGTATAGCTGCGAGAGATGTAAAAAGTGAGTGCATGCAGTAAATCCAGGTTGCTTTAATAAGCAAACATTTGAAATAAATAATTGAAGCACTATTTTTGTTTGCAACAGGTTGAGAAATGGTGTCAAATACTGCAAAGTGCTTAAACTCCCAGAGGTATTTTTATTTTATTTATCTGATCTCTTTCTTCCTTCATATGAAGAGTTTGGTTTCAGTTTTCTTTTTCTTCTGTTTCTGGTCTCATATCGATCATATAGATTTTGTGCATTCACCTCAAACGTTTCCGGCACGAGGTCATGTACTCGTTCAAGATTAGCAGCCATGTGTCCTTCCCGTTGGAAGGCCTTGACATGAGACCTTTCCTGGCTAAAGAGAGTCCATCTCAAGTCACTACTTACGATCTGCTGTCAGTCATTTGCCATCATGGCACGGCAGGAAGTATGAGCTAGCTTCATTTCCTTCAGATAAGACCAATTAAGATATTGCTTTCCTTTTTGCTTGATATATATCCCTGATATAGAAAAGGCATGCACAAGTTCCTTTGATTTTATCATCTTTTTCCTTAAAACATGTTTTATTCTCATCTGTATTTTCGTACTTTAATAATGCAGGTGGACACTACATAGCTTATTGTCAGAATGTGATTAACGGCCAATGGTATGAGTTTGATGACCAGTATGTTACAGAAGTCCATGAGACAGTGGTGCAAAATGCAGAGGCATACGTGTTGTTCTATAGGTGAGTTTAAAAAGTCCTAATTTTCATCACATACACACCGATATATTTGAAGTTTTGACTGGATTTTTCATGCACTGTTGCAGGAAAAGTAGTGAAGAGTCAGTGAGAGAGAGGCAGAAGGTCGTGGCTCTTGCCAGTATGAAGGAGCCCAGCCTGCTGCAGTTTTACATCTCCAGAGAATGGCTGAACAAGTTCAACACCTTTGCCGAACCAGGCCCCATCAGCAATCACACCTTTCTTTGTCAGCACGGAGGTGAGTGATGATTTTTCTGTGGTCTGAGTCATGATTAAAGAGAACTCACAAGGTTAGTGGTCTTTGCCGTCATTTACCACTCATCTTATTGAAATTATAGTATTGATCCTGAAGAAGAATTTTCATGTATGTTTTACAAACAAAACTTTTAAATTTGCCACCTAGAAAATTTTTATTATATGGTTAATTATTTACCAAAAGTAATAAAAGTCACTTTGCCTACATTCAATCATTTGCAAATAATTCAAACCCTATATTTTTAAATAGAAAAATCCTACCCTCAGCTAAAGGCTAACCAATCAAATGTTACAGTACAGGTGGCTGACTGGTAGCTAAGAACAGTTTAAATGTATTTAAGACAAAGTTTAAAGTCCGGAAAGCTGTATTTCTCCTCTCTTACTAACAGCCAGCATCCTCCTCAAACATAAAATGGTTGTGTTAATGCACTTTATTAGCATTAGTGACTAATATAATCACAATAAACTACCTTTTTACTGAGAAAATTGGTTAGGGTTGCATTTAGGTACTGTTATGCTAACAAGTTTTACTACATTTCTTTGTGATTATTATTGGCAAGTTTATTTGACTATGTAGAAATTTCAGCAACTGTACCAGTCATATTGTTTCTTACACAATAACAGAATCATAATTATTGATAGTATTTTATTCAGTTTCTATAGTTTATATCTATAATTTCTGCGCATACATGTGTTAAGAAAGCATCACAGTGTTTTGAGTTGTAGTCCATCAGTGTATGAGGGGACTGCGAAAATGAGGGTGTGGGTTTTATACAGGAGGAAAATGTTAGATTTTTTTTTTTTTTTTTAACTGGCCACAAAATATTTCCACATTAACCTTTATATATTTGATCTTTGCACAGGGATCCCTCCCAATAAGTACCACTACATAGATGACCTGGTTGTGATTGTTCCTCAGAACGTCTGGGAATACCTTTACAACAGGTAAACATAAAATAAACTTCCAGTTGATTAAAGCATTATACCAGTGGTGTCAAACTCAAATACACATTGGGCAAAAATGGAACTACTTGGAAAAAGTTGAGGGCCTTACTGGTTTAATGTTTATTAAAAACTCATAAAAATAACCTTATAACATCCTATAAGTTATTGCCTATAAAACAATATTAATCATTAAATAAATACATAAATTAAATCTGTTACATTTATTTCTTACGGCTGCATGCATTTTTTTTTCCAAGCTAATTTCAATTGAAAACATTTTCCACAGGCAAACAACGGCTAAAATAATTCCCTCATTTGAAAAATGTAACGTCCCGTAATAGAATGAGAAAAAAAAAAATGCAACAAATGAAACTGCCCACTAGTCTCAGGATGATATGACACAATATGAAATTAGATGAGTAATTTTACTGTCATCATAAGTTCTGGTTCATGTTAAACATCTTTTCTCATTTTCATTATGCCTTAAAAACTTTAGAAAACTCTGTCGCCTAAAGGGTTAATAACTCTTCTACTCATTGGAGCCTTTGTTTGCTGTCCAGATATTTGTACTATCTGTCATGGTGCTTTGTTTCAAAGTGTCTTCCTTCATCAGAGCCACACTGTCTCCACACATCGCTGCCATTTAGATTCACCAACATATACTCTGTTTTCAAAGTCCACTTTTCTTTTGGGGACGGGGTTGAAAGTTGACACAAGTTAGTAGCGTCATTAAGCTGCTAGTGAATGAGGGAAGTATGCGCTCGGCCTGTGGTGCATGTAATCTTATCAGCGGGCCAGCTCTACCAGTGATTAGATATGATCATGCAGAACCAAAGATAATTCATCCACGGACCAGATGTGGTCCGCGGGCCTTGGGTTTCACATATGCGTTAAACAGTCCTACGTCTGTATGTGTGGAGCAGAGCAGAGAAGAGGTGGGTAAAATGAAGTTACTGTCAGTCAAGTTAAATGTTTTTGTTTGTACTCAGTCTGAGTCTGATGACAGACAGATGCTTATTGTTTGTAAGCTCACCTAGAAACTGTTTGATTTCAAAGATGGAGGAAGAAAAACACTGAGCATTCAACTGTGACAGAAATCTTCAAGCATGTGCTTGTTACTGCATATTATAGTAACTTTCCAAAACATAATAGTTGGCATTTCTGTTCTCAGTTTTGGGGGCGGGCCAGCCGTCAACCACCTGTACATGTGTGCCATTTGTCAAGTGGAGATTGAAGCTCTGGCTAAACGCAGGAAAACAGAAATAGACACTTTCATCAAGGTAAGATTCCTTCATCCTGAATGGGTTCATCTTTTGTAAGTTTTACATCACACTTGGTGCTAGATGTTAAATGAGCACTTTTCTCTTCTTTGTAGTTGAACAAAGAGTTTCAGGCTGAGGAGGCGCCAACAGTGATCCTGTGCATCAGCATGCAATGGTTCAGAGAGTGGGAGAGCTTTGTGAAGGGCAAAGACAATGGTATAGCTCTGCAAGTAGAAATATACAGCTATACATTCTAGTTTTTCATTTTTCCCCCTTTACAAAATATTTTATTTGTTCCCTCAGAGCCACCCGGTCCCATTGACAACAGTAAAATTGGTGTTATGAAAGGAGGACACATACAGCTGAAGCAAGGTAAACCTACTGATTGTGAAAGATGTAGAATTGCAGTGACAAAAAAATCAAGATTTTCTTGCTTTTCTATTTTTTCTTACACCTCAGGTGCAGACTATGGACAAATCTCAGAGGAGACATGGCAGTATTTGTTGGGCATATACGGTGGAGGCCCTGAGATTGCAGTGAGACAGACAGTCGCCCCTGTGGACCCTGACAGCCTTCATGGAGAGAGGAAAATTGAAGCAGAGACAAGAGCACTTTGAGATAAATAGGTTGGAAACTTTACTGACTTAGTTCATTTAGTATTTACTACTTACACACTGTTCACCCACAATAAACTCTTAGAACAGCTCATCTACACATATGCTTTGTGTAAAAAATATCTTTTAGTCAAGGCTTTGAAACATAAAATCTTCTCTTCCACTCTTCTTGTATTCACATGAGCTCATAAATTCTTTCTGGCCACCAGAGAGCAAAATATCTGTATGTGTGGCCAAGAATGTAGCAAACAGCTAGCAAACAGCTGTAAAACTCATCTATGCAGAGGGTTCAGGGTCGGTTGATTCTCAAATTGTTTTTTTTTTCTCTTTACCTTTCCACAGGTCTTCAGATTTCTCTTTCCACTCTGCCCCTCGCAGAACGCTGAGGAATTTGCACCTTGGTGAAAAAGGCGCATCGTGAGCACTTTGTAAATGTAGCAGAGCATTATTATGATGCCAAGCCACAAAAGGAGGAAACAGCACTGAATTATCACATAGTATACACATTGGCTAGCTCTGATCTTCAGTGTTAAGGTGTTTTAAAACAGAAAAAAACTAAACAAAAAAAGGCGTGTAATATCTCTGGAGCTGTTTTTTGGTAGCTGTGGTGTCTCAGTGGCTGCTGTAGTGACTAGATGTCATGTACTGCTTACTTGGCTGTAGCAGGCGAACAGCTGCCGGTGTCACAGTCCAGAACGCTGCAGAGAACATAACTATAGACTGATGTTTAGTGCAAGGACTTTTCTTTTACATAGGAAATAACTACTAAGATACATTAGCAAACTTTCTGTTTTATGCCTGTTTACTAGTTACATAGCAAAAAGGTCAGAAAAGAAGTGAGACATTTCAAATAAATCAAACTTTTGCACCTCCAATCTCAATTGAACTGAGCCTTCAGGAATGGAAGTTTTTTTTTCTTTTTTTTTTGTTCAGTAGAACCATAAAGGGTATGTTTGTATCTACAAAACATGCACGCATAGGTTATAAAAGACCACTTCTTGGCACACAGTGCATGCAGCTGCAAGTAGGGCATTTCACTGATGGTATTAGATGCTGAGGTTTTCTTTTTTTCTTTTCTTTTGTTAAAACAGATAATTTTAGTCCTGTTTAGTTTATGCAAGCCTTATCATGAAATAGGCATAAAGGCATATGTAGATTTGAATGTCAACATTTCATGTTTCACAGAGAAAGGAGCAGGAGAGATGTACACATATAAGGGGCAACAAAATATAACTAACTTTCTATTTCAAGTTTAAAGAGCAACTTTGCAATTAGTCTGGAGCATTAATGTAAATGTCCATACATCAGTTGTTGATTGAGATACCTGTGGTTTAAAATAATGCAGTTTTTTGTTTTTTTTAAGATACTTTTATTACATACATCTTTAAAATCATGGATTATATAAGCAAAAGCTTGTGTCACGGTAATCTGTTTAAGATCTGCAGATGTATCTATACACTAGAACATCCATGCATCCTGATTTTTACTTGTCCTGCAGATGAGGCCAGTCAAGGACAAAATAAGGACAAAGTCAAGAAATTCTGTCAAAAGTCTACTTTTGTGAATTGATTTAAACAGCCATCACCTCAACGTAGAGCCTCTCTTACAGTGTGTAGTCTTTTTTGCCTATTAATGAGAACAATAAGAGTTGTAGTTTAACTTTCACACAGTTTTTAGCCTTTTATACTGTTTCACATGGGACATTTTCTTGTGTGTCCCTGTTATAGCAGTGCAATGGGTCAACATTTCCTGATGAAAAAAGTCTTAAAATGACTTTTACATCCTGAGCCAGGGCTTCCTCAAACTAGGTCATGTATTTTGCAATCACATTCACCAGGGGAAACAGTACTCTGCAATTTCCCCTTCTGTTGCTGTCTTTAAACAAAAAGATTTTAAATGTAGTCCTTACATACAACTCTTAATAATCAGTGACATAATTTTGTTTGAATGTCTGCAATTTAAACAGTCACTCACCTTAACGTTAACATATAGTGTAATTCCTGAACCTGTCGGCTGAATTTAATATTAAAATTAATCAGGAAAATTGACTGTAATTAATATTCAGCCAAAAACTGGTAAAACCACTCAGACGATGTAAATAGATACAAGCTCAGGTCTGAAAGAATGGTTTGATATCTTGGAAAGTAATCTTGCAGAGAGTTAAAAAAGACCTACATTTGCATGTCTTTACATTAAAGCATTTAGCTTGTTGACTTGAGGCGCAATTAGCATGCTTGCTTACCCACAAAATCCTTGTACTTGTGCTCTATTGTTCCAAACCTTCCAAAAATGCATTCTAAATAGTAAATCTTTAAATATTTTAAAAATTGATCATTTATACAGAAATTTAAATTAAATGCCTATACTTTGTGGGTAGCTGTTTTCTTGATGCTAACTCAAGCTAACTACTGGCTTAAGACAACCGTAAATCCATATTTTTAAGCCTTCTACTAATTTATTCAATTTAATATTAGCGACCTTTAAGTTGACTTTAGGTCATTTTCCCCAAAGAATTTAGCAGTCTCTCTCTGAAATAGTAAAATTAAAAATAAGATAGTAAGCAGTCCATAAAAGGTTTTTGACACTTGACACTTAAGAGTGGTTCATTTCTGTAAACAGAATATCAAAATGGGGAGTACAATAGGCTACTCTAAACATGAAGAACAATGGACAATTAAATCCTCTTTTCTTTATCCTTTTCAGAAGCACAGACTAAATACTTGACAAGAAACAACTCAAACTTCTTTTAAAAAAATGGGGTTGCCACCAACATCTGTGCAGGGCCAAAACAGTAAAAAAAAAAACAATGTTCTGGCAGCCATTATAAATTACAATTATATTCACTAATGACATCAAAATATTTATGCCTAGTGACATAATATGTATTTTGGTCTTTGGCCCATATTAATCAGTGTCTCCCTGTGTTGTTTCTTTATCTCTTTATATGTTTTCATAAAGAAAGGTAACTGGCAAGTCTACTTTTTTTATAATGTAAGTTTCTCTTTTCACACATTTCTGGTCTTTATCTACAAGAGATAGCATCCTATGTTTAAATACTTTGGGGGAGTACGTGCAATGAAGTAAGAGAAAATCTTTGTGCAATCTTAGTTTTTTAAGAAATATTGTACTGCTATGAAATAGTAAGAGTCTGAACAGCTGACAGGAGAGTTTTTGGTGGTGCAGTCTATCATAGTGCAGTGTTAAGAAGCCTTGAGTGATAATTACTGGTACTTAGATATTCCCACCTGTGAAGATGTTTGCTTGTGTTATGGCACATATCTATGCGTGTGAGATTTCATTTAACTTGAAATACAAGTGCTACTGTGGTTGAAGAGTCTCACAAAAGCCGTGGCACACAGCAGGTTTTAAATGACTCATGTTTTCCTTATATTTTCCAATGTGTGGCTTTTGTGGTCATGACAAAATGATGCTCTGAACTGTGAGTCACCACAGTTCACTGGGATGTCTTAATGTCTGTATAACTGATGTAATGCTCATTACCAGTTTTAATAATTAAAATTTCCTGGTATTTGATTTGAGTCTCTTGATTTGTCTTTATGTATTGAGGCAGAAAACATTGGAATTGTAAGAAAAACAGACAGTGACAAATTGCTTGGCTACCTTGATTGAGGGACTGCTCAACCTGGGAAAACACAGCATGACGTTTAATCACGATATAGACGAAAAGAAAAGAAAACATTGGGTGGCTGTAACTCAGGAGGAAGGTAATCAGCCAGTTGGAAGGTTGGTGAGTCAATAATTGCTTTGTCAGGAATCATTTGGTTCTATGGCCCCTTTTATAATAGAGACACACAAAATAGCCTACAGTACCACTCAGTGGAAACGGGACATACCTCATACTGCCTCTGGTGTGTTCAATGGTGTGATGTATGTGAGGGGTAAAAAAGCACTACATAGATAATTTCTATAAAGTGCTCTGAGTGTGTGCGAATGGGTCAGTATGGGTTGTAGTGTTAAAGACTTTAATATTCAAAGCAAAAATAGTGTTATGCAAGTACAGTCCATTTTACCATTCACAAAACATAGCAACAGAAAAGAAAACAAACAAAAAAAAACCCTAAAAAAATTCTCATGCATGACAACATTTAAGAATAATTGCATTTCTGAATAAGTACATGTGTAAAAGAAATACAATATATGAGTTAAATGTATTTGTTGCTTTTGTGAGGTTTTCTAAATTATTACATTTTATGAAACTCATTGAACTTTTAAATTTTCTGTTTTTTCTGTCTTTTTATTAAAAGCATGTTTTATTCAATGAAATGTATTCTTAGAAGTACTGTTTTTCTTTAATGTTGTAGGCTTTAAATAGCTTTTTATTTTTTCCCTGATGATCATTGATTGTAGAAAATTAGAAGGCGATGGCTTTGAAAAGGTTGTCTTAAATTGTACCTAAAGTCAAAGATGGCCGATGTTATGGTCTTGCAACCAAAGCTTGTGATCATTTTCTAACAGCATCAGGAGTTTGGGGCAATGACGACCTTTCAATGTGTGCTTCTCACAACACGCTTCTGCTAACCAATAGTAATGCAGCAAGAAGTGATGTTGATCAAAACAACACTGGTGCAACATCTGAACAACGTAAATGGAACCTAAACAAACTAAATGTAATATGTTGAATTTAATTAACATAAACTGAGGGGTTACTTCCCCTCAGTTTAGTTGCAAACACACACTTCACAAACAGTCATGAGTGGGGAAGGTGAGGGCAATGGCGTCCCCTCACACCCGTTTCCTGGGCGTTACCGGGGGTGGACAGAGGGAGGTGGTTGCACTAAGAGCTACCTTGTTTGTTTAGTTTTGTGTGTGTGTGTGCGTGTGTTTCTGGTACTTTGGTTGTTGTTGTGATACATGATGTTGTTCCTGTCTTCGTTATTTGTTTTAGGAACTCCTGATGAGCTTAGTTTACCTGTAAAAGTTGTAGGAAATTCTCTGTTGTGTTTCTGTACAGGTGTAGCGGTTGGTTGTCTGGTGTTAGGTTGGATTGAAGGGTCATTGCCTTCTACCTCTTCCTTTTTAATACTTTCCTTTTTCCTTCCCATTATTCTCCTTTTTTTCTGTCCCCTCCGGTCAGGTCCAGGCATGGGCATTTCCGGCTCGAACATTTCACATCAAGCCCCGAATGTGTTTTCATCCAAGAAGGAATAAGTTTACATTCTCTCAGCCGCCTTATGACATTAAAGAAGATGGTAGTTTTGTAATTTCCTTGCTTAAGTGAATGCACAGGTACAATATGACCAATCACAGAGGAGTTTTATGGAAGCGGGGATCCTCCGTGTTGGCTGACAGCCCGGTGTTTTATCCCTTATCTGAATTCTGGTGTTATTTCGAGCGGTCATTATTAGCGGTCAAAACTGGACACCAGACGGTTTTTTATTTAGAGAAGAGAGAAACTCTTCAGCTGTGTTCGCTGCCAATGGGCAGAAAGACTCTGGCCAACACACGAAACAGGTAAACCACAGATAATTTAAACCCTGTATGTCTTAAAATTAAATGAACATTAGGCAGATCATTCGTGGCAGTACTTGGTATTTCGGAGGTGAAGTTAGCTGTACTAAACCGTTAGCCTTGCCCTTTTCTGTTATACACATTTGCATTAAATCCAGTGGTGAAGTCTACGTATTTCGCCATACCCGCTGCTGTGAGAGAGTGTGTGTGTGTGTGTGTGTGTGTGTGTGTGTGCGCGCGCGCACGCACGCGTTTGCGTTGTAGTAGATGGAAAGTGGTCAGTAGTTAAAACGTTTTAAAGAGTATTTTACGTTTTATGTTGCTCACAATACATTTATATGTGGAATACAAAACCAGTCTTTTATGATTTCACCTTTGTGTGGGTGTTTACTTTATGTATTAATGAGGTTGGTGGTTCTTGAATGTGTGTGTTTGCTCCAGGACAGGGGTGTTCGAGACTGGGAAGGAAAAATCAGAGTATACCACTAGTTTAAACTAAGCTATACTACTGAAAAAGTAGTAATTATAAAGATAGAAAACAGCAAGTGAAAGAAGGAAAGAAGAGAAATGATGGAAGGAAAACAAGTGATGAAGCCTGTAGGAAAAGAAGGAAGAGACAGATGAGATGATAGAGAGGTAGTAAATACTAAAGCATGATCTTTATTCTGAAAATTGCAAGTGACTGAAAACAGTTCACGTTCATCCTTTTGTTGCAGAAGATGTGCACTAAAGCACAGGTTGTGGAGATAAACAGCAGATGTCTGGAAAAGTAAAAGTTTACTACTGATTTTAGAGATCTTGTTTACATTGTCATGTTTAAGATTGAAAATAAATACATATCAAAGCACATATTACAGTATTTGGCTTTAAACAAGGTGATGCAATGCTCAAGAACAGGGCCAGGAAACACCCCTGATTCTAAATAAATAAATAAAGTAGAATATCAAGACGAGCCTTATACCCAATAAGCTCCCCTTGGCAAAGCAAATTTGTTTGGCACAACACAGAAGCCAGACCATCATTCTGCTGCTATGATACTGGACAGGACAAGTTTATAAAAAAAAAACGTCAGTGTAATGCTTAGAATCAGTGGTGCTCTTTACAGTTGCAGCCCACCATTCAGCAGGTATCATCATTGTTTAGTATGCATGGATCAAACATTATGTTATAGCCTGGATTATCAGATGTCTGCCGCATAATGTGGCAGTGACTATACTGTGGCAAAATTTTTTTACAGTTACAGACACATTTAAACCAGCATAAATGGGTTTGCAATTTATTTATTTATTTTTTTTTACATTTTCGTGACTGTTGTGTACATTCTCATTGAGTCAGGTAAGTTCAGTCACAGCCTCATATTTTATCTTCTAATCATGGATTTATGTGGGACAAATGAATTGAAGAAACGGCGGTTGTGGTTTTGTCCAAAAGTAAGAAAATCTACTCACAAGCAAAGTCTGTTTTAAATTTGAACAGAAGTAAACACGTAAAACCTCTGTTTTCAGTCTTTAACCATTTGATATGTATACGGCATGAGAATGGGATCTATACTTTTATCTCAATCTTCATAAGAAGTAGTGAGTAAAGACATCCTGTCTTGGGACTACAAAGGATTAAAGATTTCCAAAGAAGGCTACATCTTCTTGGCGCCTAGACGCTCTGGTTTATTTAGACTGTGGATAAATGATAAAAATAAAACCAACATGGATGTAAAGTCCAATAATAATTATGTTCACAAGGATCCAGCTTCAAAAGCTTGAAAAATAAGGCTACTTGTTCAATGAATCTGACCAATATTTCATATTTTCATTAGCTTAATTCACTCCTACTAATAAGTGTGATAGGTCTTTCTAAAGATGATTAAAACATACGTAAAAGCATATTTGCTACTCTATTTAGTCTAAAACTTCACTTTTCTTGTAGAGGATTTCTAGCTCCAGTTCAGACCTTAACTTTTCCTAAACAAATTGGTATGAAAATACAACACAATCAGACTAGTGGCTGTACAAAAATCTGGTGGTCACTGTCACTTTTAAAGATGTCCCTCGTGAGCTCTCAAATTGGTGCAGTTAAAAAAGAAATTCCCTGGAATCCTTCATTTCAATCTCTTTTAATTTTTTAGCATTACAGCAAAGATTTATCTAGCAAGAGAAAGAGAGAGCGAATGTCTCTTCATTTTTGAAAGACAGCAACACTTTAAGTGAGGAGCTGTGATGTCATCTCAAGTCCCACGCATATGCTGAGCTGTGTCGAGCCCAGACAGAAGGAGGCAGACTGAGAAGGATATACACCAGGCTGCTCAGAGGATACGATGCACATAAAAAGCATGGATGCTGAGAAACTGCACACTGTCCTCAGGTAAGAGCCACAAACAAAATTATTTTCAGACACACAGCTGCAGCATTTGTCATGTCATATTATCACAACACATTAGTATGTTTTCTGCAGTGTGTGTGAGTCTGAGCATGAATGCACACTCAAGCACACACAGCTTTGACACCATTAAAGATTAGTGAGATGGAAGTTACTCTAAAGCTGGGATACTAGGATGCATTTCATGAGTCATCAGATGTGCTGATGAATAATTAAAGATCCCATTTTAAAGCAGCAAATGACCAGACAGTGACAGTTCAGGACAGTGTCCATTCTCTAGGATGGGATGGGTGTGGCATGTAGCAGCACATTACTTGTCCCCTTTTTCATTATCACAGTCATTTCCGTCCTTGCCTGTAGCTCTCTGTTCACCAATCAGCTTTGAATGATGAAGCTGGATAGCAGACAAGGAGGACAAGTTGAGATCTGTACATGGGAATATTTGCACTTTCAATAAAACACCCTATCCTAAGGGGAAAAATCTGTTAAACAGATCCTGCCACAACACTGTAGCTGCTTTGAAAATGTTGACAGACCTGAAGCTAAGCATTTACTGTGCACAGGCTCATGATACAAGGGATGGGGCTTTTCTTTTTTTAATTAATTTAAATGAGCCCTGTGGAGGTGATCATTTCCCTGCCACAGCTGTTAAAACACACAAGATTCTGCCTGGTTTATATATACATTTTTAATATTTCAAATTATAAACACTTGAGTGCTCATCCATTTTTGGCTGTGTCTCCAACTCTTGTACTACAACTGCAACATGTATTGAAGCAAAGAGGTCAGACTCTCCTAAATGTGTTACAACAGATTTTTGTGTCATTTCAGTCTTTTGATTTTCAAATAGATTCTTGGACCTTATTATTTATTTTCATGGTACCACCTTTTTGTATATCCCTGTACATCTTTGCCACATGACATGTTTGCAATGTACAGGGCAGGACGTCCACTTAGGTCCTCTGGCATTAATGTTTCAGCTGTTGCACGTTGCAAACAAAATAATTTTGAGCAGCTAAAAATGTAGAAATCATTAAAATTATAATCTGACTCATAAGGCCGTAGCCTCATTTTACTTACTTTATAGCACAATCCTGATTTCTTAAAATTAAAGAAAATTATTTGTATAAAAATATTTATCATACCTGAATATTTACTATATCATTCATTCATTCATTCATTCATAGATAAATAATGCTAATGCTAATTAATTTCTTGCTTTCTTTTCAGACATTTATTAGATATCTGGTGACAACAGCACTGCAGTGAAGCTATGAGATGATCGGCATGACACAGGAATCCACTCAGAAACTGCTGTATGACACGCTGCTGCTGTGGCTTTAAAGCCTAGAGGGGTAGTGTTGACTCATCTGAAAGCAGACTTGCTGGACTAATCACAACTTCGTCTACACTGTCTGAGTTTTTCTTTTTTCCTTTTTGCAAAAGCACCCTCTGTAAATATTTGCATGCCATGTCTGACAGCTATCTGAAACAGAGGACACCTTGAGACTGGCTCTTTATGACTGTTTGACCTTTTCTTCCCATGGTTGCTCTCCTGTCTAAAACCACTAGTGGTTTTCTGATGAATGAAAACAGATCATTCTTCTGCTGCAACTCTTGGTCTGTGAAACTTGGTTTTTGGCCTCCCTTTTCTTCTCATCTGCTTTTGTTTACTGCCCTTTATATAAGAAAAACACTGCCAAACATTTGTCCAGGGAGGCACTCACTCTCAGGCATTTATGTTCCTGCCGGCACTGGGCTACAAGTGCTAAGTGTCTTTAGATTCTATTTTCAACACAAAAATGAACATGTTCAAACATAATTAACACTAGAACTTTATTAATACCATGTTATATTCTTAATAAGTATTTAAAATAAAAAATTGTGCATGTCACTCTTATAAAACATACTGAATATATTCAATTTATCCTGTATCACAAATATTGCACTTTAATTACCAGTTGCATTTAATACATTTTCAAGATTAGTTAAGTATCAGTAATACTGATCTTACTTATTTAATATAGTGTAATTTTACTTACTCTTCATTCCTGAGTGAGAATGAGTGTGTTCTGACACTTTCCTTGTATACCTGTATAATCTGTGAGTACACACAATGGGCTGTGTCATGTGTTCCCAGCTGGTTGACATGTGGACTGTGAGGGTAAGAAGGACAGGCCGCAGGGCTGTGGAGCTCACCACCTACCCACAGATGATCCAGGAAGGCTACCACAGAGTGACAGGGCTCCACTACACGTCCTCCTTCTCTGATGCTGAGGACTGCTGCGATGACACCAGCTCAAGCAGCTCGCTCACATTGGACTGGCAGCACAAGTGACTGATGGCTGACTATAGGTGTTATAATACAAACATAAACGTAAACACGATGCTTTATGCAGGAAATGTCATGTATTTACAGTAAATGTGGTGGTGCTGCTTATTTATCTTTAACTTGGGTCCTGTTTTATTTGATGTAAGTTATTTTCCCAAGACAAAAGAAACAAGAATGCACAAGCTAAAGTGTTCAAAAGCTAACTGATCAGACAGCTGTACACAAAGATAAACTCATAACCATCTACAATATTAAACTACAATATTAAAGTGCTGTTCAAATGGTAGAATATCTCAGAGAAAATAACAGCTATAATCATACTTATAATTATATGTGTATAACCACATAGGGATTATTTTCCATCAGGGGTTGAATGCTGGTATGTCATTCTTTGCAAATCTTAGCAGATCAGCACCTCCACTCTTCTACTACAAAGCCATGATGTTGTAATAGATGCAGCATGTGGTTTAGCATGGTCTTGATGAAATATGCAACACTTTGCCTGAAAAAGAAGGGAGACCTGTATCTCTCTCAGCATTGACTTTTGCCCTGATGCTCTCTCATCTGCCATCAGAAATACAAGCTTTGAAGTGAGCCTGCAAACAATTACAAGTCAGATGGTCCCTCTCCTCTTTGGTTTCCTAAATATCAAGCTTTTCCTTCTGACCACTGAACTCTTTTTTACTTTGTCACAGTCCATTTTCAAAGACTGCAACTTTTCTGGATCATGACGATTTCTGTTCACAGACAATTTCTAGAAGTGTTCCTGATCCCTTGCTGTGATAACAGAATCGTGCAGTGGTAGAATGCAGTACTGCCCCTCCGGCTTGAATTTGCATGAAATTTAATTTGGGAAACATTTTTTCATTAAATAGTAATTGTCATTTTCAACATTTTACATTTTCAGTGTCAGAGGGCTGCACGTTGGTGTGGTGGTTAGCACTGCAGCCTCACAGCAAGCAGGTCGCCGGTTCGAGCCTCGGCTGGGGGGAGGTTCGAACCTGGGGGGTGGTGGCCTTTCTGTGTGGAGTTTGCATGTTCTCCCCGTGTATGCGTGGGTTCTCTCCGGGTTCTCCAGCTTCCTCCCACTGTCCAAAGATATGCATGATAGGTTAAGTGGTTATTCTAAATTCTCCCTTGGAGTGAGTGTGTGTGTGTGTGTGTGAATGGTTGTTTGTCTATATGTATTGGCCCTGCGACAGACTGGTGACCTGTCCAGGGTGTACCCTGTCTCTCACCTGTTAAAAATGCTGGGATAGGCTCCGGCTCACCCGCGACCCGTAATGGAATAAGCGGTCAAGATAATGAATGAATGAATGTCAGATTGTATATAAAATGTTGGTTTACAATATTTGCAAATAGTTGGATTATACTTCTAGTTACATTTTACAGTGTTCCAGCTTCTACTTTCAGAGATTTAAGTTCCACATCTACTTTGTAATATGTATGTATTTGAGGGAAATGTCAAATATGTGCTTCCTTTCCCTTTTTTTAAGTTGCCTTCAACATTTTTGTGTAGTTTATACTAAAGCAATGTTTACATTTCTTGAATTACATCTCAGAAAAATATATGGTTGCATATTTCACAATTAAAATACAGTTGGTTTCCTGTGTGGAACCAACAGTGTTGAGCAATTATGCTACCAGATCCACTACAATCCAGTCTGGAGCGGAAATTTTCTGTGTTTTGTAACCAACCTCACAACTCATGTTTTGCCAGCAGACTCGCATGAAATCATTTTGTCAGTATGATCATCAGAGTAAATGTGTTGGCATGAGACATCAGAGTGTCAGAGTGAGCAACCGGATATTGCATTACACACATGTTAACAGCTTTACATTCTGCTCTACTGTATTTAATATGTCCTATAGGTGAAAGTGTACTTTAAACAGTACAGAGGACAGAGAATAACAGTCTTTTTTATACGGAAAAGTACAAAAACATCACATTCTTGTGTTAAGCCATGGGCAATGCAGTTTTGACCTCGTTTTGCATTTTTGTTTGTGGATGAGTCTTTGATTTAAAAAAGAAGAGAAGTAGAAAAAAAAGTCGATTTGTACTCTATTCCATCCAATATGAAGGATGTCAGGAAACACATTACAAATGCAGCTAACACAACATCAGCAATAATGATTAATCCTGTACTATTTGGTTTTTTCCTTCATTGCGCACGTGAAGTGTTGCCTCGGGGAGCATTTTCTTTCTTGCGTTCAGTCTGGAAATCCACATTGGACGCATGAATGAAACATTTCCGGCTTGTTCAACCTGTCATCATCATCTTGGTTAGTGGGAGGAGGCATCACCGACTGGAGACTAAAAAAGCCCCCAGTTCGGGTTCACTGTCACTTTCAGCAGGAAAGCAACTTCGGAGTTCCTCTTTGATTTCACTGTGGCTCACTGGAGTTTCAAAACGTCAGTCATGATAAGCAACGAAGTTTTCTCCTGTTTTGTCTTCTACGCCGTTCTTCTGGTGATTAAAATGTATGTTATAGCGATTATAACGGGGCAAGTGAGACTGCGTAAGAAGGTGAGTGTCTTAAACGCGTTAATCTGTATTTTTTAAAGCAAAGTAAGCATCTTTAATTTGATATAAATCATGATATATATATATATATATATATATGTATATATATACACACACACACATATATATATATTCACTGGTGTAACATTTCTCTTTCCATTTGCTCCTTTTCGTAAGGCTTTTGCAAATCCTGAGGACTCGTTGAGACACGGAGGTTTACAGTTTCACAGACAAGATCCGTATGTGGAAAGGTGCCGAAGGTAATAGTGCACAGGATTCTGTTTGGACATGCTTATAGCTTAGGGATATTTAAAAAAAACAACAACAAAAAAAACAAAACAATTAAGGACAAACAAACCAAACAACAGTAAGCATGAATGGGTTTATGGGAGTTGCATTCATTCGTTGATGAATTATTATGCAATTCCATGAATTATGCAACTCAAATAAAAAATTTAAAAAAACGAAACCAAACAGAGATTCAATATTTGCTGCAATTTTATTCTATAGCCATTTTCCTTACATTTGTTTTCTGGAGGCATATTCCCATTCTTATGGAACTTTTTTCATGCATTCATGTGTTTTGATCCCTTCATTTCCAACAAGACTCAGCTTTCAGTGAATTGCTTTTGATTTAATTAGTCTAACACATATTTGGGACAGAAACCTTCCCTGAACTGTTGTGAACTTCTGCTGAAAAATAGCTTTGCAGCTGGAGAAAATTACAAACATCTTTAATCAGTAAATCTAGATTCACTCATGTTTGTGGATTGCTAGCTCACGAGGTTCATAAAGTCTGCAGGTCTTAAAATTTGTTTGTGCACTTTTGGAAAAGTAGCCAAGATAGTAGGTTTCCTAGAATAGTGCAGTAAAAGGTTTGCTTAATGGGTGGAGAGGAAACAGGAAAGAGCTTTGATTGTAGTCTGAACAGGTTGGCACATGAGAACTTTGCATTTTTGTTTTCTTGATGCAACATTTGAGATGAATTGGTCTGGATCAAGTTGCTATGGAGAAATGAAAGAGCGTATAGAATTGCTCAAAGAAAGATTTTCCAAGGTTAGATTGTTTTTATAAAAAGAAAGAAAAAAAAATCAAAAATGTGATGACTCATGACATGATCAAGAAATACACTGTCATCATTTTACTACACAGCGGAGTCACAGATTGCTGAAATCAGTGTGTCCTCAGGATTACATAACTGTATAGCTCCAAGTTTACAAGTTCATATTTTTGTCTTATCACTTATAATTTAAGCTAATTTTATTAATTAATTTATTTATGGGTAAGGTCCACCTTCAGTGATAGGAGCAAAAACATTTCTCATATCATATTTAGTTTTTTTTATATTTATTTTTTTTCTAATGTGTTGTCTAGGGAAATTACAATTTCTGTTTGTCTTTTGAACAATTTTTCAAATCCTGTATTTAATTTTCATTTGATAAGAAAAAGGCTGATAGCAAACGTAATTTCAGACTGCACAATGCTCCAGTTAAACATGCAAACAACAATAGCTACAAAACAATTGAGTTAAATCCCCTCACTGCCACTGGGGAGACTGTTTTTAATCAGGAAAACCAGTGGGACTGGAATTGGTTTGCAGCTGCACCCAGAAACCTGCTAGTGTTAACTTGACCCAGTTACTCTTTTTTGCTTTAAGTAAACTGCAGCTTTCGAATGTAAAATCTGTGTTATTAAATGGACAATGAAGGTGTAATGGCTACATTAAAGCCATTATACCCCCCCAAAGAAAAGAGTGCCAATCCAAACATTCTCAAATCTCACACAAAAAAGCGAGAGAACAGACATGGTGAAACAATAAAGACCTTAAATTTACTTGGCTGCAAAAATTCATTCATATTCTATATTTCTGTCTTTCAGGGCTCATAATAACGACATGGAAAACATCTTTCCCTTTCTCTTCCTGGGTGCTGTGTACTCCCTGACTGGACCTTCGCTGTCAGCGGCCCGCCTTCATTTTCTTGTCTTCTTTTTGGGTCGTGTGCTGCACAGCATTGCATACCTGTTTGCCCTGCAAGCCCCCACCCGCTCTGTGGCCTACACTGTTGCACAGATACCATGTGTTTCCATGGCCGTGCAGATCCTAATGACAGTCGCAGCATATGCATGAATACTGGACTAAAGGGTTGAACATGGAGTGGCAAAAGTTTGCTGCCATGGCTTTGATTTGTGACTTGTGTCATTTGAAGAAAAAAAAAAACAAAAAACAAAAACAAGAGGGCTTCCTGAGGGACCTTCAGGAAAGACAGTGGGAGTGCAATATGAGGTGTGTGAGCACACCAGAGGTTTTTTTTTTGTGGAAATCTGTCAGTATTTTTATTGTTATTATTAGAATCTTAATATATTTAAAGTGTGATGCTTGATACCATAGACTGTACTCTTGTATTTAAGATGCAAATGAAGGTTTTTGACATCTGTTGAAATCTGAAACTCACTGACAGACCGTTGTAAACTTATAGCCACTTTGGGAATATTTTCCAACTGAGCTGCACTGTATGTTGATCATTAACCTCCTCTGTGTTTATACACAGCACAGACCACCATTCATGTGGTTTCATATCCTCATTGTGGCTTTGTTTCCTGTGTGGATATTCCATCTGTTGTGTTAACATGTGTTTGGGTGCTATGTTTAATAAAAGCTTAATGGATCCTGATGTACTGTCTGATAGTGTGCTGAAAGCTTTAACATCTTCACCTGATGTGCTTCCTTTTTGACTGAAACCAGTTCTCAAACTATTTTAAAAGAAGAAAGGACTGAAATACCTACATTTTAAGTCTTGAAGTTTTGTAATGCTGATTTGTTATTCTGCAAAAATGTATAATCATGTTTATCACTCAACAGAAAATTGTTTTAGGTAATAAAACATTTTGTAATCAAGTAAGCCTGATCTAAGCTTGAAAATGTGTTAATAGATGATTGTTGAATTTGTCAGGTCCTGCAGAGGCTGCTTTTGATGGGATGGGGCCCCACTTGGTCTTTTAGAGTGAGATGATCCAGAAGTCCGAGGCAATGTTCCAGCATTCCTGTACATATTACGTAAGACCTTGGTCTGTGTTGTGTTCACTGTTGTACCCTGAGGGGCTGGGAGGGCATGAGGAAACCATATACATACTCAGAGGCACTGCAGTGCTCAGTCACCCATTTAGACATAATTACAGTTTGTATAACAATTCTGAAATGTTTTCTTTCCATCTCTCATCTGTGTTTGACACAGTTGTTTCTAGCTTATTTTTAACTTAAAGCAACTTTTTTTTTTTCCATCTGATTCAAGTAATCTCCCTTTAGGTGATTTTCCAGTTAGTGAAGATGATTAAGCTCAAACATAAAAAGAGCTGGAATCTTTTGTGATCATAGATTTTCTATTTTTTTGTTATTCAAAAGAAATATTAAAAACCAATAGAGTGGGAGGACATACGAATGCAAATGATCAGGGTGAAACATGCAAGGAGCAGGGTGTGTCTATATGCTGAATAGGTGTAAGCTTTGTGGTTGCCTCAGCCTCAAAGAGGTAAATGGAAATAAAGCTCATGACCTCTCTCCAACATCCCTCATTTTCCACAGAGCACAATGTTTGGGCACCAGATAAGGTGAAAACTGAATGGTGTTGTTTTCATTGGTCGGCTGTTCTGTGTGAGGAGATGATCTCATCTTGGACTAGTTTGTCTATTTTTACTGCCTGCAGGCTCAACTATGAGAAAGTTTAACACGAGAAAATTGGTTAAACTATGTTCTGATAGTTCCACAAGTGTCAAACTCCAGTCCTTGTGTGCCGTTATCCTGCAGGTTTTAGTTGTTTCCTGCTCCAACACACCTGACTGAAATGAATGGTTCATTGTAATGAAGTTGACAAAAGGCTGTTGGGTCGATTTGATTTAAATCAGGTGTGATGGAGCAGGGAAACAACAAAAACCTACAGGATAGCGGTCCTCAAGAACCGGAGTTTGACTCCCTATTTTAGTGCAGCTACGTCAGTGTTTACCCCCACCTTGTGGCCATAACACAAACAGCAAAAATGAAGTCAGGTGTTCCCAATTTTTTCCATCTGAGTGAACAGATTGTAAGACTTCCTCCATAATCGCTGCTGAGCTGCTAATTAGCCTCTGTGGCAGCACAGGTGGTACCACACAGACCTCCGATTTCCATGTTTGTTTTTGTATGATTACAGAGGCAACCAGAATTTTATTTGGAATTTTTTTTTCTCCTGAAATCCTATTTTCATACTAATCCTTGAAAATAAATAATCACTTCAAGTGACACATTGTTATTATAGTTTATACAATATATTAATATCCTGGTTAAAAAGGTGAAGATCTATTCATTTGTAAAACAGCTTGGCCAGTTATGTAATTTTAAAAACACTTCGAAAGATGCAAATGTGGCTTGTTTTGTAAAAACAGTTCAAACTTAGTTTAAAGGGTTTAAAAGAATTTACTTTTATTAAAGAAAAAAATGTTCCTGTTCTACAAATGCAGCAATTAGTTTCTCGCTAAGGGACTTACGTTAATTTTATGCTATCTTTTGCAGATTATCTGAATATCTATGTTTGGATGTTAACATAGATATTGTATACAAAATCCAAATACTCTGAGGCTAATAGGAGTCAGCAGTAATCATGTCAACAGTATTATGTATTAGACAAACCAGAGTACTAATTCTGTGGAAAAAAGGTTTAATGAGTTTTCCACTGAGATTTTGCAGACAAATGTCCAACTACTGCCCTTCTAGAAAATTTCAAATCTAAACCTATGATCACAAATCTGTTCACTCCCCCTGATATATAACTTACTGTGGTACATGACTACTAAACATAACACCTGACCACATTAGCACTGGTCGTTCCAACATGTTCAAATTAAGAATTAAGATGTATAAAGTAGTATTTATACTTACTGTGATATATTTAATTTGTTAAGCAGAAACACTTGAGACTTTACATTAATTCACTTTTTCATTAGTTAGAATCTATTGGTGAGCTGGTGAAGAGAAGTTTCTTTTATTTAGTTCAAACTTTGGCAGCAAAATTTTAAACAAGCTGCAGACATCTTACTAAGAACAGTTAATACCCACACAGTACTAAATTAAATTAAAGGTACACATGGCAAAAGAACAGCTTCTGTATTTGTTGCATAAGTCTTGAATCTGTTTTTTTATCTAACAGAAAGAAGCCTCGAGTGAGTAAAGAGTTCAGTTTTTTTGCAGCAGGCTTGGCTTCAAATAGGTGTAGTATGGGAATACTAATATAAATATATATTATTCAAATATATAATATAAAGTAAGCAATTCTCCATAAGTAACTGTTACATTTTTTACAGCTATGGTAACAGACTACCTCTTTGCTTCCCCCTGATTTTATGCATACACACAGAAAATTATTAATATAATAATTTTACAAATATCACTATTAACAGCCTGCTTTTGAAGCATAATAAAAGACTGACCTATACTTAAACTCAGACAAACAAGCAGCACAATTATAATTCCATAAATATTTATTACATATCAATAAACAGAATCAACTACTCTCACAGCAGTGGTCTACAGCACTTGTTTAAAATAACTGCTCAATAATAATAATAATAATAATAATAATAATAATAATAATAATAATAATATAGTTTAGTTTCCTTTGAGGCCACATTTGATACACAAACATTTACAAGTATTACTTGGCATTTAAAAACAATGGCGATACAATATTTTAAGACACTTGGTGTTTTTTTTGTTTTTTGTTTTTTTTTTGTTTGTTTTTTTTTTTTAAATTTTGATATCACATAGAGATTCAGCAACAATCTAAACAAGAAATATAGATTCCAATACAAAAACAAAACAAGTAAAAATGCCAAGGGGAGGTAGAAATCAAGGGTGCTCAACAGAAATGCAGGAAAAAAGGGAGAGACATAAACAGGAGAAGCAGTGCTCTCCCAGTCACCCGCCCTCATTCAGAGAGATAAACACTGACACAGAGTATCTGACCCCCCCCCCCGATGTTCCTTCATTTCCCTCCCTTTTTCAGGATATGTTATAGTGTTGGAAGGACTCATGCTGCGGAACAGCAAATGAGGGGGTTTGGGTTCAATAGAGAACTCGTGCAGTTTGTGGTGGCTGCTGTGTTGTGAAACCACCACATAGAGGCGCTCTCAAAACCTGCATTAACATCCAACTACTCCCAATTTGAAGCCAGACTTGTTTCTTGATGCTTTCCACATTAATCTTTACCGGTGCTGATTTTACTTAATCCGTGTTTCATCTACAGAAATACAGCACTGTTTAAATCTGTTTAATGTAGAAACTAAAACTCTGAGCTGCTGCTTTTTCATCAGGACCCAGCATGTTGCAGTCTTTTTGTACTACCAGAGATAATTGCAGATAATTGTTATCACCTGGGGTGGGCAGTTGTTGAGCTAGTAGAGCTTAAGAGACAGTAAAACTCTATTTTGCTTAATTGTGCAATTTACTCCCAGCTACTTAAATAAAAGTGTTATGTGTGGTTCTCAAGGAAGTTTGAGAAAATAATGTGATTAGGGTTATTTGTGGGTATATTATTTGTCCTGTTGCCAAGACACAAGCAGGACAGCATATCTTTTATTATAACCTCAAGCAAAGCATGGAACAGTGAACTGAGTCTTACATCATAAACGAAACAATGCCACAGAGAAAAAAAGTGCTTGTATTAGGACTATTGTTTTAGGTTTGTTTTAGCCAAACGTGGTGTGGTGATGGTGCACACACACACATATTGTTTATGCCTAAAGGTTTTACCAAATTTTCATCCATGGAATGAATAACAGACTGTGTGAATTATTTACATTGTATAATTTCTTTCTAGGAATTCAAATAGTCTTTGAGTCTAATCAAAGTAAATGTCTGTTTTTGGCTAATATGAAGCCTTAGTTGATTTGGATACTGAAGATTCCCAGCTGTAGTTAGAGCTTGCAGGTTTGGGTGAAAACTGTTACACTAATGAAAGTGAACAACTACAATAACTCCAATATGATACGATTATAGCTTTAGACTTGTGACAAAGAGTTTGCTTAATAAATATAAAAGAGTGGACGTTGGAATAAGTGAGCATTGGTTTCAGTGACCCAGTTTTATGGACTATAGGGTTTCCTACAACAAAGAATCTCATTTCCAGAAAACACCTGGCAAAAATGATGGAAATATCACTTTTGAAAGATGCCAGCTGTTTCATTTAATGAAATGAAATGAAATTGAAGATCACTTTTTAATTTTAATTTCTACAACAAATAGCTGTATACATTTGAATGGGTAAATTATTCTGCAGTTTAAAAGAGAGTGCTTGCAGATCTGAGCTGTTAAACCTGATTGATTGGCAGGAAACATGCCCCTAACAACAGAGCATCAACAATGGAAATTATTCTAAACTTCAGTCATGAAAGTAACTGAACACAGTCAGCTGTGTACAACTAAAAATGGGAAGGTTATAAAAGAGAAATATAAGGTTGACCAAGGAAGATGTTACTGTATCAAAAAGAAAAATAATTCAAAGCAGTGTGTCTTAAAAACAAGAAATGCTCAATAAAGGAGATGAAATGTAAAGGAGCAGAAACAGAAGTTAATGTTTAAAAGTGAACTGCATGACTGAAGGAAGTGGGATTTACATCCAGAAAAGCCAAACGTAAACCATCACTAAAAGCTAAACGGAAGAAAACAAGATAACAGAGCAGCAGTCATGAGCTGTAGATGAGTGGATGATTGTAATGTTTTGTAATGAATCACCACACTGATTGATCTGGGATTGTTTATCGGGGAAAGAAGTAAGTGAGGTAAACGTATTAGCGTGTTTTGAAATTTTGGACACTTTTCTCATTCCATTATGAAGTAGGTTTCTTGGAACTGTGGTCATTTTTAGGGATAAAAGTGAACATATTTAAGATCTTTTTAAGCATATTGATGACGCTATAATGTTAATTTCTGTGAAAACAGAGTTATTTTTCTGTAATGAAAAAAAGAAAAAAAAATCTAAAACTAAAAATGTTGAATAAACATCCTCCAAGAGTGAAAATTGAAATGATTTTTTGCCAGGAGTTGTATGCCATATAAAATGCCAAAAAAAAAAAAAAAAAAAAAAAAAAAAAAAATATATGTATATATATATATATATATATATATATATATATAAAACTGATTTAAAGAAAAGTGAAAAAACAGTATTTTTTTTATGTGTTATGGCTTTTACCAGTATTACTGGGATGAAAGTAATTTTTTAGAAAAACTATTTTTATTTATAAATAATTCATAATTTATGCAGTTAGCTGCCCTGCTGCTTATCTTTACTTTAACTTTTTTAAAATTGTAATACTGTCCCAGATACTTCAGGCCTCACATATTTGATGTCTGTGGTTGGATTTATGATCTTATATTTGGCATTATGTCATGGATATCATGGCTTTCAAAGAGCAGGGACACTCAAACTTAAAATCAGCCTTCTTTATGGGGTAAAATGTTTAATTAATGTGGCTTCAAGAGAGTCTCCAGCAGGCAAGAGTTGTGAATCACCACTGTAATCCAATGTGGACTACAAACATGGCTGCTACTGTCAGATGCCAGAATATAGTGGTTGTTAAGAGTAATGCAGTGGAGGATGCTGGGAAATGGCACTTGTGGGAGACTTTGCCTCCAGCCCTGTCAATCTGTATAGTAGTGAATAAGGAAAGGCATACGGACTCAAATGTGCAGAGAGCATAAAACATCATACTAAGTGTGGGAATAAAAGTGATTTTATAATATGTCTATAAATATGCATCACAGGCCACACAGGTTTATAAGCCCGTTACTGTATGCAATTTCACATATAAACAGATGTACACATACATATGCATATCATACAACATTAGGAAGTGGACTGGAAATTATCACATAATATACAACATATATTTAGTGACTTCAAAGGGAAATGTGAATGCACAGATTGTTTGTTTGTTTTTTTTTGTACGTTGGAGCGCAGATTTACATTCAGTTTGCGGTTTGTGGTTAAATTGTTATCTCAAAACTGCTGCAGACTGCAGCATATCACACAACCTCACCGCCTCTTTGGGTTATTTGCCCCAGGTCAACACAAACACCCAACACATACTGGCTGAGGGACTGCTCACAAAAAACAAACACACACTCGGACATGTCTTCCACTCACACCCCACCAATTGTTGGAAAAAAAAGGAAAAGAAAAAAAAAGGGGGGTAAAATACTTAAAACAAAAAAATAATGGTGACTGTACAAGAGTGGGTGAGCGGAGAAGTGCACAATGGGATTGTCTTCACTTTAGGTCCAGGATATCTTCTTCGAATGATGTGGACAGGGTAAAAGCAGTGGCAAGAGGTGAAGTCTCAACCTGCAGCACCCCTTTCTCCGGCTCTGCCTCCAGACTGGACGAACAGTGCAACTGGACATCCAAGTCTTCTTCAGCGGACTCTGACGCTAACCTGTTGAGCACAGACTGTTAAATCTTAGGCTCAGAAGGTTATGAAAAGTCTGTTAAATGTGTTTCTGCTGTTTCTTTTACCTGTCACTGTTTGTTGATGTCAGCGCTCGTACTTTAGGCTCCTCATCAGTACTTTTCTTGCTCATTTTTCTCTGTTTGACTGATCCACTGTCTGATTTTCCACTTGGCTCCTCTGTCAAACCTTTGTTTGTTTACAGAAATTTGTTAAACACACTTATCTTTATGGTCTTAACAAGAGTTAGTTCAGTAAAAGTAATTACATTTACACAAAAATACATTTTTCAGCTTACCGAGCAGCTCTTTCCTTGTGCGGCTGGCAATCTCTTTGATCTCCATGCGAGACAAGGACAGTGAATGTGTTGCAGAGATGAGCGGGGTTGGGGGCACCATTGCAGGGGCGGGTGCAGTCAGCACTTTGTTGACTAGAGGAGACTTCAGGGGTCTTTCAATGCTGCGGCCCACCAAGTTACACAGAGGGATCTTAAAGATGTGCTTACATGTTGCTTCACCTGATAAGAGAGAATCCCAACGAAAAGAAGGATGGAAAAAGAAAATAAAAGAGTCAGGAAATGAAAGAGGAGATGAGGAAAAAGAATATTAAGAAACAATAGAAGTGAGATAAGAGCAGAGATGAAAGCAGAAGGTTAGAGAAAAGATTTAAAGGTAAAGGAATGAGTGGCATTTAATAAAAAATAAGCTCCTAGCCTGAAGCACTTTAATATTTTGTTCACCTACAAACATGTTTTTAAATGATTCAATATTTTCTCAAAATGTCACCGAATGTTTTCTCTTTAATACATTTTTTTTTTTATTTATTTTTAGCTCATAGGATAAATAAAAGTGGTATTTATGTAAAGTTGTCGCCAGCAGTCAGCTAGCTTGGCTTAGTTATTAAATTTAGACAAAAATCTGGGTGGAATAATGACATGAAGTGATATTAATCTGTCAGTCACTGCACCTATTTACTAATTTCCTGGCAATATATAGAAATGAGCAGTGGTTCAAGACTTTTGCAGAGTCCTGTTATCCATCAAAAGTATTACCAACCCTAACAGTGCTAAATATAAAACCTTGTTATCACAAAAGTATTGCAGGGTAAAGCTAGATATTGTCTATAAAATCCAGATCATAGTCTGAGGTTTAATCCAATCGAGATTTATTAAAATGATTTTGCACCAATTTACAACTTGAAGGAACATCTCATGGAATTCTTTGTCTTTGACTAGGCGGCATTTTGTATTTTGCATGTGGCAAAAGTTCCTTTAAGGTGTTGCAGGTACAAAAAAAGGTGGCAAACCTTAAATTAAAAACTAACAACCCTTTTAACACTAAGTGTGGTGCATTTAAGGACCCTCTTTATTACCATATTCAGAAAAACAGCCATGGGACATATGTGGGACATCCAGTCCAGTCCAGTCAATATTTGCAATCATTAGAACTGTGGTTAAAATAGTCTGTTTGACCTTTATTGCCACAATATATAAACTTAAACTCGCACAGTTTAATATGAGCTCATACGATATGAAAATTAATCATCCTTGCAACAAAGAGCTAATGTAATATAACTGCACAGTAGCTATTTATAGTAAACCATCTATTATTCTGCAGGGACTATAGAGCTTAAAGAACTATTGGGACACATTAAATTGATGTTGATTTTTTTTTTAAATGACACAATCTGCCCACAAACCTGCAGTGTGCCAACCTACAGTTCCCCACTATGGCAGGTGGGGGGCAGTACTGGAGCTCAGCAGCGACACACTGCTCCATTGAAGCAGGCTTGTGCTAACACTGATGAGAATGGATCAAAGTGGAGGCTACAGAGCACAAAGAGGACTGTCTCATCTGAAATGTCAGTGGGTGAGAGGGGAGTAAAGAGCCATGGAGAAAAATATAGGGTCACTGCTCATGTTTGACAGGTACATTGTGTTAGTGCTGTTACAGATCCGCTCTCATGTACCTGTGATGCTGCACAGCGTAAAAGCCAAAATGTAAGAAAGCATGCAGTTATTTGGAATATATAATCACAGAAAGATCAATATATTCCACATGCGTTTGTTTCTGAACCAGGGGAAGTGTCACTCTCCATCACACTGGCAAAAAAATAAACAAATAAAATAAAAAAAATAAAGGACACAAATATTACGGATGTTCTCAGGACTAAAAGTCAAATTGTCCAGAGCTGTTTTACTGCAGGTGTTTGATGTGTGTTAAAGCCAATGGACATAGATGGTGGCCTGCAGCCACCTCAGTAACAGCATCTTGTTCACATTACTGATGCAATTACATCAAATGAAAACCTCCCCGAGGAGCAGATACGGCAGGTGTGCAGGCAGTTAGAGGATGGGATTTTTGTCAGCAGCCCTTCAAACCTTTCTCCCCCCTTCCTCAGCCACCCACCATCAAACTGTGGCACCACTGTTTGGACTCCCACTTTGGATCGAAGAGAGGGCTGACAAAAGTCTCCATGGCGACAGTGCAATCTGTAAATCATGCTGCGGCAGACGTGTCTTCTCCTTCCCTCTTTCCCTTTTCTCCCACCCTCCTGCATGTTCACAGCCCCTCCCTTTCCTCTCTTACTTGTGCATACCTTTTCAGTGTCTCTTCCCCACTTCCCCCTGTAATTATGAAACCCTCCGCTTTGATTGACGTTATCGCCTCCTGTCTCACTTTTCACTTTGCGCTCTATCACCTTTCTCCCCCCTCTCATACTAATGCTTCAATTAGTTAAGACAGAAGGGGGGGATGGGGAAGACATAACATTTACTTAACATTCAACCAACGTCCAAGTCAACATGCCGCCTTGGAGCAGACAGGGTGATACACTCTGGGAGCGTGTGCATGTTAGTGTGGCAACATTATGAGTGTTTTTATGAGCTGAGGACAAGTTGTGGGAGAATCCTGCAGTACCTTCAGCATCCTTAGACATGTACAGGGAAAGCTTGGTACCATAGGGGATCCGTATAGAATCTGAACCAGGGATGAAGAAGAGGGTTACACAGACCGAACACACAGTAACTCACATTAAGGTGCACAAACACACACAATAACACAATAGGTTTTTTTGTAGGTTTTCCAGGTGATGCAGAATTATACACACAACAACCTAAAACAGGGTAGAAAATGAAAATCCCTCTGAGAGAAAGACCTAGGAGCATAAATCCTGTCCACGCCTAATTGCAGCTGCAACAGCCAAACCTTCCTCCCTGTTAGCCTTAATGGGACCTGTAAATACCTGCTCCCCTCAGGAAAAGATTGGTTTGATAGCGCAGCAGCAGGTACAGAACCAATTTAATTTAATAATTGTGTTTTTCAATCCGGGCACAGCACCACAGTCTCTAGAATTAACTGGACACATTTGCATCACATTATCAGCTAGAATGTGGAATGAACAAAGCGGAGCCGATGTCTCCCTCATCCATCAGTCCACTGACTGATGATGATTGACAGGGCTGGGTATTGGAGATGTAAGAACAGCTATATCAATCTGAAGAGGTCAGGAGCACAAGAAGAGAAGATTAAATGTTGATCATACAATGAAAGATCGAGGAGCGAGTGAAAGAGAGAGAAAGAGAGAGAGAGAAAGAGAAAAAAGGCTTAAAGGAGGAAGGGGCTCATATTGATCCTCAATCATCTCTGCACATGATGTGTTCTTGAATGGTGGGTGTGGTGAATCTGTGGGCAATTTGTCTGTCACTTTGTTCAGTAATATATATCCACAATTTTCCTGCGGCTTCTTCCGGGTTGTGGGCGTGGCCAAAATTTGTGGGCGAAACTTCCGGTTTGAAGCCGCTGTCGCTTGGCAACCGGCGTATTTACTTTACAGTATTATATTTTTAATGGTTCATGATCTTCACTTAAGACATGATGGCGAGATGGGAGCACAGTAAAACAGTGATCAGAAGAGGCGATATATCGTTGCCCATTCCCTCCTCAATTACGGATTGGGAGGATGAGGTAAAGAAGTGGCCGAGAATAACTTATGCTAACATCTTTAGCTACGTAATCAACGCAACGGATTGCGATGGTGAAGCTATGCAAAATATGAAGAGTGCCGAAGCATACCAGTACCTCCACAGCAATAAAGTAGGGCCCGTGTTGATTAGTTGTGTTGAGCCCAGTCAAGCCCTGACTGTGTCGCACCACCAGGCTTGGGTTTTGGCGGAGCTGTCAGGTGAAATTCAGACAGCGGGTTGTACCTGCATTGCAGGTGCTGGGCGCTCCTGCAGCCACGCTGCTGCCATCATGTGGAAGGTTAGTCCAGTGTTCAGTACAGGTCATCACGGGGTTCCTACGCATGTTGTAAACTTTGCAAAAAATAAAAATAGAATATCCTCAACAGCGATCCCGTCCCATTGTGATTTGCTGATGAGAACCAATGCCAACTACGTCACATGCGCACAATAGAAAAAAATAGATTACAGACTTCATCATCAAAGCTTTGTTGTTGTTTTTGATGATATTGATTTTCTACATTTTTAGGTGTGGAAAATGGAAACATTTGTATGGAAATATTTATCTTAATACTTATCTAGGTTTTTCCTCGTCTGAAGTTACTTGGTTGATTATTTTGTATATAGTTACAATCTCCTAGAATTATTTCGGGACCCAACAGCAGTATATTCATATTATTGAAACCAAATGATTACATAAGTTATTTACCTGGTACACATCTATTAACCCATGGCATAAAGTATTTTAATTGTTTTACCAACAAGTATGGAAATTATGATCTGGAAAAAGTATGGAATTTTTAAATTTCCATTGTGTTGGAACCTTATGTCTAATTTTCCTGTTTTGTGATAATTTTGCATGTTGTCACCCCTTACACTACCACAGATTTAGAATATTTTGAATAGATCTGTAGATCTGCGGACACGGGCACTCAGCTTTTCTCTTCCGCTCATGATCTGGTTCAAGGCACTCTGAATTAAGCCACTCGTTTAGTTTCCGCTGGTTGTATGTACAACCACGCACAGCACACGATGTTCCTGAACTCCGGGACATTTCGTTATTTCTCACTTTCTAACAATCGACCGCTAACTTTAGCCCGTAGCTCCCGCCGACCAACTCGAATCTCCCCAGCTAAACAACCGCTACTTCCGGTTGCGACGGAAGTTTCGCCCATAACTGTTGATAATGGCGCCCCCTATGAACCGCTTCAGGAAAATTGTGGATATGTATATATATACATATATATATATATATATACACTACCGTTCAAAAGTTTAGGGTCACTTCACTATTGAATCCCATGGCAAAGTGACCCCAAACTTTTGAACGGTGGTGTATATATATATATATATATATATATATATATATATATATATATATATATATATATAGAGAGAGAGAGAGAGAGAGTTTAAAATATGCAGAAAGGGAAGCTGAACCTATAGAAACTTCATTTTAATAAAACTCTTTCCTGTGATGCAGTAAGAAAAGATGGAGTAAGAGTCATTGGAGAAATGTAGCTGTAGGAGAGGTATACATGACTAAATAGTGGGAAACTAATCCTAACCTGGAGGAGAAAAGCTGGCTCTTCAGAGAACTGTTCTGCTGAGAATAGTTTCTATAAATGGCTTTTGAGCTCTGGGTTCAGGGAGCATCTGAAGTCAAATGGGTCTGCGGGCAGCGTTGACATATAGAGACCTTTAACATCAACACCCTCTGGTGCTCTTGCTGTGCAGGGCTTACCATCACCGAGTGGCGAAGGAAACACGGGCATCTCATAACCGGTGGGTGTCTGTGGGGAACTCTGAGAACTGGTGTCTCTTGAACTGCAGTTGGAGGCTGAGCTCACTGGCGCCGACGAGACAAAATAGATATCCGACTGTGGGAGGAAAAACAGAGGCACACAGAGAGGGAATGAGATTAAAACATAGATGGAGAGCATGCAGAGAAGCCAGGAATATTACAGAGGGGGCAGAAGCAGGAGGTAAAACAAGGAAATAAAAAACAAAGAGATTGAGGTACTGTTTGATACCAGGTGCACTGCAATCCTAAAATAATCTCAGTGTATAAGTTATGACTGCATTATTGTTTTGTAGCCATGCAGATTGTCAGCCATATTTCCCACCGGGGTATTAAAGATTGATTGAAATGAAAGAGCTGAAGGAGCTACTTCAACAACACAGAATGAGGTCTGACTCTCGAACATTGCAAGCATTCACATGCTTGAAGACTGCTGCTAAAGTGCAACCAAATTTGCTGCAGATACATAATATGCACCTAATTTCCAGAAAAGTTGTGTTAGAGTAGCACAAAATAAACATTAATGTCAATAATATTGGTTGATGAAAGCAAAAAAAGTGCAGACATGATAATCATACTGACCCGTGAAGCAGCCAGCTGTAGCTCTGGGACCACTGCTGTGTACACAAGGTTTCCATTGACAACCAGTCGGATCTCAATGGAGTCTGTCGTGAAGGCCAGGATGTAAGGGAAAGCACAAACTGCAAAGACAAGAAGAACACATGAAAACAACATATGATCAAAGGGAAGCAACAAGGTGCTGTTGCACCAAGACCTGCACTCTGCATGAACACTGACAAATGAAAAAGCTGCCTGCAGATCCTGCTGTGAAATACTGGATTTCTTTTTGCTCTTGGACTGTATTTAATGGGGCAATCAATCCTGAATAAATTGTCAGTTATTTGAGATCTACATCACATATTCATGAGTTTTTTTATGAACATGAACCAGGTTCATTAACATTTACAAACCTATTTCCTTTTGACATTGAGGGATCAGCAGATTTTTGTATAATGACACCATGTACAAAAGCAAAGAGAACACGTAATGGATGTCAGAGGTTTCATCTTCCACTGTATAAAGATGCACTAACTTTTTTCCAAATAAATTATTTTTTTTTTTTAATCATGAAAATCACAACAAAATTTGTTTAATTTGTTTGAGAGTATCATCAAAAAATCTTGAATGTAAATGTACCCAAGTTGCTGATAAAAAGCTCCTTTTAATTGGCTATATTGATGAAAAATGATCCTTTAATCCAATTATTTGATTAAAAAAATAAAGCTATTTCATCACATTATATAAAAATACAAATCAAGGTAGCTAAATTATCTTTTTTTGTGTGTGTTTCCAATATGTTTAATGATTTCTATTTCATTCATTTGCATTGTTTGCTTTGTAGTGCATGTGCATGTAAAAAAGCAAAATATTGGAGCTGCATTTTGTTTTAAACAGGGTCAGGGTTACAAATTCAGTACAAATAGTGTTTTCTTTTTAAAACCCTCTGTGTTAATAATAACTTCCACAGTCGCAGGCACACACAAAAACACACACGCCCATAATCACCAGCCAGTTGGGTGCTTGTGGTCACACATGGTGTTTCCATGGTGACAGCAAACTCCGGCCAGGCCAGCAGCATGGGCAGGGTGGAGCCCAAGCACTGTTGCCTTAGTAACCTACCAATTGCATTGGGCATCTGGTTCCAGCTGAAGTGGAAATCAGGGGTATTGGACTGGATCATTGGTGTGGAGCCGTTGAATGGACAAACTTTCTTATAGTAACAAATATCTGTGAGAAAAAACACACAGGTTCACATTTTAAATGAAAGGTTTTGACTTTCTCCATTTTACATTTTAAAGTTGATGTTTAAAACAGCAACTAAAAGCAGACTTTTTTTTATCTTATCAATCTTTTACACCTTTTTATCCTTAATATTGATGTTTTAAAAAAGAAAGGTAAAAGAAATTGATAGCTGCAATTTGAAACTCAGTCACTTTTAATATTTTGGTGCAGTCTCTGCTATTAATCTCATTCAAGTGGTAGAGGTAAGGTTTAAGGCTTTGAAAGTAGAGAAAGAGACCTGAATCATATAACATCTAGAATGTTAGGAGTCAAAGGGAAACTCACAGTTGTAACACAAAAGCAGACCTGCCTCCCCATCTTCATACACATCAATGGCTGCTACAAAGTTTACCTGCAGGTAAAGTCAAGTCACTTTAAATAAATAATTTCAACATGATCCAAAGGTTAGATATGAGAGAAGATTTCCAGAAAAACATGTAAGGTCACATTCCCTTAAGGTAACATTAAAGATGTAGAGTATGCCATCTCCAGTTTGTTATTTACTCTTGCTAAAGCAGTATCTAACATTTTGTTAGAACAGTTGTTCATCTTCCAGCCTGCTCAGTCATTTCTTCTGTCTCTCCTGCACAGCTGGTGGCTATGAATGATAATGTGTTGATTCACCTGAGCAGCCTGGTAATCAGCAGGTAAATAAAGCGACTAACTAGGACAGCTGCAGCTCTCACTTGTACTCAGCTTTAATAAACATCTCATAGAAACAGACAGAAATAAGAGGGTGTGTGTATGAGCATGTGTGCTTGTGCGGTTGTGCCTCACCCTGTTGGCGTCGACGTGATGTAGCCGATATGCGTCCCCGGTGCTCTCATTGATCAGGTCAAACTGATGTTTGTATGCCACACAAATCATGTTGTCATTTTCCCCTGTTGGACCATCCACCAGCGCCATCACCACGGGCGGGTCACATAGACAGATTTCCTAAGGGGTGAATTGTACACATTAATATGACACTGTCATATCTCTTAGGCTATGTGTACTCTAGGCTATTTACAATACTGCAATGAATTCAGTAACTTTGGGCACCGATATGAGGCACAGTTCTGAACCATATTTAAAGGATGGCATTTCACTTATTAGCAGCTTCTTTTTGAAAAGTTTTCCTGGATTTGCAGACTATGAAAAGATTACTTTCTTACATAAGAAATTTAAAAGCTATCAGGATTTTCTGTTAAGTTTTGCAGTCATAAGGAGCATATTTTTCTTAGCTGTAAGCAGACCTATGTTTAGTTGTTTTGCAATGTACAATGGAAAAGACAACATCCAAAAAAGCAAGTAAATCTGAAAATATTTTTAGCATGTCTGGATATTCATTCATGATAAAGTTAAACTTAATAAAGTACAATTTTAGAAACAAATGGGGAAATTGAAGTGCTTCAAACTACATTATTTCTTTGTGAGGATTCTGCTTTGAGGTAAAAAGGTATATTGAGAGAAAAATTTAAAAGCACACTAGCTTTCAGTTTTTTTCATTTATCATTCAAGCTCAGGAAAACATAAAATATAATAAACAACCTCTTCTCTATATGTATCTCAAGTTTGTCATACCCGTATGTACTGAAACTCTTCCACTGGAGAGTCTGCTCCTGTGGTGACAGCGCTGAAACGTGGATGTTTTCTGGTAATGAGGAGGAGTTTGGTCCTGATGGCTGCTACTATTCTCAGCTCTGAGCCATGGTGGGTGTTGATTGAGTATAAATGACAACCTGGGCCAAAGAGTAGGTGGAGAAGAGGAGATGGAGAGACTGAAAGAGCAGTACATTGAACATGCTATGCTGCAGGTGCTCTTTCCAGGTATCATCCCACAAATTAATGCACCAACCTCAGACAAGTAACATTACACCAACGGTGTGTCAATGAAATCTTAAGATTTGTTTCTGTAAACATGAATATTTCTGCCAATGCTCACAAAAAACAAACAAACAAAAAAAAAACAAAACATGGTGGATTTATGTCAATCAAACTAATGAGAATGACCTAATGTGTTCATACTTTATATGCAGCAGTTTGATTACAGGGCAAAAGTCAAAGGATTTACAGGAATAACATCCTATCGGCAAATAAGACCACTTGGGAATGTTGTATGGGTATTTCGAAGCTTTTTTCATTACCAAATTTAGGCGTAATGTCATGTCCACTGAATGCTTAAAAAGTGGTAGTTAACAGTATGAGAGAAGGTGTTTCCTTTTTATTAGTTAACTCTTTATAGAGTTAGATAGACATGGTGTTACGTAAGTATATTATTAAATTTTTATTAATCTTACCATAAATAATAGAATAGGAATGTAATGAGAAGCACAGTCTTGAAGCTGTCTGTCTATTGGTACCATTGGGGAGAGAACTTGATCATAGTGTTTTTAATTGGTTGTCAGTGTTTGTGTTCGTTATAGTTGTGGGATGGACTCTAATTTAAGTGTAACGGTATTTACATTCATATATTTAAAGGTATAGTTATTGTTCTTGGTGTAGGTGGCCCTCTGCTTTCATTCTGATGTTTGCATTACATCAATTAACTATAAATTAAACAGAAACAACAAGCAAGGCAATATAATAAAATTTTACCTTTATAATAGACTATAATTGGTCTTGTTTTTTTTTTCTTTCTTGTTTTTGTGATATTTTCAGGGTGTACTACACTACAGGAACTACAGGAACAAATAGCCATGTTGGGATTTAACCATGAAAAACACAATTTGGCAACACTGCTGTTGCTGGAGGGCATGACGGTTGAATGGGGGATACTCCAGCCTGGTACAGTTTAACAAGGGTTGCAGCAATGTTTGCATTCTGTATATTGCTGCAAATTTAGCGAGCGCTCTAAAGTTAAACATTTGTTTATCCTTTATTTTGGGAAATAAATGCAAAGACGTAGTGAATTAATACTCCCACACAAACATTTGATCACTCATTTAAAGATATTTACAACTGATGATGATAAAAACAACCATTAAACTGCTACTAACAAAACATTATATTTTCAGGAACAGTCAATATATACCATAAAGATCTTCTTTCATTAAAATCAATGGTCATGATAGCCACTTACTGGTCATCTGTCTCTCATTCACTGTATTTAAATTTGACTGCACTTCTAAGAAAAGTAGCTCTCCTGCACAAGCCCTGTTCCTCCTCACTCCTGCCCTGTCTTCTCCCTTCCCCATCTTCTCTCAGTGTTATAAACTCTTAAAGTCTGAGTCTTTTTCTCCTGTGGGATGGAGGGGAAACCTTATACAGAACTAGTTCCATGCATTTCTTCTAGAGTAATATTGGCATGACTTGACAAACTTGCTTGTCTCAGTGTTGAAACCACACTTAATTCTGGCTGTCAGAGGTGCATAGGTATGTGGCAGTAATACTGTAAACGTATGAGCTGATAACCAAAAACCAATAAGGTAAAACAACATAATATTCTCAAGTCTTTCATTCTCAAAAGGTACCGAAGCAAAAGCATGATGATGAAGGTGAAGCACTAGTTTGTAGCTTTTGAGTCTTCCACTCATCCTAATAGTTATTAGTTGCTCTAAGAGACCAGAAACGCCCATGAGCAGCAGCCAGTGTTAACCGCTTAAAGGATTTCTTTTTGCTTGCTTGCTTTTTGTAGGGATTAGTTTACAACATGTGCAACATTGTGTACATTCCTGCATGTCTTGTGTTATACCTTTTGTTTTCTCTAGTTTATTCTCCCGGCAGTCACATTTGCTTCTGATGAGCTGCCTTTCCTCCAGACCTCTCTTGATCGCACTGAGTCTGAACACATGGAGCCGAGCGTCCTTCCCTGGAAACAAAACAAAAGCAGCTTCTGTTTTGCATGACGGTTACTCCTTAATTTGCAGTTTCCGTTTTAAGCATCCTCCCACGACCAGACAATGGTTTCTTACTGTGGGAGGATTACTAGGAGGCTTCTTAAGGTCCCTGTTCTCTCAGAAGCTTTATCAAACCCACACACAGTCGTGACAAATGTTTGCGCTGTCATCGCATAATCACTATCAAACCTGTGTCAGCCCTGTTTGTCAATATTAGGGTTAGCTAATCATCTGTAGGGTAATTAATTACATGCGGTTCCAGTTAAAGCAAACATTAGACAAAATCCTACTGATGTTTGTTAGTCAACAGTGACTTCTTTATAATTTTGTGGTTTTTTTTTAATGTTAGGAAATCTGATCTTTTAGTACTTTACAGCTCAGCATTCTCACAGCAGTCATGCGGCATAAACAGACACAGGGGTTGATTCTTTAGAGGTCAGTTTTCTTAGATCACAGTGAAAGATCAATGTGTTCACTGGACCAGAGGGAGTGGAGAGGGTAAGCATGCATTCAACAACACTGAGAGATGACAGGGATTAATTAAGAGAGGATAATGACTAAGATGATGTGCAGTAAATACACCTCCGATTCATTGAGAGGGTAACAAAGGATGGTACAGAGAAGCAGTCTCTGATGTGTAGAGAGGAAATATTGGTTCAAGTCTACCTTTGTCAGCTCGAGTGATCAGTAGGTCCTGAGGCTCAAGAACATGCATCTGCTTTACTGCCATTGTTTTGTCAAACACCTGCACCGGGGGAAGAGTCTGTATCTCTGAAATACAATGCACATCATTCAGAGTTAAATCTATCTGGAAAATATGTCACAACTGTGCAGGAAACAGGATCATTGATTAAATGTCACTCACCAGTGCTGGACAATGCTGGATCAGGCCCTGAAACATAGACAACTGCTTTATCATTATGTTGACTGCTGGCCTTGACATTCTGCTGACCATTGTGTGGGTATTTTATAGGGAACATGACATCGATTAGGATGATCTTACCGTCCAGCAGCACGACCCCTGCTGTATCAGTGGCAACAAGCAGAGACTGACCCCAGGAATCAGCGCACACAATCTCATAAGGGAATGTGCTGCAGAATGACTGGGACTCCCATGGCTGCAGCACACATCCAATAGATAAAAAAGACGGGCATGTGAGAATAAACATAAAGATTATAATGAAATCATAATTGATATTTAGCTTCAGTGTAAAACAAGTGGATATGTTTCTAATCAATGGAGGCATGTAAAAAGGAGACTATTTATCTGCACTCTACAACTTGTGCATAAAAAAAGTCAGTGGCATTAAGCATAAACTTGATTCTATTGACTGTAAACATTTTCAAATATGGGGTCATATGTGAATTGTTTAGTGTGGTGTCTCAAAGCTGTGTCCCCACCTCTTTTCTGCACAGGCCAGTGGTAACAAGGCTGGTTGGCGCATCTCCTCTTACGATGGTCTTCAGCTTCAGAGCCTGAAAAATGTCACATATGACACATGCATACAAACTGTACTCAGTTTGCTTTAACTGTCAGCTTGATATAGATTTCTTGATAATATTTTGAATATTTCGGCTGGCTCTAGAGAAGATTCTCACAGTGGTGAAGGTGCTGCTGCTCACTGCTCAACTGAATACGTGTTTGAATAATGCTTTTAAATCATAGCATTTCATGAAAAAGATCAGAGGTTTATTAACTACACACCCTTTGTTTCCCAATATTTAACTGACCTGCCATTCATTCATTCTCTGTACCGCTTAGTCCATTAAGGGGTCACGGGTAGGCTGGAGCCTATCCCAGCATTAACAGGTGAGAGGCAGGGTACACCCTGGACAGTTCACCAGTCCATCACAGGGCCAACAAATAGGAACAAACAACCATTCACACCTAGGAAGAATTTAGAGTCATCAATTAACCTAACATGCATGTCTTTAGACGGTGGGAGGAGGCCGGAGGACCCGGAGAGAACCCCCGCATACACGGGGAGAACATGCAAACTCCACACAGAAAGGACACAGTTCAAACCTCTCCCCAGCCGAGACTCGATCCAGCGACCTTCTTGCTGTGAGGCTGCAGAGCTAACCACCACACCACTGTCATATTTCCCTTTTTGTTCATACTAAGATTTGCTGAGAATTCAGATAAACTAATGGCAAGCAGTCTGCCTGCAAAAACCAACTGTCACCACAAATTAAAGATAAATCATTTAAACAATTAAATGGAAAACAGTTTGTATGAATGTTCAAGCAGCAACCATCTGAACAGACTGAATACTGCCAATCCAAGCAGCACAGTCTGCCATTATATTTACATAGCCGCATAAACAAGCAATCTGGAGACAATAAAATCAATACCAACCAACTGTACAACGGCTTAACAGTGCATTGTAGTGTGCCATCATTCAGAAAACACCCATAAAAACATTTACAGACCTCTCAGACATCTAAGAGAACATAAAATCATTGTGTTTTAAGTGCGTCACAATGACTGAACATGCAGTTTAGTTAAAACCAAACTAGATTATCAATGATTCCAGACGTCTGCTTTCTGTTATTCTCAGGCCTTACAGCACAACATGTCGATACCTTGACTTTGTGTTTATGAGTAAAAAAAAAATCAAAGAAACAAGGTAGAAGAAGAAGCAGCAACATGAAGAGTAATAGTTAGAAAATACAGATAGCACAAACAAAACATGAAACAGAATCACTTAAAGGCATGAATAAATATTCTTAAACAGTTACAACATAGAATAAAAAATTAAGCTGGCAGGCTCTATGAGCATGATTGTTTTGGGAAGGAAGCTGGAAGCGAGACCTGCTGGAATCTAACAAGCCATCAGTTTGCAAAGTGTCGGGTAAGAAGTGGAAGACAGTGAAAGTGTGGATGAGTCTGGATTTACAAATGAACACAAACACTTTGATTCTGGATATAATATTCATTTGAAAGTAAAATAAACATCAGAGTGCTGAAAGATATTTGTTACTTTCATGACCACATGTTATTATACTTTCCATCTGACTTGTGAGTGAAATTATTATTATTATTATTTTATTCTCATTTAAAGACACATTCAGTAAAGCATCAAATTAGATACCACAACAGGCCATAAAATGTCCCTAATCTCACAATCATCTCAACTTAAATTGTTTGTAAAATAAAAATCTTAGAAGATTATCACAGAAGGTACATAACTATCCCATCTATATTCTCATGTGGGACAGTTTTTAAACTGTTTATAAAGAGGTAGGCCTAAAGAGTAGCTTTTAAAGATGTTTGTACATCTGTTCTTGCGTGTGTAGAATAATGTTTCTGGACACTTTACCCATAATTTCATCAACTAACTGTTTTTAGTGAAATCCGTCACAATTTTGTACAAGAATAAAGTATTATCTGATATACTTGTTAATTTTTGAGAAAGATGGATTATTCTCCACAGTTTTGAGTATCTGAGACCACTTGTTCATCTGTGAACACAAATTCGTCTAATGATCAGCTAATTCCAACACTAATTCAGCGAGAATTATCAATTATCAAAATTATCAATATCAAAGAGAGAAGACATGTACTCCAAACCGTTACCTTTTCCCCAACAACTAGAGTGTAGGCATATGCTGGCAAATTACATATAAATTCCAGATAACTAATACGAGACTTCCAAGAAATGAGAGGTAAAATACAGGACCAAAAACTGCACTCCAGCTGAGAAACACAGGAGGGCCTGCAGATAAATTCACAGGCTACAGAAAAACAAACTGTTTCTTAGCCATTGATGTAATTTGTCACACCATGAATTAAACCACTGATTACAGCTCTGATCTTAAGTGTTCTTAACAAGACACGCTGATTAAAGGCGTTTCCAAGGAAAAAAGGCATTTATGAAATATATATTCTGGAAAATGTTTGTTGACCTAATAGCACAAGATACTAAAGGCAGGATTTGAATGTAAAAATTACCTCACTGTCCAGTGACACACGTACCTCCTGCATTATTAGCAGGGAACAAGATATATATATATATTTATGAGTGATTTTATTGTTATATACATGATACATATCTGTGCATAATCCTGGCTTTCTGTTAACCAGTATTACTACTACTCTAACATGAGTATGTTTTGGATGTGCATTTACTTCTAAGTAAGTACCTGTGGATCTAAAAGGACCTGAAACTATACTTTGCATAATAAACAGGTGCACAAATGCTTCATAAAAAAACAACCAATGTCATCTTTCCATTAAAGTTTCCAGGAGAATTCTTGTGAAAGAGAAGTGCCCCTTTACCTTGCTTTAAGTTTAAGGTTTGGACTCTGCTGACACATGTGAAAATACTTGAATACTTTCCACTTGCTGCTGATTTTAGACCTGAGAAATACCTTTCAGAGCCAATAGCTTGTTATATACCACAGTGGTGAAACAGATCTTACGTGAAAGTGACAGGTGATACCCATATTAAATGAAGTGGATGATGAAACGTTAGCACGTGCCGATTCCATGTGTGTGCAAGAGGACTGGAAAACTTATGTTAAAAAATATCTGTGTTGACACTTTTGTCGCTGTGTCTCTTGAGTGTTTTTTGGTGTTTGCATGTAAGTGTTTCTGATTACTTCCTGTAGAGCTCTTGTAGATAGTGTGTGTGTATGTGCATGTGTGTGTACATTTTTACCTGCCCTATTCTGACAAATTCAGCTTGCCGGGCCTCCTCTTTTTTTCGTGCTGACTTTGGAGACTCAGGCAGCACATCGCTGAATGACCGTCGGTTTAACATATTCTGGGGAGAAAAAGGAACCTAAACAACAAACATGCAAAATGTGGCACACACACACACACACACACACACACACACAGGGAAAAAGAAAGCAAAAGGGGTCTTAGAGACTGACCCTGGCAGAGGGTAAGAGCAGCAGCAGTGAAACATAGTTTGAACTTAGTTGTATTAGGCGCAACAGTAAAAGAAGGAAGGGCAAAAAAACAACAACAAACAAACAGAAAAACAAAAAGAAAAAGGATGTGAGGAGAAGGAGTCCTGCTGAGAAAGTCAGCATTGCAGTGGTATCCCATTGGTGTGGTGCAGTATGCAGAGGCAGACGGAGGGCTGCAGTGAATTACAGCAGAGTACAACTCAGCAGTGGCTACAGTGGTGTCAAAGTGACAGGAAAGAATCAGGAAGGGATGACTTGGATTGCCAAAAAAAAGTCTCTGCACAGTAGTAATGGCCAAAAAAATATTGGTGTACCTTGTGTAAGTCAGGCATAAGATCTTGGTAGAGCGAGCGGATCAACATGTCAAGAGTTCGCTGACGCTTCTGGGCAAACGTTGGCGTCTCCAGTGTGGCTTTCT